>NC_137201.1:27231800-27489300 GCF_960531495.2 Zeus faber | reverse complement strand
TATTTATATATACTGTATATATATTGTTTTTGTGCAATACATCATATATTTTACTAAATAAAGTACCCCATTTTTCATCTCTCTTTCTCCTTGTAGTTCGGCAGAACGGAGGTCATAGACAACACCCTGAACCCAGACTTTGTTCGCAAGTTCATCCTGGATTACTTCTTTGAGGAGAGACAGAATCTACGCTTTGACCTGTGAGTTAGACCTATGCGTGTTATGGTGTGTGTTTGTGTGTTTGTGTGTTTGTGTGTTTGTGTATGTGTTTGTGCGTGTGTGCGTGTGTGTGTGTTTGTGTGTGTGTGTGTGTGTGTGTGTGTGTGTGTGTGTGTGTGTGTGTGTGTGTGTGTGTGTGTGTGTGTGTGTTTGGGGTGTGTGGGATGTTGGGGGGTGGGGGTGGGTGCTGGGGGGGATTCGGGAGTGTGAGTGCTTTCCTGTGTGGAGAAAAGTTGAGCAAAGACTGAAATATTCATGTGCTGCATGGAGCGGGATGTAGGTCTTCTCCATTTTTTATATACTTCAAACTTTTTACGCTGCCTTTTTCTCCCAGCATTTCTGGTCCAATCACACGTCTTTAAACAAAAGCTGTGAGGCAGTTATTAAATTTATATCAAATGCTTGGAAGCATTTCTCTATGTCAGTTCAGTTTGATTTAAAGCAGAAGGGAAAACTCATGCTTTTAGCTTGTTTTCATGCTCTTTTATTTAATAAGTAAAGTGTGGGTACATGAAGTATCTTAAGCTTTATTTATATACCACCTTTCAAAAAAATATTAAAAGCTTTAAAACAATCAAACTGACAAGGAAACAAACAACACAGTTTACGCCATTAAAAGATGATATTATTAGAGACCAGTTGGCAAACATAAAATCATGTATGTCCAGAGTTTAAGGGCTGATGGATCGACAGACTTGATAGAGGTCATTATGAAGTTAAGATTCTTTATAAATAGACGATACTTTATCGTCTATTTTCATCATTTTTATGTCCATTGTACATTGTGCACAATATTATAGAATGACACAAACAGGTGATAAGCGCACGCGTTCGATCAAAGTGAGCTGTACTGCATGTACTGTAGTCCGACATGCTTTCAAACTGGATCAAATCAGCCCAAAGCCTAAAAAAAAACGGAACAACTGAGACATTTAGTCCCGTTTGCCATAACAGACAGTAAGCTGACCAAAGGTAAAATACATCCCAAGAACGCCATCGCTTTTTGTCAACATCAGTGTGAAATAGACATTTATTACAGCTTTGAAGATCGGTGGAAGTCATATTTCATGTAAAGGCAAACTCCCCGGTAAGGGTGCTCCGATCAGGGTTTTTGGGGCCGATCACCAATCACCGATCACTGGAAGCAGTATACTGATCGCGGGGTCTAATTGAAGCCCTGTATTTATTGTGTAGCATTATTTATTTAACTATTCTTAACGGCATTGAATATTAAGTATTAAAATGAAGAGATGAGAAATTATGATGAATTTATTTATTTTTATTTTGTGTCAGGCAACATGTGCAACATAATCCCCTCTCTCTCTCTCTCTCAAGCGTGAGGGGCCCAGCTTTGCATTTAGACCCCGTTTACGCCGGGCACTAACGTGCATCTCTGGTGATCCGATCACAAGTGGACAGCTCTGATGCCAGGTGTAAGCGCACCCAATGCGTCCTCAATGCGGTTTGAGATCCCATCGCTCAGACCACACTCAGTGGTGGTCTGGGCCACATAGGGCCGCATTCTGTTAGCGGTGTAAACGCAAATGTGTCCTGGGCCCCATTGAAGGACCGCCTACTCAACTGACGCCCTCTGCGTAAGTGTCCCCTCCCAGCCCCCAGCCCCCGGCCCCCAGCCCCCCAGCCTACACTTCAGTGCATTCATTCATTAAGGTCCCACACGTAATTCTGAACAGATTTTTCCACAAAGTCTGATTGTTAATTCCTTTTGTTAATTATGTTTTCATCACCACACCAATGCAATTCCAATCAAAGGTTACGACTTGAAATGTAAGTGTCGGGTGTTCGCTGCCCACGGCACCACACTCCCTTTGCGAGTGAGGAATAACGTTATTCTGGAAAGATTTTTCTCATTCAAACAACTCGGAATTAGTTTACTCATAAACAGCCAATGACACAGGCCCTTCCCGGTCACAGGCAGAACGTGCACCGGTTCGGATCGTTCAGAGAGAGAGAGAGAGAGACAGACACAGAGAGAGAGAGACAGACAGAGAGAGACAGAGAAAGAGGCTTTGCGCTGTGTGCAGCTCTACTAAGATTTTAGTTTAAATAGTAAATAAAAAATTTCAATTGATTTGTAGCACTCAATGTTGATATTGTCAAATATTGACAAATAAGTCTATGTATGGGAAACACTGCCTTGCACAACGGGGAAGAGAAATTGTCTTGCGTGTTTTGGATCATCTGATTGGCTGTTCTGGTCGGCCTTTGTACTGATCACGAACACACTATTTAGAACGAATATCGGCCGATCACGATCAGTGGCCGATTGATCAGAGCACCCTTACTCCCCAGGACACATTTCTGTTATACTTACATGTACAGTAATCAACATTTTATGATGTATTTCTTAATTATTACTTTTTGCATCTTTGCTGTGCTACCCGATGATACCTGATGAAATATGGATCTTTGTTTTGTGTGTGTAGTTGTTGGCCCCTTAACAGAGTTAAGGTCAACTCCTTGACATTAACTCTCGGCCTTTTTTGTGTGTGCCAACCAGTTTTTAGTATTTTGTCAGGGACAGTGTATGTAGGCAGGTGTGTGTGTGTGTGTGTGTGTTTGTGAGTGTGCTTGATGTAGTTTTCGTGTGAGGATTTGGTTTTCTTTTTTTCTTTTTCTTTCTTTTTTTGATTACGGAAACTATGCGAATGGGGTGTCAAACTGTGTGCGTCTCAGTGCAGTCCTCCGTCTTGCGTTCACATTTGTGCATGTGCATATGCGCTTGTCATGTGCGTATTCCCCTCGTGCCATGGTCGTGTAAACCGAGCTCGTGCTGGCGTATCATGCACGCCGCGAAAAGCCAGTGTGTGTGAGCGAGGGAGACAGGAGACTTGGGCTGTAAAGAGGGGGTGGAGAATGATGGAGTATGTGTTTGCAGCTCGGCCGACTCCCTACAGGGCTTGTTGTCAGTGGGCAAGCATCAGGCCCGGTTACTGTCTTCTGCGCTGATGGCCCTCTGACCACTCGCAGCGAGGACGAGGCCGCCCAGGCTCCGTGGCACAAACACACAGTGCACATGCAGCTGGCAGCAAGCGCACACGCAAACAACCACACACACTCATACATAGCCTAACACACACACACACACACACACACACACAAACACTCACACACAAACACACACATTGATGTCAGTACTTAGACGTTCTCATGCGCCGCTGCTCAAACTGACATACATGGGCACACACACACACACACACACATACACGCTACCGTGCCCAATCACACGTCTCCACTTGGGCATTCTACTGCTCTAATGCTCAGGATGACATACAAACACACGGACAAACAAACATCAAATCCGCAAACACAGACACAAAACTGAGTATCCCCCTCATAGATTGAGAGCCCGTGGTTATTCCGGCACCTCTCCAGCCAACCGTCTATATCGTCTACTGGGGCCCCTGAAGTCTTTATACTGTAGCTCCCAGCTCCTGCACTCATTACCTCCATATCACACACCACCCTTTGCATACCTTCAGGCAAGACTGCAGCACTACAAAGTATCAGCTGCTGTGAAATGGCTCACGGCTGAGGGACGCTTCACAAGACGAGGACATACATGGGTCCGTGTATGTCCTCGTCTTGTGAAGCGTCCCTCAGCCGTGAGCCATTTCACGCTTTGGATTTGACTAAGCCGTCGCTGTACATGCCTAGAAGTCCTTTCAGCCCTCAACCTGCCACTGAGTTGAAGAGCCCTATCTGAAAGTGATATATATCCTGAAGAGATGGGCCTTCAGTCCGCATATCCCAAAGCTGTGTGTCTTCAAAGCATGCAAAAGATAGACAGCTACAGCTACAGTATATCCATTCTGACAGTAGCAAGAATCTCATTTAAATTACAGCACGCTAAAACTGATGCAAGCAGGGATGGGAAGCCTGTGGAGATCCCGACAGAGGGGGGTAACCCGGGAGAATTAAGGTTGTTTGAACGCCAGATAGGCGGCAGCCTGCTGGATGTGGTGTGGAGGTGTGGTGCTAAAGGCAGGTAGCCCAGGAACGTTTTGCATTGGTCCAGACAGGAGGTCAAGACAGGTTCCACTCTAGTGAGGAACAGGCATATTCTGCTTATGTTACAGACGGAAAAGATACGGGAGAAGGCATTCATGTTTAAATCGGCCGAGCAGGAGAGGATTGTCTAGTTGGCGTTCTCAATAATAATGGAGAGGTCTGTGTGAGGCTCAGTGTTTAACATGAAGGAAAAGAACAGTAGCTTAATCTCCAAGGAGATCTAGAGTTGATTGGCGGCCGCTAAGCAGTGACAAAGGAATCAATGGGAGTAGATCACGGAGGATCAGACAAGTTCATATGATATGCAGGACGCAAACTCGGTGAGTGCAGATCTTGAAATGGAAATGGACACTTATAATAGTAGATGACAGTGAGATGAATAATAGATATATAGATTCATAAAATGTATATTTAATAGATATACTAATATAAATAATAGATAATACGTTTAAGATTATATCATATTTTCATTAATAAAGGTCACATTGAAAATGTATTCTATTTGTTAATATCCTTGAAAATAAAAATAAAAAAATGCTTAAATTGAAAGTCCTTGAATACAATTTTGTAATGCCAGTTTGAATGCTGTTATAAAATCATATCATATAAACTGGTTTGTGTAAACATAGTCTTTGAGTGCAGACTGAGAAGCAAGGCTAGCTTTACAACCAGCACTGTGCAATCAGTGTGCCTGATCAGTACAAGTACCAGAATGTAAAGCCACACCCATCAATCAGCAACTATTTCTCTACTGAAACGCGCTGACCTAATCGTACCAGCGTTAATACTTAATCACAGACAAATACAGAGTAAAAAATCCCATAAGCTTAAATCAAAGATGCTCTACTGTACACCAACAGAGGATTCAAAACCGCAGACAAAAGCTTCCCTATATTTGTCAAGGGATGGGATATATGAGGCAGCAAGTGAACAGTCAGTTCTTGAAGTTGATGTGATGGAAGCAGGAAAAATGGGCAAATGTAAGGATCTGAGCCACTAAGACAAATTGTGATGGCAAGACGACTGGGACAGAGCATCTCCAAAACAGCAGGTCTTGTAGGGTGTTCCCGGTATGCAGTTGTTAGTACCTACCAAAAGTGGTCCGAGGACGGACAACTGGTGAACAGGCGACAGGGCCATGGACGCCCTTGGCTCATTGATGCGCGTGGAGAGTGAAGTTGAGTCCGTCTGGTCCGGTCCCACAGAAGAGCTACTGTAGCACAGATTGGTGAAAAAGTTTATGCTACTATGATAGAAATGTGTCAGAACACACAGTGCATCACAGTTTGCTGTGTGTGGGGCTGTGTAGCCGCAGACCGGTCAGAGTGTCCATGTTGACCCCTGTCCACCTCTGAAAGCTCCTACAATGCACACATGAGTGTCAGAACTGGACCATGGAGCAATGGAAGAAGGTGGCCTGGGCTGATGAATCACGTTTTGTTCTACATCATGTGGATGGTCGGGGTAAGGGTCCGATCCGGACAGTTGTGGTTTTAATGTTGTGGCTGATTCGTGTATATAACACATTCATTCATGGCTTAATAACTTGGAACCCCATCCTCTTGGAACAAACTGGGTTTCAAATCCAAAATCGCATGCCGCCCTGCACATGAACAAAGAAGCCACTTAAAACTTTGACAGGGGCCAAAGAAAATGTCCACTTAGTGTGTCTGTGTCAGCTACCATATAGACATTTATTCCCAATGACACAAGTAAAAAAAACACATTCAGTGTTACCTGTCAAAACTAATTAGCACAGGGAACATGTGCTGGTAAATTATACTGTAAGTACACCGTCTTATCACAAAGGGTTTTATACCAGTTGCATTCAGTCTTTCAGAAGTCACAATCAACTGTGTTTGTCTGGTCGTCACGTCTCTGCCTGTCTTCCTTAACTTTTTCGCCATGATTAGTCATCATGGCTCTATTCAGCTTTTCCCAGCAGCCTTTCCCCCTAGTATGGCCGCAGAGAAAGGTACAGAACTGCACAGGGTCTACACAAACCTGACCTCTGCTCCAGTTTGTGGGATGATTTTTGCCATTTCAAACACACGATAATCCCACAATCATACACACGCCAATGGTTGCACAAACAAAGATACGCTCACGGTTGCAGAGAACCTCATCTCTCGCAAGAGCGTGAGTTTGTGTGTGTGAGTGCGGAGCCGAATACATGGCACATTTACGTATGTGCATTTGGTTCATTTTTTTGTAATCTCTCTCCCTCTCCTCCCCTCCCCCTCTACTTGTTAAATGCGATTAAATTAATCATTCATGAACATTTGAGGGTGACCGAGGCGAGTAGAGAATAGGACATCAAGCGCACCTGTGTATCCTGCCGCCGGCACGTTGCAAAAGTGCGGTGTGTTCCTATCACGCTGACGATCGTTCAGCCAGTGTAGCAGAGTACCTTGGTGAAAAAGAACAATGGCTTTTTGGACATACTAGTTTGGCATACAGTATAGCGGCCATCAGCTTCCTGTCAAGTTTTTAAACGGTGCTGCCTGCTGATTTGGACTGACCCGCCGTCCCCTTGATATTGGTTGTTGTTGTGGTAGCAAGTGGTGCTGATACCGCCAAGATTGGGGGTTCGTTCCCCCCGTACTGGCCATGCCCTTAAGACATTTCACTGCATATACTGTAGGTATGAACGTATGTATATGTGTGTGACAAATTAACCTCTTGAATCTTGAAGTCGCATTTTTACAATGCATTGTGGGATACGCTTGCCAGAGTCGCGTCCAGCGTTTGCTAAAACATACTAACTTGACCTACCTAATATTATGCGAGCATGCCATGTTGGATGCAGCACGCTCCCCGGACACAGCGTCTCCGAGGTGGTGTCTGAAACACGGTGTCTGAGAGACGGTGTGTGAGGCAGTGCATCAGTGTACGTCTTATTCCACATGACATGCTGTCTTTAGTGAGGAACGTTCGGGCTGTTTCATTTACACACCTTCGCCGCTCGCATGGGCACACACTCCACACGCATACAGCTGGGACACCCAGGAATCTAGCAGGTCGGTGGAGGTAAATGAAGAGAGACAAATTGTCCTCTTGAGATTGCAGTAGCAGAAACAGGTGGATGGCGCTGCCTGTGTGCCATCACTGCTCTCATGGCTTTTGGGTTGAAGTATCTCTACCCCCTTAGTATGTAATGTAGTGGTATTTTTCTTAGGTTCTCAATCATGGTTGTTGGTCAATATTGTCCCAATATGCTGTGTAGACTGACCCCCTAGATTTACAGCATAATACATGTATATGTATGTATGTGTGTGTGTGTGTGTGTGTGTGTATATATATGTGTGTATATATATATATATATATACATATATATATATATAAAAAATCAAACTGTGGTGCTGCACCACACTAGATCCACAACAGTTATTTCAGAACGCTTTCCAGAACACACATTCATATACAATACATTATATAATAATCCGATACTATAATGTTCTTGGCACTATAAAATGCACATTACTTTGTGTGTGTGCTGAGTCTCTGTGTGTGTGTCTGTGTGTGTGCGTGCGTGCGCGTGTACAATTGTACTAGCATGTTGCTGTGAATATAAATATTTTGACCTTTTGCCTGAAATCTGATCATCCAACCAAGTCCTCCTTCACCAGCGTTCACACATATTAGCTAAACAAAGAGATAAAAATGAATTGTCGACATTTTAAAACTTGGCATTGCCCTCCACCAGTTCCGCATGCATTTGAATAAGTGCATGCAATGGGCTTTTGCTGGAAATTGTTTTAAACAAGGGATTGCCTTCCTCATCTCCAACAACTCCTACAACCTTGATCTCATAAATGGTTCTCTCTTTCTTGATCTCTGCAGGTATGACTTGGACTGCAAGAGTGACAACCTGTCCAAGCACGTAAGTGCACTTCTCTTTATGAAGCCACTGTTTCGTGATGTAATAGCCAAACGTCTTTTTGACGTGGTGCAACAAGTGTTTGATTCAATGTGAATATTCACAATTGGAATGTGGGAATATGTGGCAAAACGCCAAATAGCTTGTGCCCATGTGCACATGTATTTTGTACACATCTGTCTGCGTGATCCAATGGACATGGTTATGCGTCGGCTATTGGGGCAGAAAAGTTTTGTTCCCTCTGTTTAATCTGTGCTGGAGCACACAGAGTATGAAAGGGAAAGGATTGTCCACCCGTGTACGTGTATGTCTCATGTGTATCAACATAACTACTAGTGAGCGTGACATTAGATATCTAATAAAGGTTTACTTTGGGATGGAACTTTCCGATCTTCAATTTGGAGTGATGGTCAGAAAAGAAAGCGTGGGGGGGGGGCCCTCACATGCACATTTTGGGTATGAAGAGCATTTCTTCAAAACATTTGTGTTTCAATTCTAAAGATTGGCAAAATTCATAAACGCCTCCGAATTATAGTGGCTGCTATTACATATTGATAGCCTTGGCTTTCTAACATGGCTGGTCTCATATTCATCACATTATATTGCCTTGTATTCAGTGTTTCTATATTTTTTCAAGTCACGTGAAGCTGTAGTAGAGCTGCAGACCGGGCCGTGTCATTGACACTTGGCCAGGTGGTGAGGAGGCAGCTCGCAGCCAGACGGGCTCGCAGCCTGACAGCCAGCGACCTGGTCAGGGTGACTCCCGCCGTCCCAAAGTCTTTCTCAGACCCATATCTGTCTGACTGTCTGTCTCCTGAGCCCCGGGCCGAGCCTACCCCGCCTTTCTAGGTGCCCTTTATGTCAGCCTCGGATCTCTATATTATTTTCCAATATAAAATTTGAGGCTTGTTATATTATTTATTATGTCATATTTTATTCATATATAGACCATGTCATTTAATTTGTCCTTAAGCGGCATGAATCATTTTGATATCCTACTAAGGTTGCTTCTTGGAAATGACCATGTGATGTGCATATCTCCCCAATTTTTGTCCTCAATTCCCAGCCCCTGCCTAGCCTCAACAAGAGGCTTCAGTCCTTGTGCCACGCCGTCCATGGTCCATGTTCAACTAAATCGCCAACACCCACAGTACATACAGCGCCTCATGCCCTTCCCCAATCCCACTTCCGATGCCTATCGTTACATAATCCTCATCCACTGCTCTGGTCCCCGTGAGTTTTTCCTCGGCTCCATCTCCGTTCACCTACCCTGCTTCCTCCTCATCCCTATCCTTCTTCCTCATCCCCGGCTCCAGCCCCAAGTACATCCCGCCCCTGGGCTTACACTTAGAGCATTGAGCGATGTGAGCACGACGACTCACTCTCAGCATGAAGGCTGCGGACGCTTGGATGCATCCTGTCGTTGTCACGAATGTGGGGGATTGGAGATCTGGCACGCAGTGATGGCTCCATTGTCCATGCATGTCGGTCCCCACTTGCTGGCCTATAGATAAGGAGGAAAATGCATAGAAGTACAGTAGCTCTCATGGGACTAATAGCGCCGGCGCCTAAAGGTGGCGTCCTCCTCCCATAGCGGCAGATGTTTTTTATATGCTTCATATATCCTCCTCCTGCGTATGCCCACGGGGGAAGATGTGTGTGGTTGGTATGTAGAGGTAGTGAGTTCAGAGGCATCCAATTAAACTCTGTGTATCCTGCTTTCCATCGGATTGATGTCACTTTTTCATCTGTTTTATCCCTATTTCACAACAAGCGATCTCATATCGTAAATCTTTGTTTTCAATTGTTAACAAGGCGCCAAAATCAGACCTGAATTCCGCCAACTTTTTTTTTTTACAATGCCCTACTTTTACTATTAATTAATCAGATCTTACCGAAGCTCCTAAAAATCAAAGCCATGCTACTTGGCCTGTGGCCCAGCGACTGAGTACAAACAAGAAGTAAAGTAGGACTTGAGCTAATCCCAAATGGGCTGTTTGGACACTATCACAGGGATCCTTTCTTCTTGAAGAATCCCCTCTTAACCTCCATTTCTCATGGCACCACTGTGCCTAAGATGCCGTGGATGCTAGGGTTGGCTTTGTGCTGCGCTGCTCCTCGCTAGCTTCCGCGCTTCTCACGGAGGAGAAGCCGGAGCCTTTCTGTCGTCCCTCTGGGTTGTGAGACTCCGGCTGAGGAGGAATCTGCTCAGCACCGGCAAAGATCTTCAGAGCAGCTTTCTGCCCGCCGGACCCAACACAGCTCATCTGTCAAATGCTTAAACATACATGCACGCGCACACCAACACACGCACGCACGCACGCACGCACGCACGCACGCACACACACACACACACACACACACACACACACACACACACACACACACACACGCGTGCACACGTGCACACTTATTCTCTGTCTCACACACTCTCCATGACACACTCAAACACACACACACACACACACACACACACACAGACACATAAACATATTTATTCATGCACAATCTGGTGGTGTGAAAACTGAAGCCGTGCCTGCACAAACAGACTTTAGAACAGCCACCCCTACCCCCATATCTCTCATTGCTTTTTCAGCCGCCCAGGGCCTCTGGTCGCCAAGAGTATTCCTGTCCATGCGGCCACCATGCAGTCAAAAACAAGGGCTTCTCTCCCTTTTTGTTCCGCCTTTGGTTTGAAATGGCACTCCGCTCTAGCTCGGACTACCATAGGATAGTGTCGAAAGTTTATAATACTCCTGTACGTGTCTAATGAGTACACTTATTGTGTGTGTGTGTGTGTGTGTGTGTGTGTGTGTGTGTGTGTGTGTGTGTGTACAGGACTTCTTGGGTCAGACGTTCTGTACCCTAGGGGAGGTAGTTGGATCTCTGGGTAGCCGCTTGGACAAATCCTTGACGTAAGTACCTAATAGCAGCACACACACTTACATACACACACATTATGTCCTGCTTCTAGAGTTTAATTTCTGTGGTTAGGATTACTCTTTACAATAATAGTACACTAGTTTTAAAAGAGCATGTCTTTTCAGTACTATTGATATTTTTGTTTCCCGTCCCCTGAAATAAAACTAAGAGAAAGGGCTGACAGTGAAATGGAATGGGAATATAATTGTGGGGGGGGGGGGGATCGAACAACCTATTAAAGTGCAATATTTGTATTTTGAAAATCCAAATATTCACACATCCCAATTCCCCAGATGATAATGTGAAACAAAGGAAACCGTTGTTGAGTGACGTGAAAGCGATATATTGGCTCTATTGCGCAGCCCGACTGGCATGTGTGTGTTTTTCTTTTCACCCACTTGGTCTCGACACCCTGCGTGCAGATTCAAATGAAGCAGGATATGAAAATGAGCCGGGATTCTGATGATGAGAACACGCAGTGTCTCCGTCGGCCAAATTAGATGAATAGTGAAGCGGCGGCGGCGGCAGCACTGATGGCAGACTGTAAACAGGCTGAGATGGTAAATAGTGTGCGGTGGAAAGGGACAGCACACCCAAAGGGAAGATGTCAGTGATGACCTCCCTTCAGCAGCTCCTACCTCATCACACGTCTACCAAAGCAGGAAGAAATACACGCTCCGCCGACAACATGACAGCTCGGCTGCGAATACTCCTTTAATTGGCCCGATAAGACAAAGGATATCGCGTATCCTGTTGTCAGGTTTACGTGGGTTGCCTCATCCTTGCGTCTGAGGCGGATAAAAAAAAAAAAAAGCTGCAACGTAGTGAAGCTTTTCGCTTTTTTTTTTTCTGGGGGGGGGTTTTGTTGTTAAGAATGTTTTGTTGTTGTCTCCCTTGATGAGCAGCCTGGCTTTCTAGTGTTCCTGACGGCTGTTTAAGTACATTTTTCAAGTCGCTTTATTCGGCTACATTTCAAGACGAGTTCGCTTTCTATACTTTTTTACGACATGTTTAGCACGGTTGAGTCACTTGAGTTTAAAAAAAAAAAAATCTGAATTTATATTTATAGATATATATCAAAATTGAGCCAAAGAAGAGGAACAAATCCACTGCACCAATCAGATTGCACAGTCCCTTATCTTAGACCCCTGGATATGAAAATGTATTATGAAAATGATTGTTACTTTTAATACTTTAAGTACATTTAATATCAAGTGCGTATATACTTTTACTGTAGTAATGGCTTTCACAAGAGTGATTTTGCGTCAGGGTATTGGTACTTTTACTTCAAGGAAGTGGTCTGGGTACTGGTACAGTCAGTCGAGGGGGTGGGTCTCCGGGCGTCGGAGAGAATGGGAAATGAACGAGAGGGTCCGTGTGCCCGTTTCGTCTCCACTCCGCGTTTGTGCGGCCCTGTGTCAGCGTGCATGTGGCAGAATCGATGAGTGTCCGGAGCTGAACGGGTCGGCTGAAGAATGACACACAGGAAGTATGATGTAAGAATGTGCCGCTGTCGCCGAGTTACATAATCACCTCGGCGAGAACTCATTCACCATGCTTCAAATCCCAGGGTGTGTGCGTGTGCACGTCGCAGTGTGTTTGGTTTATTCATGTCTTTCTTTATTTTTTTATATTTTCTTCAGTAGGTCTGTGTAGCTGACAATTTGTCGTCCCATACATAATTTCAGCTAACCATTTTTTATGTCACAATCCTAGAATAAACTTATAATAGTGTAATAATACATGCTCACCTTATAAAAAAGTAAACATTGAACATAGGAGCATAAAAATCTATTTAAATTAATCTAATTCACATTTCAATATTGGTTTTGAATTCCCCTTAAATTTGGATGGAAAATTAGGATTGTGCAATAATGATGATTCTACGTAATTGTCACAATAAGCTCAAATAATTTTGATAATGTAATAATAACAATAAGAACGTGTTGAGGGCGCTCCCTTGCCACCATAGTTTTCTTCGTGAACCTTCGGGAATCAAACTCACTAAGTAGTTGTGCTGATAACTGAACCGTGTGTTCCCAACGTGCGTCATGATACATGAAGGTTGCACCAGATGTTTGAACCAATTACTTCAATAGGTTTTCCTAAACAT
Source organism: Zeus faber (assembly GCF_960531495.2). Classification (NCBI taxonomy): domain Eukaryota; kingdom Metazoa; phylum Chordata; class Actinopteri; order Zeiformes; family Zeidae; genus Zeus; species Zeus faber. The sequence goes on along the minus strand of NC_137201.1, from coordinate 27,476,134 downwards.
TTAATCAGGGTCCACCCGCTTCCCAAATTCCACAGTTCACCCCTGCATACATTATAAGAGCATTCATACTGTAGCCAACTCAAGGCAAGTGTGGCTGACACCGAAACAAAGGGCTGAGATGAACCACAAGGTCCGGTCATGAAAGCAACCAAATTGTGGCACAAAACCCAAATGACGGGAGAACAACTTTGCGAGACGGCGAAGGGACTCGAGGTCCATGAGTCTAATCATAGAAACTTGACGAAAACGTGTCTTTCTTCCATCTGGTTGCGTAAGTATCGAAATCCAGTTTATCTTTCTTCTTGTAGTCATTCTAACTATCTAGTTAGATTCTAACTGTGTACTTTGTAGCTGTAAATCAGTTTTTAACTTGTGAGCCCTTCAGAATTTTCTGTTTAGTCTTTGTGTTGTATGAGCAGAGGCCACAGCGCTGCTGAGAATTGTAAAAAAAAATAATAATAAATGTACCTTTGGGTAAAGATACTGCGGTGGAGATACAGAGTCAGAATGGCTGTTTTTTTGGAACTAGTAGTTAACATTAGTCCGGAATAATAGATACTTGAAGATACACTCTGCAAAGGAGCTCATACAGGGCTCAAAAGTTTAGCTTTATTTAGGAAAAGTAAATTTGAATGAGCAACAGCAAATACATTGCTTACATAAGAGAGGATAACCAGAACTAACTTTGGCTAATTTACTGTTCTGATGAAGCAATGTAGCAGTCATTTGCATAATCAATGTTTTGCTCAATGCAAATTTATGTTAATAATACACATAGGGGCTAATTCACAAACAGTTCAATAATTCCTTTTAAACCCAAAGGATATTGAAAAAAAAACAGCTAAAAGTTATAGAGAATAGCGATAACGTGACCAAAATTGAACAACAGATGGCATCAAACCTGCAGGACCATGGACAGCTCCGCTGGCCGCGACCTTTCACGTGCAGCAGCCCGGAACTTTGTACATTATATTAAATCAACTGTCATCATTTCTACATTGTAATATTAAGATCCAGTGAGAACTAGAATTTCTAAAGTAAAAAAATCTATATATACTTATCTTATTCATGTAATCAATTAACTGTGTGTGAAGAGTAAGTTTTACTATAGATTTACTCATACTATTCAATTGTTTTATAGTCCCTGCACATAAACCTAAAAATACTAAGTAAAACCTGGGTTCCCCCAACCCCTCGTCCCCCACCCCGGGTCTTCCCGCCCCACCCCCCCCGCCGGACACTTCATTATTTTAAATCCCCCCCGTCAGGATTTGGCACAGCACCGGCGCAGCACCTCCAAGGATTTCCTTACAATTTGACATTATCATTAAACACTCAAAATCAAGTTAAATACTGTCCGACAATTATTTTAAGTTTTATATTTATTTAGGACTGATAATTCGTAAAACAGGCAAGTGTACAGCAGTGGGGTGAAAGCGTAATGACTTCTGAATGGAGACTGCGACCAGACGCAAAACAACAAATTGCACTCAGCAGAAAAGCTTAGTTGGCGTGTTTGCGCCGGTATATCATTGGCGCAATATCTTTTGTGAATTGGACGCTAAGACGGCGCAGATAGCGGCCGCAATACATGCGCAATAAATGGTGCTATTAGGGGCTGCAATCCATTACTTTGTGAATTCGCCCCTCACTATTATTAACATCAATTTTACCCGTAGTTTGGTGCAGCACTGTCCAACAGACAAAAAAAAAGTCCTGTCGGTGCTCTCAATGAGACGATCCAAGATGTCCAGGATGAGTCTGAACCTCCCCCTGAGGAGAAGCTTCAATTAGATGAACTTTCTGCCTTGATGTTCCCAAGAGGCTTGGCCCGCTGCCCTCCACCAGTCGCGTCAGCTCCGTCAGAAACACAAATCAGAAGAGACATTGGCATGTATGAAAAATGTTATTTAAAAAAAAAATGTACTTGTTCTTGATGGGATCAATAACACACAGTCAATGACAGACTCAATACAATGCATGCAAATTAATTTGTATTGTCGTTTGCAGAGTTTCAGGGTTCTGGCAGCCTTCCAGATTGAAGGAGTGAATACACGGCTTGTAATGGGAGGACTCCTTGTTATTTGCCTTCTTACAGTAGAAAGCAGTGTCTTCTGACATCCCTTTGTTTTTTACTGAAGGTAATCTTTATGCCAGCTCATAGACTATCCAGTTATTTTGGGTATTTGTACAATATTATGTAATTTACCTCTCAAAAAACTGACTGAACTTGCTGAATCTAATGTGATTCTTTCTTGATGTTTGCGTCTAGTTCTGTTGATTCTTATATTTGACATGCATCTCTGAATATGCCATGTTTTTTATTTTTGTTATTTGCTAAGATTTTCACCAAAGTCTGCACGACTTTTGTTGAAATTCTGATATCATTTTGATGGCTCTGAATTCCTTGTCGCATCATTATCAGTCTATTCCCTCATTGCTACATGATACCGTGAATAAATACATGCGATATGTACACTACTTGCATTGTATTAATTCATTATTTCAAGTCATTTTTGCCTATGGCTGCAGTGAATAGTAGGCTGATATATTTTTTTAATTTGCCGTACTTGCTAAATTTAAGATTGTAAATTTGCAAAGTGTGTTGTAAAGATTTCTATGCTCATGATGTGGTTTCAGACACACAGTTTATTGTAGAACGTGAGCTAGTTGGAATAAGCCCAGGAGCCGATGGACATGTCATGACAAGGGCTCCTCTCCTGAGTGTGTGTGGGGGGATGGGACTTTGACCTGTTGCTCGTTCGACCAACCAACAATTTTAAGTTTAGGTAAATAAATAGAACACTGGATTCTGAAACGGTTCCCATACCTCAAAGCAACAAAAAAGTCCAACAAAACAGAACTGGTCCCCTTCCTGGGGACCTGGTTCCCCGGAGCGGCACGGTCCGCTGGCTTCCTTACCCCAGGGTGCCGACAGACTCCCCTCTCCTCCCTTCCGGAGCATGGGGCTTCGGGGCTGCTGTTCTGGCTGGTGAAGGCGTGGCCGGACTTGGCTATTGCAGGGGCTGCTTGGAGGGGTGGCTTGGCTGCTGGGCAGAGTAGCTAGCTGCCAGCGGTTACCTGTGGTGGTTGCTGCAGCTGCTTCTCCCTCGGTCCTCAGCCGGACACCCTGGGTGCTGCTGCTGCCGGTCGGGAGAGGGCTGCTGCTGTGTCCCTTCCCTGTGCCGGAAAGTCCCTGTTCAGGCGCCAGTGTGGCGGTTTTACCTACCACACGGCACCCGAGTGGCGTTTTCAGGGACCTCCGGCACAGAGACACGACGCCAGGGTTTTTGACACACAGTTTATTGTAGGGAGTGGGCTGGTTGGAATAAGGCCAGGAGCAGATGGACACGTTTCATGACAAGGGGTCCACTCCTGAGTGTGTGTGGGGATAGGGGGTTTTACCTGCTGCTCATTAGCCCAACCAACGAGCAACGGGCATGCAGCCACTCTGATCCTGGGCCCCAGTTACCTAGACCATTATTCCATCTGCGGATCACTCTGTGAATTCCGTGTTCACCACAGCAGCGAGTTAATTTCCGCGAGTGGCTATGTAACGATCAAAGGTTTCCTAATGTCTCAGGCGATAGCAGCGGGTTCAAACGCTAACATCCACCGAATTTACCATTGATTGCACCTCACATATTCTCTCTCTCCATCCTTCTCACTGAACTCTACTTAGCCAAATTAAATTATCTCTGCCCTTCCCCATTCTGAAGCAGGCCTGGGGTCCATGGCATTCACTTGGTCTATTTTTAGTGGACACCCTCCCTTGGCCCTGGATGTCATGCTTCACCGGCCCAGTATGTAAACAAACATTGGAAATGAAATGTCAGTGGATGTGTTAACATTCATCTAAGGTTATTTTCTTGCAGTGTTTTAAAGTATTTATTTTATTTTTTTTCCCAAGCATCGCCTTTCCAGTAAGGCAGACTAAAAGGACAATTTTGTCTACGAGTTCCTTGATTTGACTTTTTGGGTTATGCAGCTGACCGTTTTGTGAGACATTACAATAAGCCACGGTGCAAATAAGTGTTTGTTGAAGTTAGGGCATTTCAAGCAATCATACAATAAATGCAACAAATATTGCTATGTTCATGTAATGTATAAGGAAATAAAGGTATTAAGCAATTTAGGTTGATTTTTTTAACTGTAAGTTATTTTTACGTTCTCTGGCAGTGTTCTGCCAGAGAACGGAAGAGAAGTTCTTCCGCATATAAGCACCTTTGACGGTGAATATCACAATGGCAACATGAACAACCACTGACCTGGCATCCACACTGGGTTTGGTGACTTGCTCAGAAGTACTTTGGAAGAAGTAGTAGTTGTGGTAGTTTTTTCTTGTGTTCAACCCACCAACCCATCAAAGTGTTTCCGTGTTTCCAGGGGAATCCCAGGGAAGAAATGTGGCACCATCATAGTGAGAGCAGAGGAACTGAGCAACTGCAGGGTGAGGGATGCCTTATGTTTTCCAAACATCTTGATTGTTGTTTTGACGCATTGGTCCGATAATGAGGAGAACCTAGCAAAACTGGCTTGCACATGCCAGTCATGATTGCCTCATACACTTTTAAATATTCAAACATATGGTAAATGTTGAAAATGCGTTTCTTATTCTAATTCATAGTAACTTGTTTGTAAGACAAAGTAGAGGGGGATGGATAATAGTGGAGATAGATCATTGGAGCATCATCCTTTAGACCTTGTGACCTGACTTGTGAAGTAAATTTCTGTAATTCAGTGGTCTGCTCTATCATTTCAAGGAATTAGAAAATCAGAATCAGAATCACAAAATGTATGGGGTTTGATGTCTCTTGGTTTGATACATGAAAAAGCAAGAGATGCGATTGTAATAGTATGAGAAGTTGCGACGAAATTTGTTGCAACAATTTCCTCAAAAGACACGTGGCAATAGCGTACTTATCATTCTTAAATATATGACATACATTATCATATTATTATTATATTATACATCATTGTCAACCAAATGTTTAAATGTGTGGAGGATTTCTGTTACATCACGTGGCCTCTGTTTTTGCCTGGACTGCCTCTGACTTGTAACCCTAGGTTTCTCTGCTCTCTAGGAGTCTGTGATGCTGCAGTTCTGCGGAAACAAGCTGGATAAGAAGGACTTTTTTGGCAAATCGGATCCTTTCCTCGTCTTTTACCGCAGTAATGAAGACGGATCGTAAGTTGGCGAGAGATTCCGTCGTGCTCTGTGGGAACGTGGCTCTAATGAATTTGACAAAAAAAACAAAAAAAAACAAACAGCAAGCTATTTCTGTTTCGGTGACTTTTCCACGCACGTGTTAAAAAACAAGCCTGATGCACACAGACACAGAGTGAGATTGTTTCACGCTCCAAAAAAGCCGCCATGCGGTCGATATAAGAGCTTAACTAGCTCCCTAGATGTTGCATAATGGCCATCCATAATCCTCCGCATATATATGACTTATAGCGTCCAGCCGTCAACAAAGAAAGCCCGGAGGATGAGTGGGGACGAAAAGTGGAGCATTGAGAGGGGGGGAAATGGAAGGAGCGGAGGGAAAGAAAGAGTGGCGTCGATAGAGTTAAAGGAAAACCGTGTGAGTTTCTCTGCCCCGCAGACGTGTTCTATTCAAGACGACTTAAACAACACGTTCCCTTTTTATGCAGCTGGGTATTTATTGAAGAAGTCTAAATGTTGAGTCGCGGGGCCCCGGCGGCGGTATGACCCAGCGACACAGAAACACAACATTCATTTGATTCTTTTCATGGCAGGAAAGAATGGCAAATGGTCGCCTTTTATCACAAGCTTTACTAAATACTCCCGCGTGATGCTTTCATGTCCCTGCCAGCAAAGAAAACACATCAAAAAGAAGCATTACCCTGAACAGTGGACATTCTGTTGTATCTAGTGGTTTGTGTGGGTGTGGGTGTGGGTGTGGGTGTGTGTGTGTGTGTGTGTGTGTGTGTGTGTGTGTGTGTGTGTGTGTGTGTGTGTGTGTGTGTGTGTGTGTGTGTGTGTGTGTGTGTGTGTGTGTGTGTGTGTGTGTGTGTGTGTGTGTGTGTGTGTGTGTCTGTGTCTGTGTGTGTTAGAAAGCCTTTTCATAGGGTCAATGTGGATGCTTTGTGTGTGTTTCAGAAACTTCTGGTCGCTTTTAATGATGATTTCACAAGATGCATTGACCGTTTAACTTTTTAACCTCGGACGCAGTCTTGTGCGCGTGTGTCGGTTTATCACTAATCTAACGTGTCCATTCACTTGAATGTGTTACGGCACCTTAAAATGCGTACGTTGTATAAGCAGATTGAGAGAAGCCGTCGATGCTGTCAATCAATGCACAACACACACACGCACAGTCAAAGGTCAAACTAATTTTAAGTGAATGTGACTTTTGTTCGCATGTCATAACATGTATGATTACGTTGACATCTTAGCGTGTCTCCTAACACATTAACACCTTTCGTTAGACGTTAATGCATATCCATACAAATTGACATGTTTTTACCCCTTTCACTCGCTGTGTGTGTGTGTGTGTGTGTGTGTGTGTGTGTGTGTGTGTGTGTGTGTGTGTGTGTGTGTGTGTGTGTGTGTGTGTGTGTGTGTGTGTGTGTGTGTGTGTGTGTGTGTGTGTGTGTGTGTGTGTACACACAGTATACAGCCATTAAAACATGTGTCTCTGACTGTGTGGCAGGTACACCATCAGCCACAAGACAGAAGTGGTGAAGAACACCTTGGACCCCGTGTGGCAAGCCTTTAAAATCCCCGTCAGGGCTCTCTGTAACGGCGACTATGACAGGTAGGCGGCGCTGTGATGAAATCGCAGTCGTGAAGAGTGGTGACATCATGGGTCACATTTACGGAAACCTGAATAACAAAAGCTGCGGGAGTGTTTTGACGTTCCTGTCTTTTTTTTTTTTTTTTTTGTCACTACGATTTTTTTTAAATCAAAGGAAATCTACACCACGTATGTTAGTGTCTGTATAAATGTGTGTACAGTGAAAATTCACCTTCAGAAAATGTATTGATTATAAATCCTTTGCATGCCTGGCTTGCAAAAAAAGACTATTGTGATTTTCATGTTGGTGGACGTAACCTCCCTCTGGGCTTTTGGCCTTGCTGAATCTTAACTGAGTAATTAGTAACATGGAATTTTCCACAGAAATATTGAAGAAACACACCAATAGATTGTTAAATTCAACCTTTTGCTTTTGTTTACTTCTTTGCCGTTTAGTGTCAGTCACTTGTCCAGTAACCTCATTTAAGCTTCAGATAGATTGAGCTTGTTCTTAGTAATCAGGTAAAAGCCCTCTTATCATAGAAGAAAACATATGGATTTTGAGCGTCTTTAAAGTCGGTGACACTACACTCCACTGAACACTGTCGAATGAAGCATTTTTACGTCGGAAAGTATAATACACATGGAAAACAAATCCACAAAAAACATTCCTGTCCGTAGCTTTGACTCTTTATTCTTTAAGTCAATGCTAAAGCTCACTTGCAATGCTGGTTATTTAGGATTTTCTGTGTTTATTTCATGAATTCAGTCTCCTATAATTGGTTAAAAAAAAAAATTAAAATAAAATGGCCAGGAGTGTCAGCTAATGTTATGAAAAACATTGATTTCCTCCCCAAAGTGTTTTAAATCCTCTCCATTAGACTTCCCCGCTTCAGGTCCTTTCTGGGGACTTGGCCATTTAGAGCTGGAATCATCCTCTGCCAAAGATGAGCAGCTTGCTTTTGAGGTGTACTTTAAATCCGTGGTGCTAATTTATTTTAATGAGATGCCGTCCCGCTCCCTTTTCTCTCCCCCACACAGGAGCATTAAAGTGGAGGTTTATGACTGGGACCGAGACGGAGGGTGAGGAACCAGACGTATTCATTCAGACGGGACATTCTGTGAGAAAGAAATGTACTTTATGAGACAAAGACATTTACTATTACTGGAGTGTTCTGAAAGAGTGAGTCTAGAAAGAGTTTTATACAATTCTACTGGGCAGAATAAGTGATTGAAGTACAGGAAGGCAAACCTGTCACCTGAAGACCAAATGTCCTGTTCTGAATCCGAAATAGGCCGTACTTGATTTACGTAGATTCCAGTGAGAGGCCAGGGTAGGGCTCATCAAATTCTCTGTGTTTATTATTGTTCTTTATTTTATGAACGATTGATGTAAATAATATTTAACTAAAAGTTGTCAAACCAAAGCGTCATTTGTCACGATGGATGCTGCTGTGCTTTACACCTACTGCGTCGCTTCGAAACCCAAATATTCACGGCGAAGCCAGATATGACTTGGGTCAGAAAAAGGGATTTCAGCTGGAACTGGAGACAGGAAGGAAAACTCACCATGCGTGCTTAATTTTCCAGTCACGACTTTATCGGAGAGTTCAGCACCAGCTACAGAGAAATGTCTAGAGGCCAGTCACAGTTCCATGTCTATGAGGTGAATATCTTTGCGCACGTACACACACACACACAAACACACAGAAACCTCTACTCACAGACACACACTTCTTTTTATATTTTCAACCGTTATATGGCGACATTAATATGTGTCAACAATTGTGCATGTGTGTGTTTTTGTGCATGTGTGTCCCTCTTTCCTATTTCCTTTCTGGTGACACACATTTATCTGCTGAAGCATCATGAGAAATAGGACGCTAAAAATACCGCTCCCAAATTCCTTTAAAATAGCCCCGGCCCGTGATGTATGAAGATGATCTTGACCCTCTGGCGTCTGCCTACACTGCAATTAGATAAAGACGGAGTTGAGCGAGGGTGGATAAGCGCCGACCGGTTTAACCCTTGAAACCGATCAGTCGTGAGAAAATGACCCGCTCTCCTCTCCGTCCGCAGGTTCTAAATCCCAAGAAGAAAGGGAAGAAGAAGAAAAAGTATCTCAACTCGGGAACGGTGAGTGGAGAGGGCAGATCAAACTCACAGCCTTCATAAAACCACTTTTGTCGGCTCTCCCATGCGCCCCGGAGAGCCTGGGGTTTTTGCCGCGTCGTTTTTCCAGAATACGATGAAAACAGCCTTAAAATGTAAAGAAGAGTTGTGATGAAAAATGTCCTGGAAAGCGTTTTTTTGGTGAAAGTGCAGCCGTTTCTCTTCCCGAGCGACGCAGGGAGGCTGACGCGCTTTCAGAACTCGCAGGCTCGACTATCAAAACGCTCTCCTTTCTGGTCGACCCAAGAACGCCATAAACCCGACGACAATTCATTCAAAATTGTGCCGCGAGTGCTGCCTAAGATCAAAAGTCATAATCAAAAAGTCTTCACACCGGGTTATCTGTTAGCTTTCGATTTTCATTGTTTTTATTTATTTATAAGGCACTTCACGGCCGTGCACCGGGCCACCTCCCGGAAATGCTTTTGGTTTATGAGCCAGGAAGGGCCCTCAGATCCTCCGTTCCACCAAGCAAAACAAAAACATTTGGTGCTGCGTTGGGCTGCCTCGCTCCAACGGCCCCCCAGAGGATCCCAGAGGAGCTGGAATTATTGATGTTTTTAAACGTAAACTGAAAACCCATCTGTTCAGTCCGGCTTTTACGTGGTGTTTTATAATTGTATGCTTTTAGTATTCATACTTAATTTTGTTTTGTTCGAAAGGTGCAATATAAATAAAGTTTGATTGATTGATTCATGAACAAGTCATAATGTGCTCTTCACCAAACGTAATACCATTTCATATTTTCAACAAGAGTAATAGTTTATATATAAAATTTACACAAATCAAGAATGCTTTTTGAAATATATATCTTTATTTCTCTCCAAATAAAGGTTTTATTTCCATGGAAACACCTGGGTAGCCATGAGAAGGACACATCAATATGACAACAAACTATGACCGCCACAGACAAACTGAAAGAACTACTGTGAAGGGAAGGATCAGAATAACTCGAACAGTTAAGCTGTAAAATGAAAATAGAAAGTGTTAAATGTTTGTACATTTATTGTAGTCAATGCAGGGGTTTTATATTTAGTCGTGAGTGCAAATTGTCCGTGTTAACATTACGAAGAAGTCCCAGAGTTTTAAAATAGTCCAAATGTTTGGACGGAGACGGCGCTGTCTCCTTCGGTCAATTCAACGCCATCTGGTTATTGTTGTGGACGTGCATGGACGGATCGTACAGATTGCACCTGCGGAACTCTTCACACAGCCTTCTTTCGGAACGCGTCCATCTTGAATTACCTGGAGCGCGCGGCGCGGAGTTCCAAGGATTGGGAGGTGCGCGCCCTCGCGAGAAAAAAAATGGCCGCGCGAGCGCCGCAACGACGTCATATATATGGCGCGCGCACAAAGCGACACTACGGCTGCGCCCGTCTTTACCTGTCCGCTGTATTGGCCACGCTTTTTCTTAATAACTTTTTTTTTTAAACTTTGGGCTTGGGGAGGGCATCAGGTCCGTTGGAGTCAAAAGGCTCACGTGCAAGTAGAAATCACGAGTCGTTGGTCGTCGGAGTCAAAGTCGCGTTTGCAAGTCTTTCTCGGTTTGAGCTACTGTAAATGGAAGTGGAGTATGAAGTCATCATATTTGTCACGTGACTCGAGCCCACACCTCTGGTCTTTGGTCACCAACGCCTTAACCCCTGCTCCCCTCCGCTCGGCAGGTCACCCTCCTCTCCTGCCTGGTGGACACGGAGCTGTCGTTTCTCGACTACATCAAAGGCGGGTGAGTGGAGAAACCACGGGCTCACACTGCGTCCTGCAGCGCCTCACGTTCCGCTCCCCGCTTACTCCCCCTTCTCATCCCTCTTCTCATCCAGATGCAAAAGTCACTTTCAGTGCTGCAGTATTTATCTCTCGGGGAGACGCGGCGAACGATAAATGTGACAATTAATTACCCGTCAAGGCTGCCTTTCAAACACGCTGTGATGTAATCAGCCGTGATTGATAAGTCCATGTTAGCTTACACTTGATTTTTTATTTTTTTTTCTCCTCTTGTAGGACTCAGATTAATTTCACGGTGGCAATTGATTTCACAGCATCAAATGGTGAGTGACTTTTCAGCAGCTTTTTATCTTCCCTTGTCAGGGAAATACCTCGATGTTGGGCTGATCAAACATTGCAACTTAACACTCTATTGAGAATGCACTTAATGTTTCTGCACTCTTATTTGGCAAGTTTGGATTTGCCTGGCTAGTTGTCATAGCGGATTCCTCATAGGACTCGTTTGTGGCTTCATATTTGGCTGATTTTATCGAATGCACCATTACGTATCATTGGTACAGCTTCATATATCCATGCGTGTAAAGTAGATGAGTACTTTTCAAGTACTGTCAAGTGCAGCGCACGCCACGTCCTCTGTAAAAAGAGTAAAGGTAATACTGTATTTACTCAAATTGTGACCGGGGCTTTTTTTTTTCTCAACTGCAGAGGGTACCGGGCCTTTATTGGACGCAGGCTTATATTAGAGGCAGGCTTTTATATCTAATTCCCTCTGTTTAATAAGAATATTTGATCATATTTAAGTATGAATTTAAAATCAGAACATCTGTCTGGGTGCCATGCCATGCAATCAGGTATGGTGAATAAAGAGAGAGCTAGTAGCTATCCTAAAAGTCACACTTGTGGTGGTAGCCGACAGGGGAGGGCTACCGCTGGAGAGCGAGAGCGCTCAGACTAGGCATTTACCCCAAAAATCGATCTGAAAGCTGCTACGCAGCAATAGGAAATAGAGTAAATGAAATACATCTCCAAAAAAAACATTTGCTTTGCTTTATTTGCTTTGTATCGGAGCCGGAACAGCGCCGCAGCTCCGATCAGTTTGTCCCCCGTCTGTATTCGAGGCAGGCTCTTATTTTGTTCCTATAGAGCATGCCCCCGACATTTATTAGGGGCACGATTTTCATTTGGCTACCCGTTTATATTTGAAGAAATATGGTATTTAAAATGAAGGAATCAATAAAGGGAATAGTTGAGTAATCAGACTTGTTATCGTTACACAGGTTGTTCAGTGTCATCATTACCAGGGCAATTCAGCTGATAGCAAGACTGATTTCACCAAACGATTAGACGTTGTGTGATGAGATCCAAACTCGGTTCACTATTATTATTGTTATTATTATTATTTTCATTATTTCATTATTATTGTTTGTTTGCCCTCACAGTTTGTAAACACTTTGTCATTCAATTATATACATGTATATATTGTATATATTTATATATATATACACATATATTTTTTCTATATATTTTTATAAATTTTGTTGGTCGTAGGCAACCCATCCCAACCCACCTCGCTGCACTACATGAGCCCCTACCAGCTGAACGCCTATGCCATGGCGCTGCGGGCCGTTGGAGAGATCATTCAGGACTACGACAGCGACAAGATGTTCCCTGCACTTGGCTTCGGTGCCAAACTCCCCCCCGACGGACGGGTCTCTCACGAGTTTGCTCTGGTACGGAGGCAACTTTTTCCAAATACTGCATCAATCCGTCAATCCATCTCTCTATCCATCTATCACCGGGGTTCTTATCGTGTCATGAGGTGCCTGAAGTGCTTGGATTTCGTCCTCAGATATTTAAGTACTGGAATACCTTGAGAATAGACCCATTTTTTTCAGCAATTTTGTCAGGGAATCAGTTTAACGACATAGATTATGCCAGGGAAATGTTAATTGAATCCAGCATGGTTGGAAATAGACAGAATTACTATGATAATAGTAGATGACAATGAGATTAATAATATACTGTATAAATACTGTAGAAATATACTGTATATATTTATTCTTACATACTAGACAATGACACTAATCATCCACCCAAACATACACATTGCACAGCATACAGGCATCCGTGCATCCATACATTATTGTATCCTTTCACCATTCTTCTATTTGTACCCCTGGCGCTCCAGACGTCTTCCCCAAGTCGCTGCTTAGCCCACCCATCGCCATCTCCCTGGTTTACGCCCCCCCCGCCCCCTTCCAGATGTTGTGCCGCAGGCTCTCGTAGCCCTTACAGCTGCTGCGTTGGGTAACAGTCTCCCCAGACACCTCCGAGCTCAAGACAAGATGCATCTGCATTAATCTGAGCATTAAGAATTCAACTGAGTCAGCTCCTAAAGAGAAACACTGCAGATGCTCCTGCTACTGTACCAGACGTAATGCTTACAAGCACCAATAACCCTTTCTAAAGTTAAAGTGTCGATCATTAGAATAAAAGGAGAAAAGAAATCTGTTTTTTTCCATTAGAGACATCTGACTAGGTTTGCTGAGGTACAACGGCACCCAAGATCACCATGGCAACCAACCATATTCTGATTGAAACAGAAACATATTGTCCAGTGGAAAATCAATTCCATTAACAAAATGAAATCTGCATATATATTTTTATTCATCACTCAAACAATAGGATCGTGATTATGATTTGGATTATTCTCTCGCAAAATGTGTAATTCAGCCAAGTAAATTTTTGTTGCACATACCACTTTTAATGTCCACTTTCATATTTCTGAATATGAAAATCAGCATAATCTCGGGGGATTAATGTGGCAGTTTTCATGATTAGCAATCAGCCCACCCACTATTGGATATGGTGAAGACACACTGCACTTCAAAGATTAATAACAGTGGCATGTTGCTTAAGCACCATGCAATTAATAATATTTGAAAAAGGGTTATCTTCTGATCAACAAGTAACTTCGACTGAAAACGCAAAGTTTAAATATGCATGTTAATGATGCAACAGTGGCCATTAGTGTATGACATTTTCAAGGAAGAAAAAACTGATATGCCGATATGCATGAGCACAGGAGGCTACGATAGTGCCCCACTTTAGACACATTATCAATTTAAATTAAACTATTCATTATAGTTTGCTGATTGTCTTCAACGTTCTGTGTAATAGATCCATTCGTGTCATTGAATGGTTGTCTGTTGAAGATGCAACCCATTTTATGTGAAACTACTCATAGCTGAATTGGAACCCAGAGTCCATTTGGACAATTACCAGTCATGCTGCTAGACCAGGTTGAAGTCTGCCTGGGTTGCCAGGTTTTGCTGATCCAGCTCACTTAAAGAAAAAATGAATATGTCAGTCTACCTTCTATTATACCCTCTAGTATTCTATGACCTGCCAACTGTTACTGGGTTTCAATCATGTTATCAATGTCAAAGGTTAGGTCAATTATTTTCAGGATTATAATGCATTACAAGAGGTTTATTGATCAAGTATTGTGTTCTCAATTTATTCGTATCTCCATATCACCATAATTCCAACCATTATTTGTGTAGTCGTTCATTATTATAGTTTGTTATTGGTATGATAAGTATTTTCTCTCCTTATGTAATTCTTGGACAATGGTTTGGAAAACTTTGGTGCTTTTGGAAAGCCAAAGCTTGACTAATGTATCGTTGACGCTGAACACCTCACAGAGGGCAGTAGAGGAAAAAGACTGTGGGTGTCTCTACCCACAGGTAGGGGTTTAGGGAGGGAGACAGAGTCTTTCTTGCCATGGGATGCTGACATGGCGAGAGTTTTATTATACACACTGAACAAATAGGCTCGCTGGCCAAAAGTATAAATGATAAATAATAATGAGTTTGGGCACAGGAGTTAACCGCGCGGGCGCTGATTCGGCCGACTCGGGGCAGCTGTGCGGTCGCGGTGAAGGAAGCCATGCTGCCGTCTGCAGCTGCAGCTTAACCACGCCCCTTGGTCCCCCCAGAGTGGGAGAGAAAGTCAGCCACGACCATCTGCGCCACCGACCTATGGACCATCTGGAAGTTAAAGGGCTGGAGAGCCAGGTACTACCGGGTGATCTGAGCGTCGTGTCCTTCATGCGGTGGAGCCACTGCAGCGGGGCGTGGTCCAAACAGCGGGTGAAAGGGCACCCCAGGAGGTAATAGCGGAGGGAACTGACGGCCCAATTGATCGGCAGACACTCCTATTCCACTGTGCTGTACCTCGACTCCCGCTCTAAAAGTTTGCGGAAGAGGTACAGCACCAGCTGCTCTGTCCCCTCCACCTCGTGGGACAAGACCACGCCCAGCCCTCCGTCCGACGCGTCAGTCTGCAGACAGAAAGGCAGAGAGAAGTAAGGGTTAAACAGCACTGGCTTCCCACAGAGAGCTGACTTTATCCTCACAAACGCCTGCTGGCACTTCTCTGACCACTGGACCGAATCAGGAACACCAAGTCGGACAAGGGGCTGGTTAGCTCCGAAAAGTCGGGTACAAACCTCCTATGATAGCCGGCAAGCCCCAAGAATTGCTTCACCTCCTTCCTAGTCTTGGGTCCCGGTGTGTTTGCGACCGCAGCAGTTTTATCAAGCTGGGGTCGGACCAGGCCTTCACCCAAGTGATACCCAAGATACCCAACCTTCCTCCGTCCCACTTCTTTCGGTTGGCAGTGAGCCCTGCCCGCCTCAAAGACTCAAGCACTGCGCCCAGATGCTACAAACGCCCCTCCCAGGTGTCATTGTGAATGATTACGTTATCTAGGTAGGTGTATGCTACATGCGGACGCTGAAATGTGGCTGGGGCACCGACCAACACGAATGGAAGTGAGTGAAAGTGCTACAACCTGAACGCAGTGGAGAATGCAGATTTTTCCCTCGACTTCTGAGACAAGTATATCTGAGAGTTGCCCTTGGTGTCGTGAAAAAATGAGCCGTTCCTAAACAGTCGAAAGGGTAATCGACCCAGGGCATCGGGTAGGTGTCGAACTTTGACTCTCAATGACTGGTGTGGCCTAAGCCACGGACGCCCCCCATTCTTTTAAGAGGTTTAGGTGATGAATCTGTGTCGCTGGGGAACCTTCCGCACCACAAACAACAGGGAGTCCAACCACTTGTCCCAATTACGACTATCGTTGTGAAATACTTCCAAATCATGTTTTTGAGCGTTTTATTAAAGCGCTCCACCTGACTGTTGGTCTGGGGATGGTAAACGCTGGTCCAAATTGAGCGGATGCGAAGTAACTCATAAAGTTCCCGAAGTGTACGTGACATAAAGGTACTGCCCTGGTTGGTCACGAGTTCCTTCAGAATCCCGACTTGGGAGATGATCTGAAACAGTGCCTGCACCACACTACTGCGCAATGCCACCGCCTCGGGGTACCGGGTTGCATAATCCAGTAGGACTAACACAAAATGATACCCGTGGGCACTGAGGTCCAACCGCCCGATGAGGTTCATCCGAGACCTTGACTAGGGGGAGTGGCCTCAACAACACTCTTGGCGAAGCTGGAGGGTTGACTAACTGGCACTCAGGACACGCGGCGCACCATTTACACACATCTGCTCAAATGCCTGGCCAATAGAAGCGCGCCATTATCCGCTGTCGTGTTTTATCTTGACCGAGGTGACCAGCCATCAGGTTATGGTGAGCCGCCTGGAAGAGCATTTGCCGGCGGCTCTTCGGCACCAACAACTGGGCTATTTCCTCTCCTGTCTGAGTGTCACGGCTCACTGGATACAACCTGTCCCTAATCACCGAAAAATCCGGGTGAGTGAGTGTGGCCTCTGGACGCATCGGAGTGGTCTGGCCGTGCGCCATCCCCTCTGCAAGACAGACAAACATTAAGAAAGCTCCCTGCCGCAGATCGGACCAATCAAGGAAGCCATGACGCCCTCTGCAGCCGCGGCTTAACCACGCCCCTTGGTCCGCCAAAAACACCATGTCTGCACTAAGTAACATTGAAAAGTATTCTGCAAGAGGGTTCACATAGTAGCTTAGAATTACATGTTTTGCACCTTTTTGTGGGTTTTTTTCATTCCGTTTTTAATTTTTGTACCTTTACTTATCAATGTATGTTTTCCCTTTGCTCCGGTGTTTACTAATCTATTCACTGTAGTTTGACAAAAAGTGTGCTAACAAATTATGGTAGGTTGAGGCAGCAATGGGTGGGACATCTAGGAAAACTGCCTCTTTTTATTGGAGGACATTTAGTCATTTAGTTTAGAAGCAAAGATCCAATTTTTGTCTTTTCTTTTTTCAGTTTACTGCTCAACTTCACTCTTATTCAAAGGGTGAACATACAATCATGCACGCGCCACACTTGGCCATTGAATAGGCCTGCTGTAGACTAATTTTGCTGTCCGTGTGTTTCCGTTCAGAATGGAAACCCCCAGAATCCTTACTGTAGCGGCATCGAGGGAGTCATGGAGGCATACTACCAGAGCCTGAAATCCGTACGTCTCTACGGTCCAACCCACTTCTCCCCTGTTATTAACCACGTCGCCAGGTAGGTCCCCCATAATCACTGTCGTGAAAGTGTGTCATGTACACAAAAACACGCACACATACACATATGTGAGGTCACGCAAACTCACAGATACACACAGACACACACGCACGCACACCATGCAAGCCACAAACATGAGAGCCAGAACACACACACACAAGCACCAAACAGCCATCGTGAAATTTGCAGTGCTGCAGGAGAAATCCCCTTCCCATGTCTCCCACTGTAATCCATTTGATCAATAGATTCTCATCAGATCCTGGCGGTGTGCGCGCCGCTCTCCAGTGACCTGTGAAGCCCGCCGGTAAAAGAGGAGATTAAAATAAATGCGCTAATAGCTCCTTCGCCTCTCAGGAGATCGATACTAACTCCGCCGCGCCGGACACATGCCACGATCACCGGTGGCCTTTAGAGTTTGAGGAAATCATTTGTGTGCTCATTGAGTGTGGCCACCGCCTCTACGTTGACCGATGTGCTGCCCTTCAGGTGCGAGGGAATTGAGCGAGCGGGCGAAATAAACAAACTTTTCCCACGCACAACGGGGGAAAAAAATAGCCACACGTTTAAAAAGAAGAAGAAAACAAACATCAAATGTCACACCTCCCACTCTGCAACCGGTATATGAAGAATGAGCCCTTTAGAAAATATGCACCAAGGCGTCGACATTAGATAAGGAGCCAACTCTGAATGTGATTAGCATGATGGGCTGCCAGGGTGATTACATTCATAATGCAGCCACACCGCCGTGTGACTCTGCTAATAAGTCATCACAATACAGTGTGTCCCCTGGGCGTGGCTCTGGTTTAACATTGGTGCGGACAACTCTCTTTCCAAATATAATAATAATGTGACTTTATTCATGTTGCACTTCTCAACAGAGATATGACACATATAACAGACAATTATTAATTTTACCATCTTGTATTAACACATGCTCTGTCTCCCTCATTCTCGCACTTATACACACTCTCTGTTCATATATAAGCACTTTTAATTACTTGTGAAAGGTGCCTGTTATTATTATTATTATTATTATTATTATTATTATTATTATTATTAAATCGATAGCATTGCCAGCTCTTGTGTTTTTGAAGTTTTCGAAGTTGAATCACTGAATCGTTGAATCAATCATCATTAAAACATTATGAGAACCGGTTGTTCCTTCCGTCTCTCTCACCGTCTCTGCAGTGTTACCTGCACCTAATAAATTGTCACGTTGATGCCCGATGGAGAGAAAGCAGCTACACGTCTAAAATAAATTTGGGAACTTAAAACACGAGTCATGAACTTTCCATTTAACTTCCTATTGAAGCCAAGTTATGGACTCCAGCGCTCAACTGATCACCATTAATCCGTTTTAGAAGCGACCGCAGAGGCCGTGGCTCTAGTTTCCTCCTTTGTGGGGGAAAAAAGGTGGTGTTAATTTGCAGTGTGTGCACTAATGATGAAGAAAATGGGTTTAGGTGGTGCTGCCGACTTAATTACCATCAAATGAACAAAAAGAAACATCATTAACATCAGCCAGTCCTCCTTGATCTAACCATTATGGGGGACAGGGATGATGAGGTTAACCCTTTGTGTGCCTGTTTCTATCGGTAGGGACGCAGCTGTGTGTAGATCCCCGGCTCCACCTGATGTTCTCCGTTTCCACATCTTGACTGTTAAGTTTTCAGATTGGCTGTAACAAGCGCTTTTCTCCACCCCTCGTCAGCAGCGCCCTCAAATCCCATATCTCTCACTGTGCAGTCCACCCACACACACTAAGAATAGCTCCATTGTTCACCACTCACTGGTGGCGGGGGGAAAGTCCACTGAAAAAAAGAGAACGTTGAATTAAATTTAAATCCTAATGCTGTTTTTTTTTCTGTTTACTCAGATTTGTTTTTGCAAATAAAGACATAAAACATTGCATTGCTATAGAGATCATCAATGTTCACTATACAATTATTGTTTCATTTTCTTTGTTTCTTAAAAGATATATTATAAAAACTAAAAAAAGGATGGACTATTAAAAACAATTTAAGATTAAATGAAGATAAAAAAAGAGAAATATCCCAAAAATATTAGCTGCTGTGCCCAGCACTGTGCTGTAGCAGAGCATCTCAGATGTTGCGAATTTTATTTATTCACCTAAACAAGGTCATTTTCCTCCTTCCTGAGTGTGAACGCATCATAGAAACAACAAGGAAGGTGCAGAAACTCAAAGACTTAACCCCACAAACAACCCCCAGCCTAACCCAATCTCAATGTAATACAGCCTGAATGTATTTATTCGGGCTACAAGTATGGAGAAACCCATTTAATTTGTGGGCTGGCTTTTTCACCCATTCAAACCAACACCCATTCAAATGCTGGTGAATGCAGTCTCCATAGACAAACATTAGTTGTAGAATAAGCTGCGCCGAATCGTAGGAGGCGGCACCGTCACAGGACCTAACCTTATCAAGTCAGTTTGCTGCCGTATTCGCACCGGTCAAGTGCTGTTATGGTCAAGTAAAAACATCGACCGTACTGCAGGAGCAGGGAGCCATTGGAATGGCCTAGAGCATCTTGAAATGGGTTCACGTCTAAGTTGCACCACATGAGCCAAAGACCAGCGTGTGCGATACCAAATGCTGCCGGGGTGCTTCAGAGCTTGTCGTTACTGGACTCTGACGCGGTGCAGGGGGGCTCTCCGGAGCAACGGATCGTGCTTCGCCATCAGCCAGAAGATCGGCACCTGCTCCTCTGACCTTCCCACCGCCTCTGCCCTCGCCTTCCCTTATGGCTTATGTGACCTTTGACCCTCCTTCTTCCCGTGGCAGGTATGCGTCGGCGGTGACAGACGGCTCGCAGTACTTCATCCTCCTCATCATATCGGACGGCGTCATCACCGACATGGCACAGACCAAGGAGTCCATAGTCAATGTAGGAACTCCGTGTGTGTGTGTGTGTGTGTGTGTGTGTGCGTGTGCATGTGCGTGTGCGCACATCTATACAGTGTGTTCCAAATTATTATGCAAATTGGATTTAAGTTAAGTTTAATTTTTTGTTTTTCTATTAAACTCATGGATGGTATTGTGTCTCAGGGTCTTTGGATCACTGGAATCAATCTCAGACACCTGTGATAATTAGTTTGCCAGGCGAGCCCAATTAAAGGAAAACTACTTAAGAAGGACGTTCCACATTATTAAGCAGCCACAGGTTTCAAGCAACATGGGAAAGAAAAAGGATCTTTCTGCTGCTGAAAAGCCTCAAATAGTGCAATGCCTTGTACAAGGTATGAAAACAATAGATATTTCACGAGAACTTAAACGTGATCATCGTACTGTGAAGAGATTTGTGGCTGATTCAGAGCACAGACGGGTTGGTGCAGATAAAGGCAGAATGAGGAAGCTTTCTACCAGACAAATTCATGGGATTAAGAGAGCAGCTGCTAAAATGCCGTTACAAAGCAGCAAACAGGTATTTGAAGCTGCTGGTGCCTCTGGAGTCCCACCAACCTCAAGGTGTAGGATCCTCCAGAGGCTTGCAGTTGTGCATAAACCTACTATTGGCATAAAAGGAGAGAAACTCATGGTGTGGCCCCCGTTCTCGCCTGACCTCAACCCTATTGAGAACCTTTGTAGCATCCTCAGCAAAAGATCTATGAAGGTGGAGGCAGTTGGCATCAAAACAGCAGCTCTGGGAGGCTGTTCTGACGTCCTGCAAAGAAATTCAAGCAGAAACTCTCCAAAAACTCACAAGTTCAATGGAGGCAAGAATTGTGAAGGTGAAATCAAAGAAGGCTCCTATGTTCACATGTAACTTGGCCTGTTAAGATGTTTTTGAGTGAAATAGCTTTTGATTTCAGTAAATATGACCTAATGCTGCAAATTCAACAAATGACCATTTTCAGTTCTTCACAACCTATAAAATGTTTTGAAACTCTGTTGTGCATTATCATTTGGAACAGTGCATTTTGGGTTTTTTATTTTTGAAAAAAATACTGTTATCATTGGGAGGTTTGTTCAACAACATTCAAATTATACCCTAAGGGTTGATGACTTGACTTGAAAATTATACTGACTGTCATTTGCATCGACTCTTTAGGAAAATCAGAGAAAAATATCACTTGCATAATAATTTGGAACGCGGTGTAAAGTCTCCTTCTGGTTCTTTTGCTGCTGTGCTAGATTCCAGTAACTCACTTTTCTAATGAGAGTGACCGAAGTTACAACGTCAAGCAAATTTTTCCCAGATTGCTCATGTTTATAACCTCAGGTGCATGAAATTGCCGTTCTGGTGAACAGATTCAGCTGCACGTGACAGGGTTTTTACTGTCCAACAAGATTTGAGAGTAATTATTAGCCTGGCCTGCGGGCGCTCTCATAACCCCCCGCCCCCCCCCCCCCCCCCCCCCCCCCGCAACCAATTTGTGCGCAGAATTATAAAACACTGAAAAGTGCTCATTCATCATTTATCACCCGTTATTCCCACCGTGCTGTTACGTCCCACTCGGCTGAGATCTAATAAACAATATTGCGAACCGGGGCCCCAGACGGCTGCTCAGGGCAGGGGAACGGTGCTAATGGAAGGCAATTTTAAGCCGTGGCATGGCGGGAGACGCAGACAAAGTTGTGGATGCATGAAATTAGTAAAGAAGCAACTTGGGAGTAAGTACAATGGCGAGTGCGGATCAGACAGACCTCGCCGGTCTTTGGACGCCAAATTTCCCCGGAGTGCTCCCCTGCCATGGACGGTTGGTTCGTTTTAGAGCAGCTCATTGTGTGGGGCTGACGGCCTGTCGCCTCCTAGATACGCTGCGGTGAGAAGAAGCTTGCTGTCCTTTCACCGCTGCTCTCTGTGTCTTTAAAGGCCGCTGCTCTGCCCATGTCCATTATAATTGTTGGGGTTGGACCAGCAGAATTTGATGGTAAGCTGTGTGTGTGTGTGTGTGTGTGTGTGTGTGTGTGTGTGTGTGTGTGTGTGTGTGTGTGTGTGTGTGTGTGTGTGTGTGTGTGTGTGTGAGTGAATACCCTGAATGATAACTACTGTACAGTGGTGGTTCTGTCAGTGTTTCTGCATGTAATTGTGTGCATCCTGCTTTGTCGTTATGTGTGTGTGTGCGCACGCACGCGGCCATGTAGGTGCTAGTGTTGCTTATTTGCGTGCGGTAATCCCTTACCAACGTTGTAGCCATTATCTCTCCTCCCATATGGCTCAATCCTTCCGCCTGCGCCCCCCTCTTTCATGCCGCTTCTACCCAGCATGCCGTTCTGCTTCCTCCACCACCATTCACTTGGTGTTGATTGGACATGAAAAAAAAAAATGCTCATTTGTGGGAGTAGGGTTTCCGTTGCCATTCTAATCACGGACAACAGGCGCGTTGCTCACCTCTGCACCGCGCTGCTGGAAGCACGCTCGTCCCGGACGACCAATTAGCCCGCAGCGCCGCCGAGCCCCGCCGATTTTAACGCTGCGTTTTGCCCGGGCGCCGTCCCCGCGCCTCACATCCTACGCTCTCGTTCACACACCCTTATTCGCATGTTTTCTTACGCGCTCGCCTCTCTCTCGCTCTCTCTCTCTCTCTCTCTCTCTCTCTCTCTCTCTCTCTCTCTCGCTCTCTCTCTCCGCGGTGGTGTGCCAGTTAGGACCCGATGGCTTCATGATGCTCAGCAACGCAAACTCTGCCTCCTCACGCCGCATTTGGCATCGACAACACTGTATGTCAAGACGCTCACCCAGTGGCGCGCTCGCGGCCACGGCGCTCAAACGCACGCACGCGCGGGGTCATGCTCATTCGCCGTGGCTCGGACACGTGGGGCGAGCCTGCTGACGTGCCAGGGCTGATGCGCCTGTCTCCCTCCCTCCCTCCCTCCCTCCCTCCCTTCATTCCCGCCCTCAGAAATGATTGAGCTGGACGGGGACGAGGAGAGGATCTCATCCCAAGGACGGTTCGCCGAGAGGGACATCGTTCAGGTAACAAACCCCCGGGCAGAGTGTCTGCCGAGCATGTTGCATTATGGGATTCATCCTGGGAAAATGTCGCTGTCGGCGGAATATCCCCGAACAACCTAATCCTCTACTCAACTTGCCTTCATATGTCATGGCCCTTGAAAAATGTTGAGGTTATTCGTTTGGTTATACAAATATTGGGCCTTAAAAGTCTTTAAGCCGTCTTACATTTTCAATTCATGGGGACTTTTATGGGGAATACAAACATTTTGTTGGCTTGTATTTTTTTTCTCTATATAAGTCAAGCTCTTCTGCGTCAGGGTCAGCGTTTCTGATGCTGGAAAAACCCTCATCCCAATGCTTAGGCCTCGTCCACGTTACTTGATTTTTTTTATTTTATTATTTTACATCATGCCGACAATGAAAAGAGGAGCGCGCGCGTAGCAGCTGAAATTTGCAGATTCTCTGTCTCTTCAGAAAATCATTAGTTACACACAAAGCAACTGCTTTCTTTGAGGAGCACGGGAGAACAGAGGAGCTCTGTGACAGTCCAGGGTGGGAGAGCCTCGCCGGATGCAAAATATACGGCATTATTTTGACACCAAAAGCGAACGCGGGTGCCGTACCGCTCGCTACCGCGCAGCGCTGCTGCTGGCGTACGCCGATCGGACCCCGAGGAGTCGACCGCGGCTCCACACCTCACTCCTCCATTTCACAAGTCCATGCCCGCCCACTCGCAAATGGGCTTCGCCGCCGTGCAATCTCATTGGCTGTTGAGAATTGCCATTGCCGTTGGGGGCTTTGACACGCACACACAACAGTGAATTTTGGAAAGACCGCCCCCGATGGAATCAAACACGCTTGAATTTCATCGTGACCTGGCCGGTTGGGAACGTTTAGAGACAGATCTGAGTCTTTCAACTCAACAAACAACAAACATTTCGATGAGAACTGCAATGCCACAGCGCGACCACCCCGCACCGCCCCGGCTCAGCCCGATCTCAAATCGTTGCCAAATAAGCCTCGGACATCACGTAATGTGGCGCGATCGTTACAGTTTAAACACCTTCACACTTACCTGTTCTCGCTCAGGCTGATCTGAGGAGAGAAATCCAAGAAACATCCTCCTGCCTGGCGTTCTGCGGAGAAAGTAAAGTGCTGATTAGGTTTATTCCCGTTCTTGATCACACCTTGCTATCCGCCCTAAAGGAAACGGCTCTAACGACCGTTTGTGGAATAATGTAGTTCATAACCTACTGTAGTTCCTTCCCTGTTTCTACCTGATACCGACCTCTGACCTTTACCAAATATACAGGAGTTACCTGCAATACTTTGTTGATAAGAGAGAGATTATTTGCAGCAGGTGTATGGCCACACCCATCCTGGGCCCCATACTACCCAGAACCGGGACAGGTGTGGCTGCTCACACCACACCACCCCCACACCACAACAGCCTCTGGCGTAATCAGTCTTTGTCGTAAACAGGTCTTGAAATGTTGTCAGCAGAGCTCTGGCACCTGCGGACGCTCTGCCGCCCTCTGTTTCTTCACTGTCTTTTCTTTTCCGTTTCCTCACGTCTTCTCTTCTTATCTCTGACGACTGTGTTGACGGCTTCTCTTCCCTCTCGTCCACCATCCTGCTCCACCTCCTCCTCCCTCCTCCTCAGTTTGTCCCGTTCAGGGACTACATCGACCGCAGGGGGAACCACATTCTCAGCATGGCTCGCCTGGCCAAGGAGGTGCTGGCCGAGATCCCCGACCAGTTCCTGTCCTACATGAAGACCAGGGGCATCAAGCCGGGCCCGTCCCCACCCCCTTACACCCCCGCCCTGCACCCCCTCCTCACCCGGCGGGTCAGCCGAATTTGAAGCCACCCCCCCCCTCCTCTTCTTCTTCTTCTTCTTCTTCTTCTTCTTCTTCTTCTTCTTCTTCTTCTTCTTCTTCTTCTTTTTCCTCCTCCTCACCGGGAGGTCTGCGGCCACGTTGTGGAACTCTGGGACGTCGAGTGTCGCGAAGCAGCAAATTTCACCCCTGGCCGGCGAGGCACCGTCTGACTGATCAGGGGTCAAAGGTCACTGAACCGACCCCCACCCAGAGTTAACGGGAAGCGGGAGACCGGGGGGAAATGGATAAAAGACTCAAATGAACAGAGAACATCCTGGAAACACTGAACACCACTTGTCTCTGTGCGTCCGTCTCTGTCTGTCTGTCTGTCTGTCTGTGTATCTCTCGGGCTGTCTATCTCTATCTCTTTCTCTCTCTTTCTTTAAATGTTTACAAGGCGGAGGAGTGGAGTGAGGACAGTCGTCTTTTTTTCCCAGGTGGGGACATTCACACCTGACAGGCGAGGCTTTCGGAAGATTTTTCTGGGTCTTTTGGGGTTTTTTGTTTTTTTTTTGTTTGCTGCAGACACAATTTTTTAAAATTTTATTATTTTTTTGTGATAATGAGCATGTGCTAGTTTTAGAGAACCATGCACCGGCGTCCTGCACTCAGGGACCTGCACTCACTTTGCTTTTGCCGCCACGCTCCCTGTGAGTATAATGTCCTGCAGGGTTCAAAATGAAACCTGCCATGTGTAAAATATAGGTAGAAATTGGCTTTTTTGGGGAGTGCCTGGTGCCAAACAGGTCAATGGGGGTCGGCCACCAAACTGGCTGCGATTCAGTGCGAGTTCCGCGGCCTGCGCTATGTGCGACAAAGCGACAAAAGAAAAGCAATAATCATTCTTATTCATCAAAGAGAACAAACATAACAGGTCAAGATCTTCATAGTTTATGTTTAAACCCGAATTCAAACATGAAAGCACGTAGAAAAAAAATAATGAAAATCTATTCCCAATTTTCAAGTAAACATCGCATACAAATTCTGACGAGTCAAAGTTATTTCTGGATGGCACATTTAAAATAAAATAATAGAACGGTGGAAAAAAAAAAAAGCTAACCATAGTGAACAGTTCAGGTGAATCAGAGTTTTGTTTTCGCTTCCGGCGTTTCCCTCAATTTTGATCGGTGAACACTCGGCTGGGAGATGAACACACACTGTACATCGACGGGGAACGGGGTGGATGTACCCGGCACGCCTGCGTACGGCCACCGCTCCGCCGCTGAATTCAGTCTGCATCCATCTTCCCTCCCTCCGCCTTCCACTCCCCTGGGGGGGGTCTGGTCCAACCGAAACACAGCAGGGACCCTGTAGCCTTACTCGCTGTGGTGGGGCACACGCACGGGCACCGCGTTCACACAGGGCTACTGGATGCGAGGATCTCCGAGCCCAGAAGTCAAAAACACACGTCCGGCTAGCCGCACCCGACCGCTGAGCGTCGTGTCTTATTTGTTAGAGTTGCTTCATTTCCGCAGAATTTCAACGTTTGTAGCCTCAGAAGCATTCTTCCATTTTGTCTCTCTACCTCTCACGTTGTTGTCGTCTCGTTGTCGGATTTCGATTTTGTTGAAGCGGCGGCGGCGACGACGACGACGACCCTCGGTTGTGTTGTCACGATTTCCGGTCGCCATGGCTCACACACGTCAGCTTCCTCGTTGCGTCGCCCACGCAGTATCCGCCGGGCAGGGCGGTCGAGGACGATCGTAGCGCTTTGAACGACGTTGACGTTCTCAAGCGCGCCGCCAAATAATCAGCTGTCGCCGCCCAGCGGCCATGATGCCGGTGGTGAGTTAGTGACGTTATTTTGGGGTCCGTACAGCTCGCAGGGCAAAGGAGAGCCGCTTTGGAAAACCCCGGTGTTTTGGGCTCCGAGGAGCACGCACTTGGTGGGGTTTAGGTCGATCTCACCAACCGTGCGTTCTTGTAGCTTTTGGAATAAAGCGGAATTACTAAAAAACCCGAACAGGTAACTGCACTGTCACTTTTTAAGCCGAGTTTCTGGGGAAAAGTTAAATGCAACCCACTTATTTCTTTTATTTATTTATTTATTTTTTGGCCAGTTTTTATGTACGTATCTAGAAATTGAAGACTATGTGAAAGCACAAACTGTCGTCTCAGAACAGCTGCAGCAACAATTGTTCTCTGTTGACGGTGCTTGGTGTAAACGTGGGAAGAACTGTGT
This sequence comes from Zeus faber, assembly GCF_960531495.2. Taxonomy (NCBI): domain Eukaryota; kingdom Metazoa; phylum Chordata; class Actinopteri; order Zeiformes; family Zeidae; genus Zeus; species Zeus faber. The sequence continues at coordinate 27,448,976 of NC_137201.1, read as the reverse complement.
TTGTACATAACTACGTTGAGAATAAAACTGTAAACGGAAACTACAAATACTAAGGACCCAATTCAGTTACAGAACCAACAAATGGAAAGTTTACAGTTTTTCGGGGGGGGGGTTATTTCCTTTTTTTTTTTTTTAACCTATAGGTCTCAGAAACATTGCAGACCTAATTTAAAAAAAAAGAAAATTCTACTTCTCAATCGCTTGTTGACAATTTCTTACACGTTTATACACTTAAAAATGTTTGCATTTTATCGTGCAGTGGTCATTATATGTGAATTGCTGCTTCTCTATTGCCATGTATAGGGTTATGTAAGTGTTAATGTTTTTATACGGGGGCCTGTAATCATATTTAAATCATGACTAACAGGCCTTATCCATATTTCTATACAAGTTAATCATATTTAAATCATGAACGACAGGCCTGTACATTTTGATAAGTGCGTGGTTAGGTGGAGCGTTTCTCACCTGTACTGTATATTACGAGGCGTTTGAGACGTGGGCCTCGCGGTAACTGAGTAGCAAAACCCTCATGTCGTACGTGCAGCGTCACCCCGTCGCTTGTGAACTCATCCCAAAACAGGTGGGTTGCTCGGTCTGACCGGGACGGGTTCCTGAGCGGACACCAAGTCAGACTGCGGGTTTTTTTCTGTTTTTTGTTTTTTTTTCTACTCTTTCTCTGTGCCGTAGTGTCAGTGTGGGACCCCCTGTCCGCGAGCAGGCGTCAGATTGCACAATGTAGCACCGGTTCTAACTCTGGTACGCCCTCAGTCGCTTCTACTTTTTTTTGGGGGGGGGGGGGGGCTGGACTGGACTCGGAAACAGAGCGAACCGCACCCCATCCAACAACATCCACAGTCGTATTTTTTTTTTTTCCGTATGAATTTGTCGGGAGAGATGAATTGCTGCAAACTGCCGGGTCGCTGTGTCTCTCCTTGTGAAACAGGGAACTTCATTTATTCATCGTGACAAGATGTCGGCTCCATCTCGTGTCCACGCAATCACATATAGACACGTATATATATATGTATTTATATATATATATATATATATATATATATATATATATATGTATATATATATATATATATGAAACATGCATGACACTTACGTAACAGTCTGAGGGGTTTGGTGAAGGGAACTATATAGCGAATGATAATGTATAGTTGTGAAGGCATATACATCCCTTGGGGTGCGGGGGCAAGAGAGGGAATACTGAATACCGTAGTGATGCGGTTGAGGAATAATGACCCTCCCCCCAGCGTTTTATTTTTGGGGGATGTGGCCGATGTGGAGAGCTTAGTAAAGTGGACTTCTGGCATCTGTCTCACTTTGCCGAGACGGTACCGAGCCAGCACGGCGCACGAAACGCCTGTGTTATTTTCACACATATGACATCAGTGTTGTTTACCTTATGATATTGACAAAGTGAGTTAATTGAATGCCTGTGATGAATATTCTATTGTTTTTTTTGTTTGTTTTGTTTTTTTAAAGCATGCATAATGTTGCATGTGCTGTTTTTCTATCAGGTGCACCAGTGGAAGGAAAAAAAAAAAATTGTATTACATCTTTGTGTGTTCTTTTGCTAGAAAACTTTTTGCCTTAAGAATCTCACTGATGAATCTCGGATTAGTGCGTTGCCTTCGATTATTGGTTTTGACGGAAGATTCTCAAAAGTGTCATTCCGTTCTGTTTTTTTTTGTTTTTGTTTTTTTTCCCGGTTTGGGGCGCGTTCCAACGGGGCCACTCCCGCATGCAAGTCACGTTTGTGCTGTACTATCAGAGCCAGCGGTTGAAATGATGCGAAGAGGAGAAGGATCTGAACAGGAAAGAAAAAAGAAAGGAGGCTGTCTCATTCCCCCGCCAAGCGTCACCAAGAATCACTGGGCTGGGAGTCATGCTGTCCAGCCTCATACGGGCGTGTTTCGGAGGGAAGGCGCGTCTGTTGTTTGTTTTGTTTTGTTTTTTCTGGGGTTTTTTTCTCATCAATCAGGCTGAGCTACTTGGAGTCCTACTTCACAGGGGATTGAAACATCAGTCATTTTGACTAATCCCGTTGAATCAAATCAGCTTATTCACAGCGCAAACGCCCCCAATTCGGGAGTCCAAAGAGTGAGTCAAGTGATGGAATAGCCAAGCCTCTCCAAAACTCCACCGATTCAAATTCAGACATCTCAAATCCACTTTGAAGGTTAGTGAAAACACAAGGCAGCACAGGTTTTACTGTTCTGGTTTCAAATGGGTAAGCCACTAAATATTGATATAAAATAACTATTTATGTAAGAAACCTCAATCTTGAAATAAATCTTCATATCAAAGCCCTTTTGTTGCGTCTTTTTGAACGTATGCCGCACGTGCAGTGTATTTTTAATGGACTGCATTTTGCAGTATCACCATGGTTTAAAGGCTCCTCTTTAGGTTCATTCTGAAGAGTCCTCGCATATTAAGTCTGTGTAAATATCACAAGGGCCGTCACTTCTCGAAGGGTTGTTTTGATAGATTTGTTTTTTCTAGAATAGCATTCTGAAAAGCCCCGAAACACCCCTCAAAGTACTTTCAGGAGTGTACGACAGAACTATTTCTTTTTTGATGGCATTTCCACTTTATTATTTAAACCATATTCTAGAATAGCGGAATAGTCAATGTCACAACTCGTTTTGTCAACAATGTGACAACACGAAAGGAATAAAACCTCAAAGTTCTACGGAAAAAGAGAGAGTGTTCCTGCACGCACAAGCTTTTACATTTTTTTTATCCTGTGGTATCTGGCACCAAGACCTTAGCAGCAGATCATTTAAGTCCTGGAAGTTGTTCCAACACATCGCACAGATGCTCCATCGGATCGGACCCTAACCCCGGCCATCCACATGATGTAGAAGAAAACGCGATTCATCAGCCCGGGCCACCTTCTTCCATTGCTCCATGGTCCAGTTCTGATGCTCACGTGTCCATTGTAGGAGCTTTCAGAGGTGGACAGGGGTCAGCATGGACACTCTGACCGGTCTGCGGCTACACAGCCCCACACACAGCAAACTGTGATGCACTGTGTGTTCTGACACATTTCTATCATAGCAGCATTAACTTTTCACCAATCTGTGCTACAGTAGCTCTTCTGTGGGATCGGACCAGACGGACTAGACTTAACTCCCCATGTGCATCAATGAGCCAAGGGTGTCCATTACCCTGTCGCCGGTTCACCGGTTGTCCTTCCTTGGACCACTTTTGGTTGGTACTAATCACTGCAGAGGGAACACCCCACAAGACCTATCGTTTTGAAGATGCTCTGTCCCAGTTGTCTCGCCATCACAATTTGTCAAAGTGGCTCGGATCCTTACGCTTGCCCATTTTTCCTGCTTCCAAAACAACAACTGTTCACTTGTTGCCTCATATATCCCACCCATTGACAGGTGCCATTGGAACGAGATGATCAATGTTATACTATACTTCACCTGTCAGTGTTTCAATATTGTGGCTGACCGGTGTTTATAACACACTGTGTGTTTGGGAATCACGTGTCTCCGCTGTAGAATTATAAAATTACAGAAAATAGGATTTTAAAGTTATATTACCGCCAATCGACAAATTGCAAAGACATATAGTTCAAAGATGCCAGGTAAGATGAAGAGATATCCTCCACAAAACAAACAAACGCTCAGATGAAGGATCCACTGAAAGCATCGCTCTCTTGATGAAAATAGAACAAACACAAAAACAATGGGTTCCCTGACGTTGGCTGACCCCGTCCTGCGGGCTTCATCAACACGTGACCCAACCATAATTGCAGATACCGTCCCCCATCTCAAGGCACGCTGCAAGATTAATGAGAGAGCGCCCAGCTACGGGTTGTGAGCGTAGGATTTTTTTTTTGTATCATGATGTCATGAATTGTCCATTATGTTCGGCATTAAAGAGTCATTCCCTGTGGGGAATGAGCTGCAACGTGAGTCCACAACATTTAATGAAGTCTATAAAACACAATAATCTGCCAACATCTTTGCCAAGCTAAAAAATATTCATTCATGGTTCATTATCAATAATTCACTATATGAGAAAATGTTAAAGTGAATAATAATATGTTGTTTTTCAAAATACCACTCAGAATGAAAGATGTACGACCGTCACAATTTTATTTTTTCCATAACGTAAATCTGTTTCCCCATCCACGCAGCACATAGTAAAATACAAAAACATTATTTCATTAAAATATCATTAAAAATGTATTTGTGTCCCTCGGCGTTGCTTTCCCCGCCACACAACCCATTTTCCCTCCAACATACAATAAACTGTTGCTTTAAGTGACATCTTAAACAGGAAGTGACATCATTTCAATCTGCACAGGCGCTCAACTCAGAACCTGTGAAATTATGATATTTATTATCAATAATTTGATGTTTTATAATGTTTGATGGGGTCTGTCAGGCATAACGTATCCACCCCGTCAGTGATAATAGTTGCGCAAAAAAAAAAGTTTTAAATACATTCTTTGTGATATTTATGAAAAAAAACATGTTATTTACTGTTATTTATTACCTATAACCTATGTATTACCTGAGTATATATTTTTGTGTGGAAGCCATTTTAGGATGAAATGGTATTATTGCTTGGTACACACACATACACACGCACACACACGCACACAAACACAATTACACACAGACAGAGCCAAAATATACACACACATACACAAACCAGCAAACACAAATACAGACACACAAACACACACACACACACACAAATACACACTCAGACCCACAAATACACACACACACACGCACATACACATAAACACACACACACACGCACATACACACATACCCATACATGCCCAGCCTCTAATGAATCTCGACAGAGGATCCACTTCCTGGTATCATCTCCTTTTTGTGCTCACGTCATCAGACTGCAGCTCTGAGAGATAATAAAGTTTCTAATACTCAGATGTCGGGGGCTTGCAGGTCCTGGTTTCCTGACTTTGGGGAACGCCCAATAACACAGAGATTCAAAAGCAATAAAGCAGAGGAGTTGCAATAGCTCAGCATGAATCCAATATCACACTGCGGCGCTACGGAGAGCTCCCTCAATCTCCGGGCTGACGTCTGTGCCCGCGTTATTTCCCAGGATTCCCCTTAAGCTCGTCAGCTGCCAGACGGCGACGCGGGGGTTTGACGTGGAACTGAATAACAAGCAGGATGTTGAAACGTGGCCGCTGAAGCCTTCCCCCAAACCTCCCGGCGTCGTGCACGTTACCGGACGTCCGCTCGGCTCAGAGGCGGCGGGGCCGGAGAGATGAAAACACTCAAGAATGGGGCCGCTTTTTAAAAATAGATTTTGAAACGTCTCCGCCGCTATTCTAAGGAAAAGGAGCGTTGGGGGGGACGTGGCTAAATATAGCAGGATGCCTCCCCGCTATATTTAGCCACGCCTGGGCCTTCCTGCCATGTTGTGCTGCTTTTCTTAGACCGTTACGTAACAGGCGCACATCTTGATGCAGAAACGAAGCCCTGTCACCCGGAACACAGTCAATCAAGTCCAAGTAATGTGCACGCCATGGATGGATGGATGGATGGATGGATGGATAGACAGATAGACAGACAGATAGATGGATGATAAGATGGATGGGTGGGCGGACAGAAAGATAGATGGATGATATGATGGACGGATGGATGGATGGATGGTGCACAGATGATTGGTAGATGGATGATAAGATCGATGGATGGATGGATGATCGGTGGATGGATGGATGGGTCGATGAAAGGATGGAGGGATGGATGATAGGCTGGATGGATGGATGGATGATAGGATGGATTGATGGATGGGTGGATGATATGCTGGATGGATGGATGGATGATAGGCTGGATGGATGGATGATAGGTAGGCTGGATGGATGGATGGATGGATGGATGATAGGATGGATGGATGATAGGCTGGGTGGATGGATGATAGGATGGATGATAGGATGGATTGATGGATGGATGGATGATAGGATGGATGGGTGAATAGATGATAGGCTGGGTGGATGGATGGATGGATGGATGGATGATAGGCTGGGTGGATGGATGATAGGATGGATGGATGGATGGATGGATGGATGGATGGATGATAGGATGGATGGATGGATGGATGATAGGATGGATGGATGGATGGATGGATGATAGGATGGATGGATGATAGGATGGATGGATGGATGGATGGATGAACGGACAGATAGATGTTGTGGTAAACGCGGCAGGGAAGACGTCCTTTCATCTTGACTTGATAGAAAAAAGTGAAAACATGAACAGACTGAAAAATCTGAAACAAAGACGTGAGAGAGTGATGGAGCAGGTGAGATTCTCTGCGTTTCCCCGACTCGACGTCGTGTCGTCCGGAACATGCGTCTCGACGGGGAACCCGTCGCAGGACCCGAGGTGAACGATCTGAGGGCGACGGTGACCCCGCCCCAAAAAAAGAAGAAAAAAAAAAATAGAAAACATTCTGGAGAGACCTGGGGACGACCAGGTTGTGTCACTGTTGCGTGGATCGGTTTTCGGTTATAAAAACATGAACGAGTCTTGTGTTTAATTTCCCCATCTCAAGCACGCACACGCACACGCACACACACACACACACGCACACAAGAAACACACACGCACACGCAGAGGGAAGGATTGAGCCATATTGGAGGAGAGATAATGGCTACAACATGGGTAAGGGATTACACCACCTAAATAAACAACACTAGTGCTCGCACCTACATGGTCACACACACACACACACACACACACAAACACGCACACAATAAATGTTGTGATGGTACTCAGTGTTATCTGCCTCCAGAATAATACTTCACTAAAATAGAATATTTGGAGCCAATATTTAAGAAAGACTGACAGTACGCTGCCACGTGTTATTGTGTAATATCTAAACATATGCCACAGTATGTGTTAAAAAAAAAAAAAAAAAAAAAGCAGTAATAAAAGATTAATGGTGAATTTACTGGTGGGCCTTTGAAATATTGAGAGGGAATTCATCCACGAAATGCAATGTAAATGGTTCTATTTATAGTGCGGCAGGGGAAGCCATGTGGAACAGGCTCCCAGGACTTTCTTGTTCATATAGCTTTTAGAAGCAAATGACAGGGGAGAAAAAGGAGAAGGGGAAGAAACAGTCACAGGCCTACACACACACACACACACACAAGCACACACACACACACACACACACACACACACACACACACATGCCCACGTGTGTGCGCACACACACACACACACACACACACACAATCACAATCACACAAACACTCCCACACACAGACTCACACACACAAACCAACTCACACACACACACACACACACACACACACACACACACACATTAACACACACAATCACACACACAATCACACACACACACCCCCAACACTCACAATCACATACACACACACACACAGACACGCACACACACGCACACATACACTAACACACAATCACACACACACACACACAAACACCAAAAGCCACATTTGCATGTAAAGCCACTTTTCTTGAGAACATTAAACTTTTAGGGAATGTAGCAGGGCGGCAATAAATAATTTCCATGTTGGAAAAGTGGAAAGTCATGGCTCAACTCCCACGCCCAGCACCGACCCCAAGCCCCCGCCGTGTGTGTCGGAGATTGTTTCCATGTGAAAGAAATCAGGAGTGACATCTTAAAACCTGCCATGCTGTACACCACGGCGGCGATACGTCGCCATGTGCTGCTTGGTGTCACATCATCCACTCAGATAACAGAGCCACAGATGGAGTATTCCGCAGGCAGCCACACAACGTGAATAAGTCTCATTAATTTTGGCCGCTTTTATATCTTTAGCCCTTGTTGTAGAGGAGTCCCTCATCACACACTCTGCACGGATGCACGAGGGAGAGGGGCGAAACGGAAAGGTGTCGACACGTTGATCGTGTTTTGAAGCTTGGAGGAGAAAATCACCTCTTTTTGGCCGTCTTCCTCGCCCACGCCTCCTGGTCAGCGGGGTCAGCGGCGGGGGCGACTTGCATCTGAGCCGATGACGGGCACAGGGCAGTGGCCGTGGCCGTGGCCTCCGCAGGTCTCTGTGCATCCCATCGCATCCTCACAGCCCCCGGATTGGAGTGGGTCTAGCAATCATGCACGGCAATCTTCAAGTCAAAGATATCGTTGTGAAATAGCAGCAGGGGGCGACTTATGAGGTAGATCGCTCACTGCAGCCAAGACCAGAACAAGCGTCTCATCAGATTTGGACAAATATGGGTGGCAATAATCATAATCATAATCATATTCGTAATCATAATCATAATAATCAACAATTGGACACAAATAAATAAAATAAAATGATATAATTTCTCTGTACTTAATTTATTGGCATACGTAGTGTGTCAAAAAATTACAGATTTATTTCTTTATTCTCATATTAATTTAATATAACACACATAAAAGGCTTTTGAATGTTTTTTTTTCCCTACACACAACCTTTGAGTTGAAAAATGAGCGGGATTGGCATTGGACTATTTCATTCACTGCATTCCCATTTAGTATTTATTTCTATTTAGTATTCTATTTTCTATTCTATTTTATTTGGTATTCATTCATGCGTTCATTCATTATTTCCTGCACATTTGAGAAGGTGGTGCATTATTATGAACAGGTGAGTTGGTCTGTAGAGCTATGACTGACTGGTTGAATGCCGTGCTGTATATTGTATTGATCGATAACTGTATTTATCACAGAAAAACTATTATATCCTCGAATCCTTGCCACCGGCTGACAGTGAATGGGGTCATTTCAACAACTGACAGCGCGGTGCCTCCTGCTGGCGACTTGGCCTCTGTACAGACTGTGAAAGGCAGGAAACACGAGAGGTCGGTGACGATGCCCTCAGTGCCAGCGACATAATCGACGTTGTTGCGGTGACTTGTTACCGCTGTACGAGGTGAATAACAACGGTACAGTATCGGTTTCCACGGCACTGGAAGACACGGGAAGACTATGGAAATAGAAATAGAAATAGAAGTAGAAATAGAAGTAGAAATAGAAGTAGAAATAGAAATAGAAGTAGAAATAGAAAGAATGAATGAAACACAAGACAAAAAAAGTTACAATTATAATTTGATATACACATATATCACATCATAATTGATACACACATACACATATATACATATATATACACACAGTATATATATATATATATATATGTATATAAACACTGTGTATATATATGTTTATATATATATGTATGTACTGTGTGTGTATGTATGAAAAAAAATAATAAAAAAATATATATAAATAAATATATATATATATATATATATATATATATATATATATATATATTTATACACACACACACACACACACACTCACTGTGTATTTATAAATATATTGCAACTGTATATAATGCACTTAATAATATCTGTTGTATTTTCCCGCCGACGGGCACCGGGACCACGAAAAAACAAGTTCCCGCCTAAACAGAAAGGGACGCGCACCGCGGGCGTCGTGCTTGGGGCGGTGAACCATGGGCTTCCTGAGGCACCTTGAGGTGGACAACTTCAAGTCGTGGCGCGGGCGGCAGGTGATCGGTCCGTTCGTGAGATTCAACTGTATCATCGGCACCAACGGCTCCGGTGAGAGGACATCTTTTGACGTCTTCACCTACGTCCATTAGCTAATGCTGGGGCTAATGCTAAGAACGATTCACTCTCTATTTAGCGGTAACTGTTCGGGTCATATTTACAACTGGCTCCACCTTTCGGTTCGGTTCAAAACGCCCTCTAATGTTCCTTTAAACGCTTTCTTTCCAGGCAAGTCCAACGTGATGGACGCCCTGGGCTTCGTGCTGGGCGAGCGGGCTTCGTCCCTGCGGGTGAATCACCTCAGGGAGCTGATCTACGGGGCCCACGTCGGCAGACCCGGGGCCCGCACGGCCAGCGTGTCCCTGAGCTACTGCTTGGACGGCGGGGGGGACCTGGTGTTCCGCCGCAGCATCTCGGGTCTGATCCCAAACTTTTCAAACGTGTTTTTTTCGGTGGGCTTCTCTGCCGATTTTAACGGTAGCCATGTTTTTTTTTCCTCCTTTGGGGCATTATAGATATTTTGTTACGAATACGCGAGGGGGGGGGGGGAGATAGCTAAGCTAAGCTAAGCTCATAACACTTTATTATTACACGGCTCATTGAAATACTCATTCTGAATGGTCATTATTATTTTTGTATTTCTAAATTCGCATTCTAGTCATAAAATCATTTCGATATCAATTCACTGTGTTATTTTATTTAGTAAGTAGCCGTGTAATAAGCGGGATAAGTCGGTCATTACCGAAAAATAACCCCTGGCAGCGTGATCGGGACCCCTGTGTCACTTCGAAGAATGGACCCCGTGCCCAGGGTCATGACAGCGTTCGACATTATACTTGATAAAAGTGTTGAATAAAGGTACAACGATTTCATTAATTTCAATATATTCAATAAATAGAGACCGGGTTTTTACAAGCTTCTCCTGAGAGCCCTGCAGTGAATATCCGATTTTTTTCACTCGATTTTTTTTCATCACTGTCCTTTCTGCACCCACCGACCAAAGGAAACTGGACTTTTGGAGAGTTCCACAATTTGGTGACTTTTTAAAGTCAGAAAAAGTTCGATCGTTGCTGTCAACTATACCTGCACTGCACTGTGTTGTTGTGTTTTTCAGGTGATTCATCTGAATATTATGTCAACGGCATGCATGTAACCCTGAATAAATACAAGGAGGAGCTGGAGAAGATTAGCATTGTGGTAGAGGCCAGGAACTGTCTGGTGTTCCAGGTAAATAGCCTTTAAACATCATCAAAACTGGTCTCTGAAATTTAAGTACAATTTATGTATTGTATGTATGTAAATGTATGTGTATGTATGTATATATTGTTTGTATGTATGTATATATGTATGTATGTATATATGTTTGTATCTATGTATGTATATATGTATGTATGTATATGTATGTATCTATGTATGTATATATATATGTATGTATGTATGTATTGTAAATTGTCTTGATGGAAACGATTATGCTATGAAGCAACATTATAATTTTGTAAATAGAGAAGATGTAGGATGTAGCCTATGCACTAAATACTAGTCCACAAACTAAACTTACCACAAACTAAAGTAATATACACTCCCATGTAACCCGATTAAAAACATACTGTATGGGTGTTGTATTTTTAGAAATAGCAAAAAGAAACACAGCAAACAGGAGTCACTCAGTAGTTACACTCATTTCAGTTAATAAATCACATGTGAGGTTTCATGACCAACAGGGGGAAGTAGAGTCCATAGCTATGAAGGACCCCAAAAAGAGGACCAAGATGTTTGAGAGGATCAGTCAGTCCAGTGAGTACGCTGCTGACTATGAAAAGAAGAGGGAGGCCCTGCAGAAGGCCAAAGACGATGCCCAGTACCACTTCAACAAGAAGAAGACAGCCAGCGCAGAGAGGAAGCAGGTGTCTCAGGAGAAACAGAGGGTAAGAGGACGGTTTGGGTTCATATTGAAACCGTGTAGCACTCTGTAGCACTTAACTTTTTAATGAAATACTAAGTGATATAGCATCCTCTTTTCTGTACAGATAGTATTAGTATTAGTATTAGCATTAGTATTTGTCAGCGGCAGGCTATTTTAGAGCTTACTACACAAGAGCAGGAATTCAAGAATGTTTGAAAACAATTCACACATAACGGACAGTGTCCCAGTCTTTCATATTTGTGAAACCCTTCCAAGAAATTTTATCAGTATCAATATAATTCCAGTATAGACTTCCACTTCAGACCTGGTTAGATGTGGCCTGTGTATGGGAAAAAATGTTTTCTGGCTATTATTTTATATATATAATATTCTATTGTTGATTGATTTATAAATTTATTTATTTTCATTTAAATATCTTAAAAAAATAAAGATAATTTTATTTAGAGGACCTATTATGCATTTCCTAATTTTTTTGTCATATTTATAATGTTAAAATGTGGGATGTTCATATTAGACATGGCCAAGGTGTCAAATAATCGCTGTGAACAAAACGATCAGGGTTTGAGGGTTTTTTTTTACTCTCTGCACGAGCTGCCGTCAGCTCATCACGGATTTCTTTATATGGTCATCTGCCCCATCTGATCCACTGTGCGTTCCTCCAAACAAAACCAATAAAAAAATTGTGTGTTTCTATTGTAGATATATTTATTTTATTTTATTGTCCGATGTTTACATGAAACGGCACCGGTGCGTCCCGCTGAAGTGTGTCCTTGCCCCACAAGCTTGGAGAACAACACAAGCTGGCACAACCTTTTAAATGAGGCCTTGTAGATCTCATGAGTGAAGATTCAGCAACTCGATTGCTTATTTCTCCTCTCAAATTTGTTGAGAAACAGATTTTGGTGGCCTGATAAGGTCAAATAACTGGAAGTTACGGAGTAAATAGAACAAATTGGACGGATGTTAGAATGACTGGAATGCATAATCTAGTGGTATTTTCTGCAAAAAACTTCAAAAGCATGTTTTGGGCACCTCAGAAACCCATATCATTTGTGTAAACAGGAGCATAAATGGTCCACTTTAAAATCTTGTGCCCTTTTTCAGATTCGCTGACAGACAAATTTAGATTCAGATATTGTCACCTGACCTCTGATCTTTACCTTCTGCCCTGGCCCACTCCACCTCCACCTGTCTCCACCCGCAGGCCCAGAAATACCAGGCCCTGAAGGATGATCTGGATCAGAGCCGCCTGCAGCTCTTCCTCTTCCAGCTCTACCACAATGGGCGGAGCATCACCACCCTGAGCGCCACCCTGAGTGAGAGGCAGCAGGGTGCGGCCCTAAAGAAGAACAGCCTGGAGGAGCGGGAACAGGACATCAAGGCCCACAAGAAGGAACATGGCCGACTAACCAGAGAGCAGCAGCACATTGAGAAGGCGATCCGGTGTGTCATTTAGTCTGTCACAGTAATTACGGAATTTCTACCGATGTTTACTCTGTTTTTGGGCTACCTGCCATTTGTTACATCTTGACTTTTAGATTTAAATTACATCTCAATTTCTCAATTGTATCTGTTGCAAACTGGACCATTTTTTAAATTTGACTCCAGTGACTACTCTATATGGGTGTTTTCTTTGTCAGGTCTCCCTTTAGATGTATAAAAACTTCCTTTCCACAGCAGTCCATTTTTTTTATCCTTTCCGTTAATCATGGGAAATGAAAAACCTAATTTAAATCAGGAGAGACTAGATTGAGAGAAGAGAGACATTTATTTAACGGTAAATCTGAGACAGCTTTTTGGCGATAGGACTCTTTGATGAAGCAGTGTTAATATGGGCGAGTATAGCGGTACTCCCACTTATCGACCGAGTTCCGTTCCTACAACCAGGTCGTTAAGCGAATTGGTCGATAAGCGAGGACCCGCGTTATTTCATGGAGGGGGCGTGGCGATTGTGAACGCTAGTGTAGTGTATACTGTCCGACTGTGGGAACGAGACTGACAACGGTGATGCGCGATGAGATGCTTGATGCTGAGACGCGGTGCACGCCGCCATATTGTATACCGGGCACAATGCCGACTGGTCAGAGAGATGGTTGTAAGTCCAAACGGTTGTTAAACAGGTAGGTCGTTAAGTGAGGAGTGCCGAGCACAGCCTCTGAAATGACCCATGGGAGAGGAGCAAGCAGCCGGACGAATACTGGCAGGTAGCCTTTGGATTGGCTCAGTGCAGGGTGTGGCAGCCTCTAATTGGTTGAGGCTGACTGGCCGAGCTGTCAAGTGTAACCTGTCGTGATAGTAGGTGGTCTTCCAAACTAAAGTTTCGCATTATTTCCATTTAAAAAGCAGGAGAACACTAACGCCCATGTTCTCATTCAGCTTTATGTCACATAGTTGAGGAACCTCATTTAGGGTGGCGCCACAGTGGTGTTCAGCAGTGAAGTTTTTGATTTCTCCCTGTATCGCCTAGCACTGAGGAGCAGACCCTGTCTCATCACCAGCCCCAGTACATCAAAGCGAAGGTCAACACCTCCCATCACCAGAAGAAGGCAGAGGATGCCCGCATGGCCCTGAAAAAGGGGCAGAGACTGAGAGCCGCCAAGGAGCAGGACCTGGAAGACATCCGACGAGAGATAGAGGAGCTGTACGAGGCCTGGAGGAGCTATGAGAGAGGGATGAGGGAGAAGCAGGCGGCCTCCAGAGACATTGAGCTGGAGCAGAACCAGGTTTTAATAAGAGACGCGTTAATGGATCTCTGCGGGGAAGTTACTGTTGCATGATCTGTATTATTAAGCATATTTACTGTAGGTCTGAGAAATAAATGGAGATTAAATTCTCTGTCGAGCGGGGTTAAAAAAAAATTACATATATGTATACACAAATATTACAAAATTGAAAAATGTATACTTCTACCTAAGTTAAATACAACCATAGCCACAAATTAATTGAAATATTAGATTTCTTTAGTACAATTTATTTTTTCTGTGAAATGTTTTTGTAATGCACATCACACTACTACTGAAAAGTTAAAAATGTCACTATATTGATATTTTTGTATTGTGATATCCTGCCCAATAAACCAGCCCTATTGGTTGACATTTGTTTCTGTTTATCATGTATTGGCAATAATCTCTAAAAACAAAAATATCCGTTCACATAAGTAACAACAAATATAAAATAAAAAATATCCCTTCTAGTATATATTATTCAATATTTTCAGCTATTCCAATGCTTCGATAAACAGCGGGGGTACCTCCTTCAAATACTTTCATCTTTTTGTGTGTGTGTGTGTGTGTGTGTGTGTGTGTGTGTGTGTGTCTGTGTGTGTGTGTGTGTGTGTGTCTGTGTGTCTAGATGGAGCAGTACAAAGAGTTGAAGGAGGCAGCAAGGAAGCAGGGGGCTGTTCTGAGCCAGCAGGCTGAGAAGCTGCATTGGGAGGTGTTGGCTAACAGTGAGAAGATCGCCTTCGACCGGCGCAGGAAGAAGGAAGTAGAGGTATGGCCATATCTCATGAAAGCTACTGACATTCTTTTGTTTTTTGTTTATTTGTGAATGAAATTAAATGGAAACAAGAATACTTACTATAGATAAGGCAAACACATTGATTGGCTATCTATTGTTGTGTCCACAGATTAACATCAAGAACCACCAGATCCAGTTGGAGGATTTCACCCAGAGAGCAGTGAAACTGGAAGAGTACACTAACAGCTGCAGGTACAGTGCTGTAATACTGGATCTCAGGGGTGTTTATCCTAATCTGGTGGTTCCAAACATTGGGTCTGTGAACCCCCTTCTGGGGACCCCTTGGAACCTCTAGTACAACATGCGGCTCTTTAGCCCCTCCCCAGTGGCTCCCTGTGGCTTTGACAAAAAAATATATGGAAATGAATAATGGTTATTTTTCAACATTTAAATGTTCATTTATCCTCTCATTTGCACTTGAATGCATTCTAAAAAAACATTAATGAATGCTCATTTAGAGTAATGTTGATAGGCTAATTTAGACTTAATAGGCTATGTTACCTTCATTATAAGGCTACAGGCTGTTTTCTGGCTCCAGACAGATTATTATTATTATATATTTTTTTTTTGCCCAAAAATGGCACTTTTGGTAGTAAAGGTTGCCGACCCCTGCTCTTGGAGGACCCCCGGGTCCTCATAGAGGTACTAAGGGTCCCCAGCTAAATAATTAATATTTGTTGAACTTCACTTTTGGACTTCATCATATCTAACCAAAAAAATATATTCTCAGATTGGGGTCCCAGAGACTGAATCTTATCTAATGGGATCCATGGCCTAACGCATATTAGACTGAGGCTCCTTGACATTAAAAATGTTGAAAAAAGCGGGTCTAACTGACCATGACACACAGGTCTATTGCATTTATTTTTGGATGCAGTATTATGTTACAGGAAATAATATTTAAATAATTATATTATAACATAAATAATATTCATACCGGTCACACCATTTAAATGTGCGGCTAAACTAATTGTAGTGTTGCACAATTACGTTGATACATTCTACATGCTATTGCTATTTCTCTAAAACACTGCACTGTGTTGATTTGCTTCAGCGCATCTCTGGAGGAGTACCGTCGGCAGGGGGAGGCCCTGAGCGAGGAGCTACAGCAGGGAGGCCAGCGCACCATGGAGGTGAACCAGGAGCTGGATCTGCTGCTGCAGGAGCTGGGCAACGCCAGGCTGGACCGCTTTGAGAGCCGGCGCCAGCAGCAGCGCGAGGAGGTCATGCAGATGCTCCACAGGCTCTACCCCAACACCGTGGTGAGACAAACACTACACAGCAGAATATTTATTATGGTATATTTTTCAGTTAAGACAAGATAACACTTAATCCCCTGTGGGAAATAAAGGTTTGGCAGCAGTAGAAATTGAGAGAAGAGTGCAAGTTCAAAAAGGGATAAAAATAAAATTTAATAAATTTAGCGCTGCACCCTGAAATTCAACATGTTGAATCATCACTCAGAAACCTATCAGTCAACTGAGATTTTTCAAGTCGAGCAGTGAGCATTTCAATGAAGAATTATACATAAGGGGAATCATAAGTATATTTTTATATGTGTGAATAGTCCGCGTCCATAGATGGACTCTGTGTGTGTGGATACTGGATTTCTGACTCCTGTGTAGTAACTGCACCAAAAGGGGCAAAAACGCACAGCAAGGGGTGCTGAATCACGCAAGGGTAGAACGATGGTGGATCATGGAGATTAAGCTTTAGACAAGCCTTTCATTCCCATCCCTCTTTAAATTGTAATTTAAAAAATGACCGATAACTTTATTTTACTAATGAGATGGTAAGTAATTCATTAACAAAAAGGAAATATTGTAAATATATTTTCTCTATGTCCTTTTCCAAGTATGGCCGCCTGGTGGACCTGTGCAGTCCCATCCATAAGAAGTACCAACTGCCAGTCACCAAGGTGTTCGGAAGCTACATGAATGCCATTGTGGTCGCTTCAGAGAAGGTTTCCCGTGATTGTATCCGGCACCTTAAAGAGGAGCGGGCAGAGCCCGAAACCTTCCTGCCTATTGACTACCTTGTTGTAAGAGAAGGTCCTCAAAAGGAGCATTTCACATGCAGTTAGGCCGGCACATACCATTGGAAAATGTGTTAAACTCAGTTACACTGTGTATGTCCACCATGTTGGGCCAAAATGTGGCCTCAAATTTTAATTTTACTTTTTTACTTTTTTTTAGGTATTAAGTAAAAGTAAAAGTAACATTACAGAGAATAGGCAAAAAGTAACCTTTTGTAGTGGGAATGAACTGTAATGTTATATTCTCATATAACATGATAGTTCATCCCTACATTCCTACTATTTATATAGCACTTTTAAAAACAAACTTTAGAAAGTGCTTCACGGAAAGGTGAGAAAAAAAAGCTATATTTAAAAGCTAAATCACAGTAGAGTCAGATTGAAAATAACAATAATAATAATAAGGACTCACATAAAACATAAGACAACTTAAAGCCAGATTATAAAAATGCTAATTTAAGCAAATATGTTATCAAGTGTTGTAAAACAGACGTTGCAGATCTGGCACAGAGTGCATGTGGTTTTCACTTTTATTTTCCAGGTGAAGCCGCTGAACGAGCGCCTGAGAGAGGTGCGGGGAGCCAAGTTGGTGGTGGACGTCATTCAGTGCAACGCTGGAGTGTTGTCCGCCCAGCTGAAGAAGGTGGTGCAGTTTGTCTGTGGCAACGCAATGGTGTGTGAGAGCATCGAGCAGGCCAGGAGGGTTGCCTACGATGGACCAGAGCGCATAAAGGTGAGACGGTTAACTATTCATTTCAACTAGTGGTTACATGGAAGAATCAGGTTATATTTACTATCGGTCAGCCTTGCCAAGAGGGGGAGCTGTAAATAAATTCAATTTAAATTTACAAATAGTTTTATTTTAAACACTACACAATGCCTCTACTACAAAACAGACAATACTTCTCCCCGCAACGATCATGCTGTCTTAAGTACGCTGTCTGTCGAGTTTACCGCTCATTGCAAATAGCGTATTAAATCTCCCTTTTGCAGTAGACTATGTAATAATATTAACAATAATAATAATAGTGATAACGATAACTTATTTGGACTCGACCGATGAGGACGCATTCAGAATGTGTACCTCATGAATATCTCATATCTTGCCCAGAAAATAAATCCGCTCCCTACCGCTGGTCTACACTTTCTCTTCACCTTTTTCTTACCGGCTAAATAAAGTAATTTATTGTGGAATATGATGCATTAGAACACTATAGTTGCAACGTTATTCTCCTGCTGTGATTGTAAATACTAAAAGGAGTCGAGAAAGGAGTTATTGTCTTCTTTCTCCCACTTAAACCACAGAGTGGCACCTGCTTAAATATGGCTATTATTTGGGCTTATATTATTCTATTTTAGAAAAGTTGTCAAATGATATTTGGATTTTAGAACAAAACAAAAAACCCGCCTCCACTCTCAACTCCGCTCTGCCTTTGTGCATCTCTCTCTCTGGGAGAAACTGTTCCCCCACAACACTCCCGTTCCAATTGTCCGACTAAAACAGGGTTCTGTCGGGGTGGGGACCCCTCTTTAAGTCGATATACTGTGTAATACAGCTGTTTTGTTTCCAATAAAATCTTGATGCCTGGCCAAAGCCGGACTCTGCCAGTGTGTGGTCCAGGGGGTAAGGACTCAAGCACTCAAACACCCCTGAGGGGGATGCATGCCAGGAAACTCAAACACAAGGAGGTTGACCTGCAACAGCTGCATATTCAAATTCAGTCAATGCAGGAGACCTGAAAAGGGCTCCTCACTCACTCGGCAGCCCAACAGCGCCCCCTTGGGCCCCAAGACACTTGGGAGCCTGTGGCCAGAGGCCACAGTCCATTGTGGCATCAGACAACTTGGACAGGTTTGCTGATCCTCACTCAGACTCTTGAGGGGCATTCAGGGTCTGATCTGGAGGATTCTTCTTCCAGAGTGTCTGAGATCCCACCCATGGATCTCTCAGACGGAGTTGTGATTGTCAGAGCAGCTGAGCGTGCTCACCTGCCTCCTCCAGTCCCCCCAGCGCCTGTGCCTTCACTGTTCGATCAGGGTTCGCAGAGTTTCCGGCCTGTTGGATTGCCAGTGCTTCCAGACTTCATGACTGAATTATCATCTGGGAAGTCACCTAGCTCCTCCGCTCTCCCCAGACAGCCAATCTCGCTGATGCCGCAGCATATGGAGTTGCCACTGTCCCTCAGGTTGGGCCTACTTTTGCAATGCTAGCAGGGGCTACTCCCGGGGCTGGTCCTGATACAAGCCACCCCAATGCCACTGCCACTGATAAACAGTTGCCTAAGGCCCATTTGGCACCTGCATTGTCAGCTAGGCTGGCTTGTACCAATTGCCTGTTAGTGGTCTATTTGGAGGGGCTGCTGCAGGAT
Source organism: Zeus faber (assembly GCF_960531495.2). NCBI lineage: Eukaryota > Metazoa > Chordata > Actinopteri > Zeiformes > Zeidae > Zeus > Zeus faber. The sequence continues at coordinate 27,429,542 of NC_137201.1, read as the reverse complement.
CTGTCTACTACTGCCCCTAGTGATAAGGCTGCAGAGATGATTTGAGTGATTGAAGTGTTACCTCAGGGGACAAGTGCTCATGCACAGTCCTGGAGCGGAGAGGGAGAGAACCCAGGGATCTTCTCCCTCCATGTTTGGCCCCTGGGCGGGGCAGGGGTTTGCTTGGCCTGGAGCCAGCAGTGCTAAGTACCTTGCAGGCTTCCAAGACCCCCTCTACAATGGCCCTCTACGCAGTTGTCATTGTTGTCACTCCAGGGGATCGGACCCAGTGTCATGTGACGTCACAGCGTTTTCATTTCATTTCTCTTCGAAACGGGGCTCATTGAGTCAACATTGAGCAGCTGTTTGACTGCCATATCCAACCGCCATGATCATATTGGTGACTGATCATTTCTTCAGTCCCTCTTCGAAACGGGGCTCATTGACTCAACATTGAGCAGCTGTTTGACTGCCATATCCAACCGCCATGATCATATTGGTGACTGAACAATTGGCTCACAACCCCTTGCCGCCCGATTCCTCAGAGGGTTAATGTGGCTTTGCCCACGAGGGCCGGCATGCTTCCCTCTTGGGACTTGCAGCTTGCTCTGAGTGCTCTTGCGGGAGCCTCTGTTTTAGCCCTTGACCGGTCTGAATCTAAAGCTCCTCTTAGTCAAGCTCCTCACTCACTCTGCAAAGTGTGTGAGTGAATTACAAGCACTGTTCATACACCCCTGATGTATACGGCTCGGGGAAGATGGCTCTGGCATTTTTCTCATTCCCAGTCCTGCTCTTAAAACCCAAAGTCCTACTTCGGTCCTGTGTTTCTCGCCCATTGGTTTTGGAGGCTTTTTTTATCTTCCACCTGATGACGGGGGGGCAGCAATTGCCAATGTACAATGTTATCGGGGGGGGGGCAAATGTGGTCTCCCCGTTATAGAGGTGCAGGATTTATTATATACAAGTACATCCAAAAAAATGATTCGAAATTAACGGGCATCGAGGTAGCGGACGTGCAAGTAGTAGTGTCTGGGCAAGATATATTCATGAGGAACGTGTCCTCGGTGCACTTGGATCTGCGCTCCGCTGTGCTGCTTTGTTTGCCCAGAGCTAGAACTGGAGCTGGGGGTCCATGTGCCTTTTCTTTTTCTTTTTTGAGCACCTGCCCCTTTAAACATCTCCGCACGGGAATTCAGAGCAGGGAAGTGAGATCCCATCAGCAGTGGTTACTCGACAGTTCTGGGTGGAGAGGGGGAGAGCATCTCTCCCTCTCCCCCTCCGCTCCATTTTCAGAACACGGTAAACTGCACTTACACCGTTTCAATGCTTGGATTTTTCCTGGTAAAAAAAATTATCTGTCTTTAATGTCAGTCATGATCGCTGGAGTCGATCGCCAATAGAAATGTAATTGTATATCTGCCCAAGCCTATGTACTACAGTAGGAGCCACTTGAAGAGGCGGATAACCCACAGGAGTGCGGTGGGGTATCTCCCGATTATAGGCTGTGCAATGCACTGTGCCACCTGGCCACAAAGACCTTGGACTTAATTTGCTATGCCGTTGACCCATACAGTGGCGTGTTGACTGATATGAAATAGAATGAATGGTTACATAGGGTAACCTCGGTTCTTTGAATAAAGGTCAACACGCCACTCAGTGTGGTCACTCGGGTAATTCTATGGCCTTCAGTTGGCAAAAGAGAATGTGCGCACGGACACGCAGTCATATTTATAGCTGGTGACGGTGTGTGTTCGCCGGTACTGCGGCTGATTTGCTTTACAGTCCCCTAGACAGACATGTTGACCTTTATACATAGAACCGAGGTGACCCTATGTAACGATTTGTTTTGTGTACAACGCAAATACAATCGCACGACAGTTGGTATACTGAAAAGTTGGTGGCCGTTCTCATTATGTACACAATTTCAATGTATTGATATAGAATCAACAAATGCCACCCTTATAGACTGTAGCACAGGACGGGACCCTGTTCTCCAAGTCTGGGGTGATCTCTGGAGGCTCCAGTGACCTGCGGACCAAAGCCCGCCGCTGGGATCAGAAGGACATGAAACAGCTGAAGGATCGCAAGGAAGATCTGACCACTGAGCTGCGCGTGAGTCAACACAGACAGCAGACCTTCAGCCCCTGGTTGAATACAAATAGACTTGTTTACCTGTGATACTTCACAGATAATTCTCAGATGGAATTGGAGATCTAAGGTTTAAATATGCAACAGGCCAACCACCATCGCTTATAATGATGTTCAACCTTAAATTTCTGAACAGGTCCAAAAACATGAAGGTATCCAGATAATCAAAATCAAATGGCTTGATAATAGATTTTCGGCTATGTGTGTGTGTGTGTGTGTGTGTGTGTGTGTGTGTGTGTGTGTGTGTGTGTGTGTGTGTGTGTGTGTGTGTGTGTGTGTGTGTGTGTGTGTGTGTGTGTGTGTGGGTGGGTGGGTGGGTGGGTGGGTGTGTGTGTGTGTGTGTGTGTGTGTATATATATATATTTTTTTTTTTTCTTTTTCTTTTCTGAGAACAGTATAATTTACCATGTAGCGCAGTACAATCAATCCCTGTGTATCCCTGGTAATGTGACAGGGTTTAATGATGCTGAATCGGAAGGAGTCCGAACTGAAACAGATCCAGGTGCAGGCTCAGGGGGCCCAGACCCGCCTCAAATACTCCAGCTCTGAACTGGAGAACCTCCGCAGGAAGAAAATTCCCAGTTGCAAGGCGGTACGATCACACATCTTGGATTCTGTCTGACAAGTGAATGAATTCCGGTGCTTAGTGCCACTGTGGGTCGCTGTCTGTTACAGCAGCTAACTCCCTTAATTTCTTGATTGAATTGATGACGTGTTATCTTATCAGTCCCTCCAGGAAATCGCCATTTTAGGATCGCAAAAAGATATTGTATTACCTTAATTGTCTTTATCACAAAAATTACCCAGAGAAGTGCTGCATTCTTAATAACAATCAGTTTGTGGCAGTTTCGCCTACCACACACCACCCAAGTGGCCTGTTCAGGGAACTCTGGCACGGATAAACAGACAACATGGTTTCAGACACAGTTTATTGTAGAGCGTGGGCTAGGTGGAATAAGCCCAGGAGCAGATGGACATGTGTCATGACAAGGGCTCCTATCCTGAGTGTGTGTGTGTGGAGATGGGGTTTTTACGACAGCCTACCACCCCCACCCCCCTTCGGAACGTGGGGCCTCAGGCTGCAGTGAAGGCGTGGCCGGACTTGGCTGCTGCGGGGGCTGCTTGGAGGGGTGGCCTGGCTGCTGGGCTGCTGGATGTTCCCGGCGATGTGTGCTGGGCGGAGTAGCTAGCGACCAGCGGTTACCTGTGGTGGTTGCTGCTGCTGCTTCTCCCCTGGTCCTCCGCCAAACACCCTGGATGGTGCTGCTGCTGCCAGTCGGGAGAGGGCTGCTGCTGTGTCACTTCCCCGAGCCGGAGAGTCCCTGTTCAGGTGCCAGTGTGGCAGTTTCGCCTACCACATACCACCTAAGTGGCCTGTTCAGGGACCTCTGGCACAGATACACAGACGACGTGGTTTCAGACACACAGTTTATTGTAGAGCCTGGGCTAGGTGGAATAAGCCCAGGAGCAGATGGACATGTGTCATGACAAGGGCTCCTCTCTGGAGTGTGTGTGGGGATGGGGCTTTTACCTGTTGCTCGTTAGCCCAACCAATGAGCAACAGGTATGCAGCCACTCTGATCCTGGGTCCCCAACTACCTATACCCAGGTAGGGTGTGGCTGCTCAAACAACACCATCCCCACACCACACAGTTATATTCCTGTTCGTATGAAGTGATCCTAATGTGAAACTCTTCATCTGGATATTTGCAGGAGATCTCCCACATTGAGTGTAAGCTGGCCAACCTGGAGTCTTGCATCAAGATGCAGCAGGAGAGCATGGAGGCGAATGAGGCTGAAACGAGGAGGATGACGGACAGGATCGACCAGGTAGAGCTGGAAGCATCCTGGGTCCGGTGGTTAACAGTGAAACCAATGACTCACTTCATCCTGAGCTGATAAGGGTCTGGATCAGGGTAGTCAAACAAATTTCAGGTTGGATCATTTTATATTATTTTTTATATACATTTATTTTCCTCTATATGTGACCCACCGCAGCAAAACCCACTATGTCGCGCATTTCTAAAATTGCCAGGAGCAGCCAAATAATTTGAAAAAAGAATTCTATGAGGAAAATGAAATTTTTCCAGAGTCGTGTTCCTTTGTGGTTTTTTTTATTACTCAACGTATTTTCAAAACCGAGTTTGATTTATTAATAGTAGATAAATGTTAAACCGTGGAGTTAAATATTCCCATTAGATTACATGGGGTAACACATTTCACTTACCGAGACGCTTAACAGTGCGAACACCAATTGATCGTTTCCTTTAAAGCGACCGTCCAGTGTCCAATCATTCCTCCGTATTCCATGTGATGTGAAGTCATAATGTGAAACCGTTTTGATAGAGTTCAACCTTTAGATCTTACTCGTTTTACACACACCTGGGGACATTGCTGTGTAGGTGGTGTAAGTCACGAAGAAGAAAAGCTGACGTCACTTCCGTTTACAGATGGTTAAAGTGTGGACAAGGAGCCTTCAGTTTCACTTGTCTGTGAAAACTTTCATCTCCGTATTGTTATTGGTCACAAGAAGCGGGTGGTGGAAGCTCTAAATCATATCGCGGACCTTAATCTGACCAATGCAATAGATCCAAGTCAGTGTAAGCAGCGCATACTGGGACTTAATTTCCCGCGATGATAGTGAGTTCTCCGACAGTGACGCAGAGAACGACAGCGATGCTGACTCTGATTTCGGTGTCATCCTGGACTTGGAGAACATTTCAAAGAGTGGATTTCAACCTGAATATGACGATGAAACAGAATATTTTCAAGAACCACCGGAGGAGACTGACAATTTGCCCGTTGTTACAACGGAAGAAGTTTCTACAAAAAGTGATTTCTACAGCACGAGTAAATACAACTCCATCCAGGTCTACAACTCCATGATCAAGGACTCCAAGAACATCTGTCAGTGCCTCAACCTCTCTTTGGGTGGTGGTGTTCAACTTGCGAGCAACCACATCAAGATGCATTACAGTTTTGACTTTGCTCAACATGTTAGTACATGGTCTAAAGAAGTGATGTAAACATTGGCTATTCATTGTGGAGAAATGACATGAAAGGGGTTGACAAAAGGCTACAGCAGAAATTGAATATGGGTTGGTCAACTATTAACATTCCTAGGCGATTTTGGCTATTTGGCAGACGCACATTTATATATTAAATGACACATCGAGGTTGATATACAGAGACTAATATTATTGAGAGACTGTACATTTTGTTGTGTTGTCTACATTTTTAAACTCCTAAATAATTCCACTTTTATAAAGCATGTATGGATATTCCTACTGTTTAATAAAATATTTTTTTAAAACAAATATGTGTGTCCGTGATGCTGTTCAACATTCCCTATAAACACAAGAACAATGCAGAGATTGCCCCATTCAGCATGATGTCAAGTGGCCATGTGGCTTTGTTGGTCCTCCAAGCCATTTGCATTCTGGGACCTGGCTGAAGGGGTCCAATATTGGGAAAACTTTGAGGGTGATTATCTCAGAAGCACAGTTTGCCGCACCCTCATCATCAACAAGTCATAGAAATACGTATTTGCTTGATTCGCACAAGTGACACCTATTTTGAAGCTCTGATTCTTCACTTTCAAGTGCTGCAAAAAAAAGTCAAAAGATACCAAAGGTACCTAAAGTCTGCGGTGGGTCACATATACTATATATTTTTTTAATATGTTTTATATTATTATATTAACTGTGAGCTGTGATGAGGGCCATCTTAACATGTGGAACTTGCAGAAAGTTCTTTATAGCAAAATACAGAGTGAAAAGAATGGAATTGAATATACTTTTAATATATATATATATATATATATATATATATATATATATATATATATATATATATACTGTATATATACTGTATATATACTGTATATATTATATATTCTTTAACAAATTTGATTTTGACAAGCATCTGCTTTTCAAAGATGACTTTGTTCATATAGTAGCATTGAACTTCTTTAAGATGGAGGACCTGGTGTTTGCTGACTTCTGTGCTGAGATTGGCGTGGCCAACATTAGGGACTACGAGCAGGGGCACCTGAAGCAGCGGTCAGAGCTGGACAAGAAGAGGTACAGGCCATTTATCACATCTGTACTTGTCATAAACCTGTATGTTAAATGAAGTTGTAAAAGGAATTCTGAGACTACCCCCCCCAATACAGACAATTTTATGGATCGCCACTTTAAATTTGTGTTCTACAGTAATTATGAGAACAAATGATTTTCAGTGATACAAACAGTAACTGATCAAAATTCTAAATATTCTGAAAAATATGCCTTTCTTCCTCTCTTCCTGTTCCTGCTTCCCTCCAGACTGGAGTTTGAGAGTCAGCATGGCCGTCTGACAGCACAGCTGGAGTACGAACAAGAGCAGACTGAGCAGCACAATAAGAAGCTTCGCAAGCTGGAGCAGACCATCGCTAAGGAAGAGAGTACTGTGGCTGAGCAGCGGAAGGTAAACATACCAGGGTTAATTTTACCCTCAGAAGTACATGAGACAGAACATTGACGTAAGGGCTCTGATGCATCTCAGGAGGAGGAGAGGATTCTGGAAGCTGTGGAGGAGAGTCAGAACAAGGTACTGGACCTCAAGAAGCTCCTGCTGGCCAAGAAAAGCCAGGTGGGAGACTTCAAGTCTAAGCTGGACCAGAAAAACAAGATCCTTCAGGAAAAAAACAGGTATTGTAAAATCCACCGACTTAAAGTAGTAATCCATCACTGTCGTAGGTGGATTACATTACAAATCCCAGAATTTGAAATTGCAACTTCCAGTTTAAGGTCCTGCAGATATTTTTTCACCTGCTGTTCTTTTTATGAATGTACATCCATGATGAAAGGTTACTGACCACAGCTAGCTACACTGGTTCATCAAATCCACCACAGCTGCTTTTCTTTTTTTGGGCATGGCTGATCATTGCCCGTACTCTTTCACTCCGCTGGTCTCCTCTCTGTTTCACAGAGAGCTGGTGATGCTCCAGCGCGAGGTCTTGTCGGTGGAGTCGGCCCTGGAACAACGACGCCTGGCTAAGCACAACCTGCTGCTGGACTGTAAGATCCAGGGCCTGCCGCTTAACCTTCTCTCTGGCAGCCTCAATGACATCAGCGAGGTGCAGGTACGACTCAGTGGCAGCCATTATTGAGTGTTGAAGGGCTGTAAGCTGGAGTTTGGCGGAGGCTGCCGGATGCCACGTCAGAAAGCCTCCAACTGAATGGAATTCAGTGACAAAAGAAGAAACCTTGTTGTGCAAAAACGCTAAAGTCCATACATTTTAAAATGTAATTAAAATAATTTGTTCATAATAAAGTGTATTTCTTCTAAAAGTTTTTTTCTGTTGTGATTTAAAAAAAATATTAATTAATAATAAACACTACCATGTAAACCATGTAAACAAGACATGTAAACAAATGCATGGTGTCATACCTTTCTGGTCTGTTCAGCTGGACTCCGAGAGCACCTCCTCCACCACGGACATCTATGATATAGAAGCGCGGCTGGTCATCGACTACTCTGAGCTGGGAGCAAACGTCATGGTGAGTGAAACTTTGTTATGTAATGTATAGTGTGTGTGTGTGTGTGTGTGTGTGTGTGTGTGTGTGTGTGCGCGCGCGCGCACATCTGAGGGAGTCTCCTCGGAGCTGGAGCGTTTCTCAATGGTAAAGTGTTTTTTGTCAATGCGTTAATGTGTGTGTAGCTCCTTGAGGAGGAGCAGGAGGTGGAGGCCCATGAGCGGATGCTGAGGGAAGCAGTGTCCTCTGTGGGAGAGGTGTTGCATAATACCAGCACTCCCAACCTCAAAGCCGTGGAGAAGATGAGGGAGGTGAAGGAGAAGTTCAAGGACGTTTCCGAAGGTGATCGGCTTATACTGACATCATTCATGTCGTATCATCCTTTTTCCGTCGCAGGAACTTATCTTCACAAACATGCGGTGTAGGGCTGGACATAATGATATATCAATGTATTCATAGACTGTTCTAGCTGTTCTTATCATTGCCTCTGCGTGCTAGGATATAATATCCACATTGCTAGTGACTGTTTCTTTGATACTGATACTTGATACTATTTCTTTTGAAAGCACTTACCCCGAATATTTTCTATATCAAGGTAGTCGTAAAAAAAATGATGTGACATTGGATTTTGTCAATATCGCCCAGGCCCCGCTGACAACCAAGCTCTTCCTCTCTTCCATGTGCAGCCTTCGACGTGAGCACCAGGGCAGTCAGGAAGTGCGGCCTGGAGTTTCAAAAGGTCAAAGCGCAGCGCTTCCACCGTTTCAACAAGTGTTTTGAACACGTGTCCATCGTCATCGACCAGATCTACAAAAGACTGTGCAGGAACTCCAGCGCCCAGGTGGAACAGACACACACACACACACACACACACACACACACACACACACACACACACACACACACACACACACACACACACACACACACACACACACAGACACACACACACACACACACATACAAAAACAACCACATTGTTACACTAAGACGATAAAATAGGAGCTTCTAGATGCCTATACAAGTGTTTGTAATGATTCCTAAAGGTCCAATAATTGCTTTTGCTGTCTTATTTTACATCAACAGGCACCATTTGTGAAATGCATGTGTCGATGAGTGTTTTTGGAACAAATAGCATGTGATAACGTGTGTAACAAAGAAGCCCTGTTCTTTGCATAAAAGATCAGGGCTTCTTGGGCTACACATATTGAAACTAAAATCAGTATCGGTTAGATTTATTCTTTATCGAACGTGTCGTTCAAAGTGCCAGTGAGCAGCTTTACCCTCCTGCTCATTTCGGATGAATAAGTGGATGCGTGCAGTGCATGTGGATGTCTGTGTGTGACTGCTGTGCTCCTTCCAGGCCATTCTGAGTGCAGAGAACCCAGATGAGCCCTACCTTGGGGGCATCGTTTACAACTGTGTGGCCCCCGGGAAGCGCTTCATGGCCATGGACAACCTGTCAGGGGGGGAGAAAGCCATCGCTGCTCTCGTGCTGGTCTTCGCCATCCACAGGTAACTCTTGAAGGAACCAAATCCACTGAGGATACTTTGTGCGGGAATACCAGTGTTGATTTAAGCTCCTGGTCTGGCCTGGTGCCGAGCGCCAGCGACGCCCAACTAGCAACCACAATGAAGCTCAACGGTACTGTTAGCCATCGATTGATCGATCGTGTGTTAAGCCAATATTATAAATTTTGCAATACATAAATTGTGAATTAGCTGAGTTTACATAAGTTGGGTTGATGCAAATTAACTGTCTACCCACATTTTTATGTTCCAATTTTCAATGCCAGTTAATGTCTCTTCTGCAATAAGTAGAAGTATTATTATTATGAGTTATTTTTTATGACACTATTATAGTGTCGTAAAATGAACAAGCAAAACAATGAAATTGTTCATTACAATTGTTTGTGTGACAATTAATCGTCAACTAAAATGCGGTGCTTGTGACAGCCCTAACTGCAACACGCCGCTCTTCTCCCGTTCTAGTTCCACTCATTAGCTGCCGTGCTTAATGAAGCTGGAAGTGTGATGAAATAAGTGTGATATAATTCATCATAGTTGCAGCCACAGAACAGTACATATCCTCCCCCGAAAATAAATGCCAAGTGTATTAAAACTCCCCAAGCTATTCAGCGCCCGTTGCTCCTTTTGTGATCTCAGCTTTCGTCCGGCTCCGTTTTTGGTCTTGGACGAGGTGGACGCAGCGCTGGACAACTCTAACATCGGCAAGGCGAGTCGCCGACCGCGCCCGCCTTTCCTGCGTGTTCTCAGCGGTTACTGTTGCCTATTAGCCTTTGGGTGTTTGTTCACGTGTTGGCGTGTGTGTGCGTGTGCCGCCGGCGCCTCCAGGTGACCAGGTTCATCAGGGAGGGCTCCAGAGAGGGCATGCAGATCATCGTCATCTCCCTGAAGGGGGAGTTCTACTGCCGCTCAGAGGCGCTGCTGGGAGTTTACCCGGAGGTGCAGGAAACCTTCCTTCATTACACTTCAGTGGGGCGGTGAAAATGGGTCAAATTACGGATGCCATTTTTTTCCCCTTTTATGTCGAGACGAACGCCAATCCACCGGGGGGGGGGGGCGATATTGAATACATAACATTGGGGGAAGAATAGTGTACTGGGCATTAGACATAAGTTATGCGGTAGGCACACAAAGTTTCTGAATGACACTGAAAAAGATGGTTGCTGGTTTTTCATCATTTTAGAACTGGATGCGATCAACAGATAAATATATTGATTTCTAAACAGATGACAAAGTACAAAAACAAATGGTGGACAATGGCCCAAATCTGGTTGCCCGGGGCATCGAGGCGACCGTTATTGTCCGGTCTTGCTTGATTATTCCGTTGTGCTTATACAACTGTCTACAGCATCGTTTTGTTCCTCACAGTTTGACGAGTGCATGTACAGCCGCATGCTGACGTTGGACCTGCGTCCCTACCCTCTGAACGAGGACCACAACGGGCAGGAGGCTCTGGAAGGAAGTGGAGGCCCCTGGGAGCCTTAGGCCCCCGAGATGCATTCACTCACTTTACCTGTGGCTCTGAACCCGCGTTGCTGTTAGATGTGGATTTTTGAACTTTTGAACATGTGGAATGGTGAACTTTAACGCCAAATTGTTACACATGTTCCCCTCTCAGACGGTTCTTTTGCACTCATTTGCTTAGGTATTTAATTGAACGCGGAAGCTTCATTCAATATTAAAAAGGATTTATTACAAAGGTGAAGAAAAAAAATCTATCTGCAAATATTAATTTGGTTTTTCCCTTCTCAAATATAGTCTTGGCGTCATATAGCCACTCTAATCCAATAACCCTGGTTCCTCAGTGGAAACCCCAAAAGTGACTGGAGAACAGCCAAATAAATAATTTGAACATTCATAATTTAAGGTTTGTGAAATATGTATCTCAAATTGGCAAAGCAATCTCCTTTTATTCCTCATCTGGACTGGATGCCGCCTTAGCTTGCATCCATATATACATTCTATTCTTCCGCTTTAAGATGTTTTTCCATGAGCCATCAAGGCAGAGAATTTTAATTTCATTGACCAGACGAGGAACAACAAAAGCATTACCAAAGAGCCCCCCCCCCCTCCATAAATTTTCAATATTCAGTCTGTTATACAAACAACGGTTTTGAAAGTGCCCTTGAAAGGATTTTTTTTTTTTTTTTAAAGCACTCAGTGTTTGTTCCCTGCTAAAGCACTTGTTTTCGAAATGTTTTATGGTAGAAAAGTATAAATGAGCCCAGGTTTGTTCCTGACATTCCTACATGAAGTGTTTTCTATTGCAGTTGCACCGTTGGATGTTAATTATCTTGTTATTCAATTTCAAGCGCCACAGCGATCCTGCAAAGTTGTTCTCTCATCGTGGCAAAAAGGCTGCTCACTGCTAGTTTGTGGCAGCGTTCAAAAGTTCTTTCCAAGATGGAAGATCCTAAACCACTGCTTGTCAACCACCACGCCTCCCAAAATGCAGTTTGGTGGAGTTTTCTTGCGGTTGAAGAATGTGTGTCTCAGACAACGACACACCGCTTGGATGTTTTGATATCTTAATTAAACAGTTAAAATTTAAGATTTATTGTACACATTTTCTGTATGTAATGGTGGAATTGTTGAAATGGTTCATATGAGGAAGTAATGAAAATGGGTTTTCATACACAGGACACAGGACTGGACACCAGCTAAAAGTACAAAAGAGACATCCAGTATATTTTTCTTTTACACTGTTATTAGTGTGATATCACTATAATATATCTTTTTTTTTCAGTTGCAATGCTGCAAGCAGTTAAAATAAAAATCAATCAAAAGCAATGTTATAAAATCAAGTCCTCAGAGGTGAGATTTTTACGGTGCTTCTGGGCCGAGTTCCAAATTCTTGGGCTATGGGCATTAGTCACATTTTTTTTAGCCAACCATTCATATGGGATTGAAGGTGATACATCTTGGTGGCAGGCCCTCTATTTCTTAGGGGTCATACAATATAGAAAATAGAAAACAAGGTTATTTATCCCACATCATTAAATGTTACAATAATATGAGGGCTGAAATAAAGCATAAAGGGATATTTAATAATTATAGTCGACTGTATTTCTGCAGCACTCAAAGTCAATGCCTTCGCAGTGTGGTCAGGAAAGGTTTGCTTCAGACTGTTATTTGTCAAATAGTTTTTTTATAAAGATGACTGATGAGTTCAGGCTTCAGCTTGTGAGTGATGCCCTGATTAAAGCCCATATCAACAGCTGCTGTTGTGCCTCTCTGCCAGCAGGGGGAGCCAGCGGTGCCTCTGCAGCAGCACATGCGCACTGACTGCGCGTGCAGACACGTGACTACTATTTACGGAAGTTGGCCGTTACTGTTTTTAAAATTACTGCTTTGTTGTCGATTCAGTTCAGTGCCGTTAAGGTCAGTGGGAATATGTTACTCCACAATATGGATAGTAAATGATCAACGGTCTGGAATCTATTCAGATGATTTTTTTTGCCAAATCACGAATCGTAAACGTTACGCCAGGGAAAGCGTCTGGCAGCTAGCTTGACCGGGTGATGTGATTAGCAGAGTCGTGTGGTAAAATTGCCTCCATCATGATTTGTTTTTAACGGGTAATATCTTGAGTTTTGTCGACATTTTGGACGTCGTGCCAATTTCCTGGGAATTCCCATCATCAAAGGTTCATTAACTTGCACTATGGGAGCCGAGCAAAGCGGAGATGCTGAGCACAAGCACTCAGATTACAGCTCATCAGGTAAAAACACGGCACGTCATCCTAAAGTCAGATTAGTCAAAATAGTCAAAACTCATTTCACTCACTGCATCTGTGGGTAGGGGATCTATTGGGGGTGTTTATTAGGGATACTTAAAATGTCTTCAATGCAATTTTACAAATATGAAAAACCTAATCCTACTGCTGAACATAATACTCGCCTCCATACCTGATTTTGGTCTATTACAGCTCACTTTCTACTTTCCTGTAAAGAGAAATCCATGAAAGTCCTTTATAACCTATCTGAAGATCTGTGGAAAGAAGTTATGGTTGCATTCGATTTTCTTCAGTTCCTCATCACATTGCTCTGATCTAAAGGGAACTGTTATAACAACAATTCATAAACCTACCCTGTTTCTGCATAAACTGACCTCTTCCCTCTACCATATAGTACTTTAACGCAGCACTTACCTACATGATACTTCACCTTTATACTAAAGCAAAAGCTGTCATATTCTGTTAATCTTTGTCTTAAAAAGGTCTTAAGAAGTATTAATAGTATTAAATCGAACTGATACCCTCAGACAATGAACATTGACATTATAAACTAAGTCTATGCATGTGTTATCTTACAATTAACAATTTTTGACTGTTGTTACTACAGTCGTGCCCTCCCCGGCAAAGCAGAAAGCCAAGATGGATGACATTGTGGTGGTGGCCCAGGGGACGCAGTCCATGCGCAACATCCACAATGACCCTGATGTCATTAAGCTGCAGGAGATCCCCACCTTCCAGCCTTTGTTGAAAGGTAATGTCAAGACTTCACCGCATCGTGTTCCTCGATGGGAATGGAGCAACCAACAGACAGAGCCCGTAAAAACAGGGTCGATCTTAAGAACCTTTTACTTAATGACTCTCAATACTAGTTCTGCATTCCATGTCAATCTGTCCTTTTCAAACTGCCTGGTGTAACTGGTGTAAAGAAGCTCAGAATCAGGGATAAGAGAAGTTTATTTATAGAACTCTTTCTCATAGTACTTTAACAAATATAAAATAGGCATCCCCCTCACTCTTAAGAGGGCAATATACAATGCAGGTTTTGGCAGATATCGGCAATTATAATTTAATCAGCAGAGATAGGTTTGTTGGCAGGTGATACCATGGTTTTTACTGAAAAGCACGAGTGATAATTGAATATGTTGAAATGTATTAATTGAAAGGATAAACCCCTTCAGTTGAATCACCCGGTTTTCAAGGGGGGGGTCTAAGACACAAATTCCCTTTACATGTACAGTGGTAAGTGGCAAATCGCAGCATAAATAATAAAATGACAGCCTCGAGCATTTGGCTGTTGAGTGCTTAGAGAATCCTTTCATCCTCGCCGTGTTCAGGGGTGCTGAGTGGGCAGACGTCTCCCAGCAGTGTGTGTCTGGAGAGACTGGACTCTGCTCAGGTGCTGCAGCTCTGCCTTCGCTACCAGGACCACCTGCACCAGTGTGCAGAGGCAGTGGCCTTCGACCAGAACGCCTTGGTCAAGAGGATTAAAGAGGTACGTATACTAAAGTAAAATCTCATTCTTTTTTTCTTTACCTCTATATCCCTGGCCCCCTCTCTCTTTCCTTGAATTATCTATCTTCACCATACTGTCTAAGCTTGAACGTAATATTTTTTGGTTTCATATGTTTTTCATTGTGCTTGCCAACTTTTTATATTTTATGCTAAGTGCAGTGTGGGCGTGTGTTGGAGTGTACAATATATGTGTGTAAGAGGGACTGAGATGGTGTGGTTAGTTGCGGTTTATTTAGGTCTCCTTTACTTGGAATTTTTTCATAAATTTATATCAAAATGTCTCTCTCCCTGTTTCACTCACCAGATGGACTTATCTGTGGAGACCCTGTTCAGCATCATGCAGGAGCGTCAGAAGCGCTACGCAAAGTACGCTGAGCAGATCCAGAAGGTCAACGAGATGTCCATGATCCTCCGACGCATCCAGATGGGCATCGACCAGACGGTGCCGCTGATGGAACGCCTCAACAATCTGCTGCCTGAGAGCGAGCGCCTTGAGCCTTTCAGCATGAGACCAGATGGGGAATCCACCAGCAAATAACTTTCTTGGGATAAAAAAGGGAGAGCTGGGGTCAGGGACCCATGTCTGCCCTGTCCTCTCCCAGGAGACTGATTTGTTCAGCCATGGGAGTTTCATACCTAAAGCTTTACTTGCGGCCACTATTTAATTTTCTTTTCTTTATGCATCATGACCAGAGACTGGCTGGACAAAATTATATAGTTGCTGAACGCAGTAAGCAGGTGATTTTATTCCCTCACTCGCCCTCTTGATTTTCCCACAGGTACAGTAAACCAGGTCTGAACCAGCTGCCCATCGGTCCTGAACCAGATTTTGAATTTTTAGGCTGTTATTGTCTATGAAGGAACTTTTAGACAACCAAACCTACACCCAACCAACACACATACGCCCAAACACACCTGCCCTCATCCTCCTAAGTAGACTTTCTTAACTTTTCTTGACCCCTCCATGGACTGCTGACGTGCAGATTTACTGCTCTGACCAACACCACCCTGTAGGGGGCAGCATAAATATATATTACAATTCACAGTAGCGAACCAAGAGGTCGTGTTGTTGTCATTGGATCATATATGAAGCAGGAACTCAACATGAGAAAATGAAATTTAACTACAGGCCCACGTGGGTATAAATTATGATGGAACATATTTGCAGTTACCTCATGAATGACATAAACTGTTTGATGTGGAGAAAGTTTGGCATTAATTCACACACTGTGCCCAGCTTGCATGTATGTAAAATAATGAAAGAAAAGACTAGATGTGGATTCCCTTGCTTCAAAGTCATATTTCATAGTCATATTTTTGCACTATGAGGTGAGTCTTCACAGGAAACTTGCTTATATGGTACTTGTTCATGTCTTTGTCCAAGTCACATTTTAAGATCATTACTGGACAACATCAGATCTTCTGCTTTGTGTTCTGTTCAGCCATGCCAAAGAACGACCATCTAATACATTCTAAGGAAGTGTCTCTATTGTGTCATTGGTCTCCTTGATGGGTACCTGAGAAACGGGCCAAGTCGGCTGCTCTGTTAAAACTTTGATCTTTTTCTGTTATTGGGTACATTGTAAGGACATAGTTTGCCAATCACAGGAATGGTGGCTTTGCAAACCATCAACGGACTGAATTGACATCATACATTTTGTGTTGAATGTTGATATTCATCTTTTGAGGTCACCACAGGACACTGGAGGTACAATGTTTTACTTATATGCTTATTGACTATTAAATTATTTGACTCTGCATTAACAATGGGACATTTTTTCAGGAGTCATAGCTGTTAATGTGAACATTTTCTGTTGCAGGAATGATAACATTTTCATCACAAACACGCAACTCTCTCCCTGATCACCCTGGTTCCATTTCTTCTACTTCTCCAGGAGCTTCATAAAGACTCGCCTCCTTCCCCAAGGTCAAACACTCATTTGTTCAGTGTAAATCTCAGCTTGTGCCTGTTGGTTTTTACAGCATCATGATGAGGATGTACGCCCCAGTTATCTGCTGATGTTATGGGGGTTGATCGGGGTGAGCTGATTCTGATCACTTACTGATTTTGAATCCCAAAATTTACATCTGATCTATTACTTTTAATGAACAGATATCAGTATCATACTTGCCTTATTTTGATCGCAACTACTCATACAGAATACATATTTGTTTAAAATGAAAATGGACATCTTTGTGCTTGCAGATGAGGTTAAAAATAAGTTAAATACCTTGTTGACCATTTTGGTATGTAGCTCTCCAGATTTCTTTCTGAGACATTACAGTGTCAACGTGGTGTTTGGAAAAAATGGTCATGGTTTGATAATGCTACATTGAGTTGGGTTTTTCAAAATGACCCGTGACTAAAACTCAAAATCGAATCTGAATCTTTGAGTTTGAAGCTGAATGTCAGAGGGGCATGTATTTCATTTGGGTTACACTTGTAAAAAAATGTAATTGGAAATCACCAAATGATTGAAGAATTTTGCTCAAGAACGTGAAAGTAATGGTGAGTGTCTCTTGATCCAACCAGGTAACAGCCCCCCTGTGCGCTCTCGCTCCTCTATGATTACACTGACTTTGTTCTGTTTTTTTTCTGGTGTAAAAACACTGAATTATTTCAGCTACACTTGCAGAAATATGCCCCTTTGTCCGGCTTTCTGTGATGTCGAAAATTACCCTCATCATCCCAGACATTTGAGGCTTGAGGAAGAGAGAGAATTTCTTATTTTTTGAATTGAATAGAAACTCCTTTTGGTGCGTGATGGCCTTTCATGTGAAAATTAATGATGGTAAAAATGCCGTAAATGGCCTCGGGGAGGTATTGTTTGAACTGTGGAATGGAAATTGTTGTTGCATTCTGTGGAGAGAAGGTTGCAAAGTTGCTACGTGTCTTTGGTAACGAAGAATGGCCCCTGATGCTCGAAGCTGTATGTTAACACCATAAGATGATAACAATATGATTTGCCACCAGGAAATTCATTTTCTGTAATGAAAGACAAATCCAATTTCCCCTGTATACCTCCTGATTTGAATATAAATCAAAAGGCCAGTTTGCTTCCCTTTCCCTTCCTGTTTCGCCTGGTCAAAATTGCAACCATCCCAAGGGAAATGGCTTTTTGACTCGTATCTTCTGTCATCTAGCTGCCTGAAACATCCACTGACATCAGACTTGGCGGCATTGGAATGTTAATTAGTTGCCAGAGCAAAAAGTTAATTCAGAGACTTTGGAAATGAAATGCATTTTATTTTCATCATTATTTAAAAGAAAATGTTTAATAATTTGTAACACCAATGGTTTTCCCTCATTAATAGAGGCACCCAAACATCCAATCTTAAATAAATCTACTTATTTATATATTTATATATATATATTCATACAAAAATACATATTACTCATCCAACAATAAAGACGACATTAATTGACTTAATACAAAAACACATTGTGATTGGCGTCCGTGTCAATCGCCACGTCAGATTTACATTTAATGATGTAACATTTGTTTGAATATCATCTACTATCATGGGTTGGAAAACAGTGACATAGAATATACATAGAATTTATGATCATGCTGTCACTATACAGAAAAAGCAAGAGATCGACAAAGATCCAGATCCATCCATTAAACCAGAGATCGGATGTTGTCAGGGTATTAAGAAGGAAGTTGAGCAACCAAGGAAGAGAAGGCCCCTATAGGGTGGTCAGAGCCACCACCACAGCAGTCCAAGTATAGGGATCGCAAACGTGATATCACTTAAACCATTATGTAAAGAAGAAACAGAGAATGAGGAAGATCCGATTCCCAAAGAACCTGAACTCCAGAGGAAAGGACAAGAAACAGGAACCAGAAAAAAGGACCAAGTGGAAAAAGAACTGACTGAAAATGTACAGGATGACTGGAACAATGCCACAAGTAACACTGCTGATCCTATTGATGGGACACCTACTCCAAATGACACCAATGGTCAAAGCTCCTCCCCAGATGTCCCAACAATCTACTTTAGCGACCTGGACCTGGATTCCTCAGAACTGACCCTAGGAGAAGGAGGGATAATAAGTTGCATTAGGAGAATCTGCTCACTGAATCAAGGTCCGTGGTAACAGGGAGAAGAGAAATACCAAGGCTGGCTACTCAAAACAACAGCTACAGAAGCAATTCTGATTCCAGCCAATAGAGCGAACATAAGGGATTTTCCCCACACAGCCAGGTTCTTCCAAGGACCCGCTCAAAATCAACATATTGAAGCAACAATTATGACCTGTGTAGCAAGGATGTTAGCCTCTTATCTTCTGTACCAAAAATATGACAACACGTGTATTTTCAGTTTTATGGAATGGACCAGCTGGTTACAAATCAGTGACACTAAGACAGGAGAATTGGAGTTTAACCTTCTTCAAAGTGGACAGAAGATGTTTGCGCCAATACTTACCATTTGTAGAATACATGAACCCAAGAGTCTCCAGTTCATGTTGGAAGGAAATATGTTATGTTGTGGTCCCAGACAGTCACCTTGAGGTGACTGGGGAAAAGGAGTGGTCGGACTACATGAGGGAATAAGTATGATGGGAAACAGACCAATGCCGCTTAAATCTTCTTCCCAGATCAAAACAAAAACAAAAACAAAACGACAACAGCAGATGGAAGACCGCAACCTAGGGATATGGTTATCAGCGATTCTGAAACACACAGGCTTCATCATAATATGGGACGTCTCCACCTCAGTAAAGCGGATATCAGGAATTACAAAATGGGTGGTGACAGCTGATAGTACTAAAGGCTATTATGCAATAGTTGATGGACAAGAAGGACCAGGTCAGATAATCCAAGCGACTCAATATTAACCATCAGAATAGCATGCATGGGACAACTGTGTTCCCTGGTGAGCCAAGGGCAATAATGGAAAACTAAAGAACAAGCCCTGGCACTAAAACTGTCTAATAGCCAGATAATGTTGGAATCAGAACCAACTAATGAGTTCCAACAGGGAAAGTTATTTCAACAGAAACTGGACTATCACCACTTGAAGCCAGACAGTCCCCAGATGTTTAAAGACATGGCAAACTGACTAATGGCAGCCATAATCGGACTAATGTCAAGCCAGGAACAGAACAGTATGCGCAAAATGAAAGGAGTGCTCTATCATGACAACAGCACTGGGTACAGTGGCATTCACATCACAGTACAGTCTGACACAGGAAGATGGGATTTCCAGACAATAATCCATCAAGAAGAATGTGTTCCCCCAGAGAAGGGATATCAAGTCTACTTAAATATCAGTTGTTACCAACGAAAATGTTATTTTGACCGGCCAGATCAATCGTGGATGAATTATGAACGAGCACTGTCAATGTGGCCAAGAGCCTTAAACTTTCCCAGAGGACCATCTCCTAAATCTCAAACCTGTCAAATAAACTTACCAGGAGACAAAGCTATAATTAACCCAATAACAGAACAGAGTCCTCCAAGGTTAGCTTAGTGCGCCCTGGCTGCAGGAGTGGTGCTGGCCAACACTAATAGATTGCCCACAGGAATAAACATTACTCTGACCTACAGAAATCTCCACTGCCACAGTATTCAAGTCTGCACCCCCCAGAGAACAATGTAGCAGGGGTACCCATCAATAATAAATGCCAGAAAGAAGGAGAAACAGAAATGTATTTGAAGTGCCTTGCAGGTTTTTGTATCAGACTAGGAACAAACAAATACATATACGTCTATACATCTATAGAACGAGCACACCTCTTTGTAACAATCGTGCCAAAAGAACATTCAAGGTATGAAATATGTAGTATGGTCTTTGTTTCGCCAACAGTCAACGAATGGACGGGAATGACCCCTACATGGCGGCTCTTGAAAACCAGGCATGGACAGCTCAAATACCAGCCATCTCTTTCACCAAGGACACAATTAGTGTCACATTAAAAATCACTCTGAAAAATGGGAGATGTCTTTGTGGAATAACTTTGCATTCTACAACATCAAAATATGACTGGGGACGCTCTCGGTGCAGTCTTATCCTAACAAAACAAGGACAACTGGATAACCAAAGCGATGATCCAACACCATTGGTCCAAATAAAGAGATCTTAAGGTAGGTTGGAAGTTAACTAAGGAAATATCAGTAATGTCTGGATCCTACCAACAAGAGTCAGCCTACAGTGAATTAACACCTCCTTTAATGCCAACCACCACAGCAGCCCCGCACCAAAAAAGCTATACATCCATAAGAACTACAACTGTACGAGCACTACTTTAAAGAAGCAGGAGAAGCGCAAATGAAGTCACACCCACACCTGAGATTAAAAAGGTGGAAGACTTACAAGCAAAACAAACGGTGGTAAAGGTCAAAAATGCTTCTGCCAACTTTGTAAATCAACTAGGGGGAACAAAAAAGCAGACAGAGTCAAAATCAACTTCCACCATTCCAACCCGAGTTATATATACAAGCTCAGGCCAACAACTGGTATAAGTGGGTTCAATACACCGGCAAACAAAACAACTTGAGTAACTGCTACTTATGCTCCAAGGCCAGAGCTGAAAAACTATGTCGCAAACACTAAATTCAGCTGGGCCCAATGTGACCATTGGATCAAACAATGGTTAACAACATGTGATCCACGATGTGGCCATTGCACCTACCAAACACTAAACTGTTCAGCTGAATGTGGCCTCTACAATAACTATACAAGATACTTCAATGCTAGACATGCCCGCCCAGCATGTGTGGTCGAGTGCCTGACTTATATAGGATCCCCTGAAAATCGGAGCAACTTTTAATGGCCCGACCATCCAGACACAAGGGGAAGAAAAGAATGTAAAGGAATAGATATGCTGTCCCCAGATTGGATGACATATAATCCCACTACAGGCCTAAATATATGGCTGGGAGCAGAATTTGAATTTGTGTTTATGAACGACATAATGGACAAACCCCTGTAGGACAGTTGCCCAACAAATTTTGCTCGACCTTTTCAGATTCAAACTGCGAGGAAATGGCCCCAGTATTAAAAGGACAACAAACTAACCCTTAGTCCCCTACGTGCATCTACCATAATCAAACTCAACCAGTTGCAGACCATTATTGGTTGTGTGATGAAGGCCAATTACGCTCAACCCTCCCCGAAGAACGGTCAGGTAGATGCGCTAGAGTACAGGCTATTATGGAAATAGCTTCTTTCCCTGCCCATGCTTTGGTCAAAACGGGAAAATGAGAACGAGGAGAGTGTGCAAGATTCAAGATTCAAGAGGTTTATTCGTCACATACATATACAGACTTTCATACATATATGCAGTGAAATGTCACTGCAACGCACCTGGTGATTACACACAATATGTTCTAGACTGAACACAGTAGCTACCTAAGAATTTCTACTTGACTTACCAACTGATTCCTAAAACGTAATGCAGTAAACCTGATCCTCAAGTCACCAGGGATAGCTTAGGACAACCCAGTGGCATCCCAAACAAATTCAAAGCCAGAAATTAGATAGCAGCAGAATTCAAATCCATCTTGGTGTGGATCACCCCAAACAAAAACATCAACTGGGTCAATTACATCTATTACAATTAACAAAGATTAATCAATTACTTAGATGACGCTCTCTCAGCGTTAGGCAAACAGCTGCCAACCAGTGCCATGACCTGGCAAAATAGACAAGCTTTAGACTGGCTACTGGCTGAGAAAGGCGGAGTATGCGCTCTGATAGAAGACTTATGTTGTACCTTCATTCCCGACAACACCTCCCGGGAAAGAATGTTCACTAAAACCATGGACAAAATTAAGAACCTTAGAAAGGAAGTAAAATAAATGCGGTGTATGAGAAAGACTGGTTCACCTGGTTAGAACTGAACTTTGGACAATGGAGGGCTGCCCTGTTGAAGATAGCAGCAGCAGCGGGAATCTGCCGGATGGCAGTGGGGATCATTTTCTGCTACTGTATCACTGTGCGGAGAAGCCTGGTGACCCACACCCCGTCCAAGCAGCTGATAATACAAGGAGCCGTCTCAGTTGACAACTCCCCTGACTTGTATCCTATAGCTGACTGGGTGCCAATGTTAGACTCTGATAATGACAGTGATGACGACATGAACATAGATAAATCGCCAATGACATCAGAACTTCTCGAGTTAATGTAAAATAACTGACTCTCTATTAGGCTGCGTATCACACTACGTTCTAGAGATACAGTAGACTATGCATAGTTCCACCTCACCAACTGCAGCAATTGTCAATAGCCCATGCAGAAATGGGGAAAACATGTAGAGGGTGGAACTACAGAGATCATATCCCCGTACGTGCAAATCAATTGATCACAATTCTTAGTAGTTAAGGCCCCGGGCTTCAATACAACTGATTGAATATATGGACTGACTTCCATCTCGTGGATACAAAACTCATCTGGAAGTGACCCAGTGACCTCACAATTCAGATGGACCCCTCTTACCACACAACAGAAGGCAACTCCAGGAATAGTGTCTCGTTAGACCAGATTAGTAACAACCTGACAGGGACGAGAGTTTCACAGTCCTGTCAAGTCACCAGTCAGGTAGATGTGGTCACCGTTCATGATGGAGCAGTAAACCCTTTCTGCAGTGATTCTCCTAAGGATCTACGAGATTGGCTAAGACTGATTTTCCAGTTTTCAACAGACGATTGAGGATGACTACAGTATGCCTTTTTCCCTTCTAGCAAATTTCGAGCCGCACTATCGGAAGTGTGTGAATATCCCCATGCACACAACAAATATCCACCCAAGATGCCTCTACCAAAGCCCCGGGTCGAACTGGATTGTTGAATCAAGGTCTGTAAACAGCCCGAGTTTTGCAAAGCATGTTGTCTACCCCTTTGTAGCCTTACCGGCACATGGTAGGTCCCTTCTCAACTGGGAAGGGATCCGGTGGACCGGCGACCCGAACGACTTGGCCGACCTCCATGATTGGGCAGTCCTGTAAGTCGTGGTCGGGTCGCCCGCATACTTGCCCAAGCATCTGCCCAGCTTTCGGTGGTCCCGAGGCGCGCCACCCTGAAAGAATTGGGGGTGGGGCGAGGTAGGAGGTGGTCTCCCACTGGTGGTCGTCTTTCCTCTGGCGGGGGAAGGGGTGGAAGGTGGGGCGGGTGATTCCAGTTTTTATTTACATGTATCAAAATAGTTCCAACCTGTACTCACTATATTCTAAAAATTGTAAACACACACCTGCGTAAGTAAGGTTTATATTTGGTAATCTTTTTCTGTTTATACTACAATGGTTTTGCTTATTTTTATCTATCATAAAAGTATTGAGCATAGACAGTTTTTTTCTGATAATCAAATATAACCACGATCAAGAATGTTTTTGCATAAAATGTAACACATGTAAGCAAAGAAGCCCCCTAAGGCATATTTAAGGAGATATGTGCTCAATTGCTTTGCAGGAAATCCATGTTTGGACTTGGTAGCCCCAAAATGGGGGAATTATGTAGTGGAATTTTACTCTGTGGAGTGGCCTGTACTCAAGGATTGTGTAACTGACTGTTATTTTCTGCTAAGGATCTGAGTGTGACCCGTTCTTTGCAGATACTACTCCCTAGAGATAGTCAACTTTGCAAATACCACTATTAATCAGTCAAACTGTTGGAACACTCTGCTTAAGTTAAAAAATGCACTCCACAATCAAAGATTATAAAAAGCCATGTATCCGTGTATTTTTCAGTCTTGTACTCTGCAGAGACAAACTCAGGTCGTTATTTATAATGAAAGATCTTGAACTAAGAAGCTCTTCTCCAGGGTCAGTTTTTCCACCACAACACTCTGAAACCAAACAAACAAAACACACTAGTAGGGGCTGCAAAGTTATGATCACAGATATGATCAAATTAACACATAATTGCAAACATAGAACATATCATACTACTCTGGTAGTATTCTTAGATGGATCCGGTGTCAACAATCATCATCATTGCATGTAGCCTACAGGTCCGGCTTATGACTATCAAATATTAGGATGCGGCCAGTTGCAACAGCGCTGACAAACATATAAACATGCCATGTACCAAAAATACAAGACAAGAATATGCTTACCAGATTGTACTCACAGTTTGATTGTCAAAAGGCTTTCACCAATAAAGCTCTTCCAAATACAGGGCTCTGCCATATTGGCATGGTGCTCTTCCTTATAAGCGCAGTAAAGGAACTGCAACGCTACCGTATTTCCAGCATTAGCAGTGCCTACCGTAATTCCCTCGTAGAGGGCACCTTACATATTCAAAGTCCTTTAAAAACCAACTTTATTTTCAAATATTTCAGATTGAAAAACATTGCTCAATCTGCAACTAGTTGCTTGAAACGCTTGCAACGAGTTTCGTGTAAATATTAGATGGTGTTTTCACCTTGATGTGCTCTCCTTTGACTATCTCAATTTATCGGTACTTACACAGGCAACCTATTTCACACCTGCTGAAAGAAACCACAAAACGCAGCCCATGTCGTCCTGTTATCTAAACACCAGTCAGAAAGGCTTTCCTTAGATGATTGCCTGTATTGACGGTATTGACTTTCACTCTGTGGAAATTACCCTGCACTGTTTTTAACTTGAAGCCCAGTCACCTCTAGTGATGGATTTTTGCCGGACCCTCCTTCTTGACTTCCAGCCAAGCGCTATCCCCACCTTATCAGAGACATGAATTTCACTTCAGATGAGTTCCTCCGCTTAATAGAATACTTTGTTGCTTCATTGCCCAGTGAAGCACTCAAGGACAACGAGTTCCTCCGTACCAGACGAGGAATGATTCCCGTTGCTTCAGCGGGGGCATCTATAGATGTGGAGTAGGACAGTGTTTTATCAAAGAACAGCCAAAGGAAAAAGCAATTATCTCACACACACCCTGCAGCTCCTTTAACCTGGCAAAGATCCCTTTTGTGGATCGAAACGTCTTTAATGAATGTCTTCAAATATATCTTTAATTAATTAATGGTATATTTGAAGCATTTTTTGTTTGTTGGCATTTCGTTTTATCTTTTTTTCCCCAGGATCAGGGCACTATTGGCCTCTATAGACATATGGTGTGGATATTCTTTTTATATTGTGGGAACATATGGTGGACTCTGACGGGGGTAAATTTGAGAATTTTTCTATGTAAGCAAATCTCCAGGCGGGTGAAAAAGAGGAGTAAAATATTTCTGGTGGGATTGGAGGGTGGGGCACTCGAGTGTCTTGTGCAGGGTCTTGGGCGACTGGGTGACCATTTCAAACCATAGCCGAGATGACTCTCCCCTCCTTCAACTATTTACTATACACTATTTACTATAAATAGAAAAGACACACATCGGGAAATATGTTTGGGGTTTGCTTTGATCAGATATAGTTGTTGAGCTGGTGACAGACTTGTGTGGTGATTCTGGGGCCGCTGCCACAAAACAAAACCTGAGTGACAGCATCATGTCTCATCAACACGCAGCGGCTCGTTACGGCGCTGAGCGGCAGATCTGCATGTCAACACGCTCGCTGAGTCGTGTGGCACAATTACCTTTTTTTTCTTTTACGTCTTTACGGTGACGCCTCATGAAGGCACTTGAGCTTTTGAGCGCCAAACCAAATGAGCAGCCCCAGTGATTCCAGCCAGGCTCATTTTGGTCAAAGTTTCCCGCCTCACACCTTCACAGCATGCTCACCTGTAACACAGAGTGCATTGCTTGAGGAAAATATAAGAAGATTCAAGGTCAAAAGCACTTCTACTGGAGCAGAGACAAGCAATTTCACTATAGCATAATCTTTAGATACTATGCTGGTTCTGAATTGAAGACTATTTGTTTTCAGAAACAAAAAGGCAGCATAGTGAACACGTTTGTTTAAAAAATGTAAATGAATCACCTAAAAATCAGATAGTATCAAAGCCAAAATACCCCAAGTTTAGCATTAATCGTATAATAATGTTTAAATAAAATTGACTTGCTGTTTTGCTAATATAATTTCCGTAGAGTCTGCAAATAATCCATCCATAATTCATGGGAGCCCCAGTCAGGAGGAGAGCTGAGCAAGTCCTGGAGCCGTGTCCATCAGTGTCTTGTCGTGTTATTCAGCATGTTGACTGAGACAAGCCTGGAGGAGTTCTCTGAGGCTCTCCACTTGCTGGCACGTAGTGTACGACATTCATTCATTCAGCTCCAAAATGGAGATGATGCCCTTCCTAACGTACAGCTGCAGGTCACGTCGTGCTTTCACTTTATCAGCTTTAAACAAAACAAAAAATCTGCAAAAATATTATTCACGACACAATAGCTTTGTGTTGTAGTTTGCCCACAATGGCTCTGAGTTGATGTATTCTGCTGACCTGACATGAACAGCCAACCAACAATAGGGCCCTGAATGCATTTT
The DNA here is from genome assembly GCF_960531495.2 of Zeus faber. NCBI lineage: Eukaryota > Metazoa > Chordata > Actinopteri > Zeiformes > Zeidae > Zeus > Zeus faber. The sequence goes on along the minus strand of NC_137201.1, from coordinate 27,402,769 downwards.
AACACAAGACAAAAAGACCACACACTGCTGTACTGTAACAATACCAAGTGGGAAGAATTCATTATCCTGCTTTATTGATATGCAAATCTGAACGTATGCTTCATCAAGACCACCCTCCTCTTCAGTTTCCACTGTGCTGGGCTCTCTCGCTTGTTTTTTTTGGATTATTTATGTTATTGTTTATTTGTATTTTTTGTTTTTTGTCACATCGCATATCAATTATGCCGAGTGGGAGATACAGTATCACAGTGTTCAGCAGATAAGTGGACGAGAAAAAAACGACTTGATCCAGGGACAGTGGGTGGATAAATAAAAACAAAAAGTGGTCACTTTGAGTTTGACTACAACAAGAGATATACACATGTTGGTACTGAAAATAAAATGTAGTGACATTGGCACAATGGCACATCATTTCACAACCACTACAGTAAGTAGGGGTTTTCAGAACTTTCCTTCCTGGAGAATAGGTTTTTCCAGTTTCCAGGTTTACCACAGTAGGAACAGTCTCAAAGGTAACGATTATGTCTTTAACCACAGCTTCAGCAAATCAGTTCCAAATATAACTGTATTCTTGTCAATCTTAAGCGGTACCACAACATTGAAACATTTACCATCGGTTCATGGTCCATACATCCGCACACTATGCGGATGTATGGACCAAACAAATTTACGATCCTTTAAAATTGGTATTTTCTACTGTTAACAGCTCTTGTTGGCATGTATATCTGCATACTCAGCGCCATACTGCTCTCCCAGTCATCCTGGAAAGAGGATTTTCTCCTTTATGTCCACATTCAAGGTTTTTTCTTCCCCATCTCTGGGGTTTGAGGAGTTTTCCTTGTTCATCTCAGGGTTTAGGAGGAGGTGCCATCAAACTTTGGATGTGTTGCATGTAAAGCCCTGTGAGGCAAATTAACGGAGGTCTTCTTTGAAACAGGAAACAGTGAAATGCTGCTGGAACACAATGTTGGGTGTTGACATTTGACATGATCTTAAGTCTTTAAGATGAAGAGGAAGAAGAATCTTTAGCTGATGTCTGACGGCAGTGATGCGTAAAACTCAGCGAGAATAGTTCATCCCATCCCAGCGGAAGCAGGGCACAGAGCAGTGTCTGTGTCCGCCTGGCTGTCTTCTGCCCCGTTCCACTTGCTTGCAACCCGAGCACTGGCCTCATGGAATATTTAGCCAAACTGGGAACGCTTCAAATTAACATCGATGAAATATTCAGATTCGACTTTGTGGAACCGCAGCGGGAGTCAGGAAGCTGATTGGGTGATTGAATTTCCCTTTAGCCTGTGTCGTACACTCTCAGTTCACCTCCATCACTGGTGGGGCTGATGGATATCATTGATGCCTATCAAGCCTGTGATTATCGTCCAGGCACTTTGAAAATAATTGGCAATGTAAAATTGACTTTGAACATCGGTGAAATCCCTCTGGTGAAACCTTGCCCTTTTTGTTTGGACAAACAATGGAATTAATTGTTGTGAAGACGTGATTAGTGGCTCCAGTGGTCCACATCGTTAGCAGATACATTAGGATATTTATTTGACCATAAAATGCATCTGGAATCGACTTGATGGAGTGCGTTTTGTTTTTTCTAACCACAAGCACAGGCTGTACTTTACTCTAATACTTGCATGCACATTGTAAAGAAATCATCAGACGGCTGAAATACACATATAAATAGTCTCTTTACTGTTTGTCTGTCTCCGTACAAAGAGATTATACAATATATTTAATAGCTATGGTAAAACATAGTCATTGTTTGCAGTTGTGATTTATCATTGAACAACCTTTAGAGGTTCAGCATTTTGGAGAGTGGTATTTGTGGGAGAAATTGGCTTACTGTATATAATCACACCGTCAAGTCTTTCCATCAGGTCAGCCTTGTTTTGGATCAGCTTTTGGTCACACGCAAGGTTTACTTGAATCCATCACCAATATTCCGGAGCAGTCGTCACGGCACATCCAGTGGGTCCAAGTTCTTCCTCTGGACTGGAGATCAGAGTGTCCAAACCCAACACAAAACGCAACAACAGCATTGTGGGAAGATAGATTACCATGACAAAGAGGAGAAATAACTGCAAGGTAAGTCAATTTTAATTCAAAGTTTCTGACAAGCTAATGGATGGAACCGAAAGTTTTTGAGGTGGAGACGGAGAGGTTTGGTTTGGTTTGGTTTGCGGGGGGAGGTTGATGCTTCTAAATCCTCTCCCAGATCAGACAGATTGGATTCTCATGATGTATGGAGGAGGTGAGGGAGCGTATTGATGTTTTCTTTTTTGCTTCATGCAATCATCGGTCAAATTGCATACCTCAAGGTCCGGTTAATCATTCATTGCATCGAGTTTATACAGCAAGCTGCGAACAGACAGGTTTCCAAAAGGTTGGATGTTCTCCTTCCAAAGCTTGGTCAATAATTTATGAGTCACATTACGTAATGTTGTTGGTGTTATTAAATGACTTCCCTTCATGTCCTGATTGTCACCGGTGCAGCAGCAGCTCAGTAGTTTGGCCTTTTTGTCTCGCAAGGTCCGACACATACACAACATTGTGCCGGCTCGGTGTCAAAAGGTTCCAGACTTTTTCCACTGTGAACAAGATCATTAATACAATAGCAGCTTACATACTACTCCACTTCAAGTCAAAGTTTGGAAGGCATGATTCATACTTGCTAATACGCCTGCTACTCCCGGCGTCAATCGCTTATTCTCTCAGAGCTTCCAAGCCGTCGTCTGTGGACCTCAGAGCAACGTGCAATGTGACCTCTCAAAAACAGTTTATTCTGACTCTCCCTTCCACCTTCTTATCACCAAGATAAAAATGAAAATCCATCATTGTGTTTCCAACAGAGGGGAGCGGTTGTCGTGGGACACTAGGGCACTGTTCTCCCATGGACCGTTTTGAGCATCGCCACCTCAGGTTGTGATTGATTTATTCATCTATTCATGAATTAGTTTAGCTTATCTCCAGAGTACACATACATATCTAAAGTACACACCAGGCCGCTGGAGTATAATTGCCTCCCTACTTGAATCAATAGTCAGCTGTCAGTCACTCGTCATCACAGGCGCTAATGGAGCTTGTTTGTTTGTAGAACTTTTGCCCTTAATGACATCATTCACTAGGGAATAACACTGTGGTGAATTTAGCATTCGATGATGCCGTCTCCTGAAGCGTAAATACCGTATATCGTCATAACAATGGAGTTTTCATCGCTGGATTGATCGTTATAAACCCCCTGGGGGAACCGGGGTCATTTGAATCACCGCCCCAAAAAAATGGTTCATAAATGTCTGACTAGAACCAGAACCATGCAGGAGTTACCTCTAGAACATACACAGACTTGAGTGATATCTTGAAGAAATTGTTTGTTTCCTAAGTAGACATTGTAAACACTTTTGACCTCTACTTATTTGAGTATATTTAAAAGACAAAAACCTTTTTACTCAATTACGCTTTCATTCTCTTACTTAAAAATATATTTTGTCATCTTTTAACCCTGTCACTTTCCTCCTTGCTCCTCTGTCATGTTAAAAACTACTGAGATCACATTAATAGATTTTAAAATTTATCCCAAAGTAACTAGTGGATCAAAACATGTCTTTTACTGCAGACCCTGTGCAATTCCTTCGAGGACCCGAGGGCCGCAGTTTGGCAACCCCTGCCAAGAGGTGACCATCATTACATTGACTTCAAGTTATTTATTCGTCAATCAATCAATCAAATAATCAATCAATAAACTGTTGACAAATTACATTCTTTGAGAAGAAGCCCTTTCCTCTTATTCCATTTATTTTTTATTACAAAATCTGAGTTCTTATCCTTAGAGCAGCTTATTATGAGCAGATGTTGGTTTTGCGCAGCTCCGGGCGGCTCTACGTGGCTCGACGGGAGGGTTCTCACAGGCACGACACTGTTGGTAAGTTGTGTTACATGATGTGCCATGAATGATTTAAGGTGCTCCATTTTAAAAAAGGACTGCGTCTCCTTTTGGATGCTAAAACACGAGTACAGTGAGAACACTACACTTCACACTAGAGCAACCTCACCAGGAGCACGGCTGCTGCTGTTAATCTGCCATTTCTGTCAACCTCATATGAATATTACATGAGGGGCGCCCAGCATACATGTAATTCTACATTTTAAAAGGGGGTTAGGATTATTATAATTGCAAATGGGTAAAGAGTTGACTCTGCCGTTCCTGCGGTACGGAGCCCTCGTTTTATTCTCGTCATCCCATATTAAAAGTATAGTGTATAGTTTTCAAGTCCTGCAGATGATCCTTTTGGTCTTCCGCTGTAAATACTGAAAGCGCTGAACCTCCAAAACAGCAAAAAGTCCCAACGAGAGAAAATGGGATTAAGCCAGAACATTGAAGTTCATCCACACCGCCATTTAATTTGAAATATCTATACTTTATACATAATATTACACATATTGCACGAAAAACAAAATGAAAATCAATACCCAGCACCTCCCGGTGGCTCCAGCCTTTTCACATGAGGATAAACAGTGATGCTTTGCCTCTTTAAGGCAGAGAATTCAGAATCAGTGTGGGGAGAGAGAGAGAGGGAGAGATAGAGAGAGTGAGAGAGGGAGACGGAGAGAGAAAGTGGGAGTGAAAGCCAATAAGAGGCAGCGGGTGCAGAAGAAGTGTTTGTTGATACCTTGCTGCTGTGGGGTGCGAGGGGGTGGGAGAGAGGGAGAGAGAGAGAGAGGGGGAGAGAGAGAGATCCGAGAAGAACAGGAGATGGAGAAGAGACAGAGGTAGCTCAGAGTCTGGGCTGAGCAGTCAGCTGCCATTGCAATGAGTGTTCCTTCCACTTTGCACAGAGTCTGATTTTCTCCCGACTCATGGAAACGATGTAGACGAGTGAAGAGGCACAGGCAGATCATTCCCGCTCCCAGGTAAGAGCGCCGCCCTCATTTTCACCCATTTTTAAAAATTCTCTTCTTCAAGGAGGTTCCAGTAACTTCCCCGCCCACCCCCTCGTGTTGGTGGTCGTGGTGGTCTAGCCCTTACCCCTCTGGGCTCCAGTTCTCCTCGGTGGCCAATGAGACCCGATGCGTGAGTGTGGTACTTTGGATGAAATTGCTCCACATGTTGGGGACTTGTGGAAGTGGAGTTTCTCTGTTTTCTACGTTTTATTTCCTTTATCGATTCAGGTGAAGTCTCACTGAGATCAGCATCAGGCCCGTTCACACACCTGCACATATCTACCGCTCCCCTTTCCAAACTCGCTTAATTTCTAGCCATTTCACTGATACCACATAGACTGTGTACTGTATATTCATCATTTTCTTTACAACATGATTACTTTTGGGAAGTTCACCAGCGATGCACAATATTGTGCTTGAGTTATACTTCAGGGAAAGGGAGCGCATTGAGGTTTCCATCCGACCACCGCTGACAGTGTTTGGGGTCAGTGTTTAGTACATGTTGGTGGGTTTTTTCTGACACACATCGTCTGGTTGGACGCAGAAAGAGATGCTCCTCCTCCGCCCGAGCGCAGGAGGCACAAAAACAACCCATCCAGCAGGAAAGTGGTTTGGCTGCTCGTCATCTGGTGTTTCATAAGAGGCTCAAGGTAAAGGGTCTCTCCCCTCTCAAAAATAACAATTATTCAAGAGTCGGGCAGCTTTTGTTTTTCCCTTCATAGCTGGAGCGTCACATGACAATTGTGCTGCTGGAGGTGCAGAGTGGTACACTGTGTGTTTTTCGGGGTGTTTTCAGGGTTTTTTCAAGCCTGAGTGACAGCTCTGCACTATCTCCACTTCTCATCAGGACTGGAGCTGGTAAAACCGCCGCTTGGCTTCAGACACAAATCCCCCCCCCCCCCCCCTCCTCTGCGATGTGGGAATAAACCTGCTTTCATCCCAGGCCGCCGGATTAAAGTGATTTACTGTTGCTCTCCCTCTGCTGGGATGTGTTTGTGTGGGGTTTGACCCATAATAGCACCTAATGGCATCATATGTTATTTCCAGGAGCATTCTGTCACACACTGAGCCGCTCTCGCCGGGCACATCAGGACGTGATGTGGCGCCGTTATTGATGCTCACTCTCCTCATGAACCCCATCAGAGCCACTACCGGCAGAGGTGCTGGACAAGAATTAATAGACCCCTTAAAATTAGATATTACTTTTATTGCAGGATGGATTTACAGTCGGTGCAGATTCACTTCACTTCACCTCTCTCTCTCTCTCTCTCTCTCTCTCTCTCTCTTTCTCTCTCTCTCTCTCTCTCTCTCACTTGTCAAAGGTAGAAATCTGCTTTCACTGAGTCCTCAACGCTGCCCTTGATTGAATGGACAGTCTTTTTTATTGCTCCTTGTTCTCTTTTTCTTTTGGGTTTCAGGCTGAAATCCCCCCCGACGCGTCTCAGGGTAAGACTCCCATCACGTGCCTCGGTGTTGGCTTCAAAGCAGCGTGCCAAAAGTTTGAACGGGTGAAATGGTTTAAGTTTGTCGAGACATGGAAGAGGCGAGGCCTTGGACTAACAATGACACGGAAAGGTTCCCAGTGAACAATACAATTTAAATGTTGAATCACACTGAATCGGTTTGGTTCAGCTCATTACTGTTTACTCCAGAAACATATTTGGCATATCTGTATTTCACAATTTGGTGTGAATACTTGATGTTTGTTTTCCAACTTTTTTTTTTTTAAACGACTGTACTTTTTAAACCCTCTGCAGTTATTACTTTGGAGCCAAATCTGAGAAGTTGAAACGTTGTTTTTTCCTCTAGGCCTTTGACTTCTCTGTATGTGATTAAGAATTGAAATATTTAAACATTTTATTTATATACATTTATCTGAAAACACATGTAGCTTGTGTAAAATACAATATCATTGAAAAATAGTGTGTCATTTGATGATGATGCACTATATGTTTGACTAATGCCTGAGGAACAAAAACACATTTCCAATTTGGACCAAACAATCAAAACCAGTGTCAAATGATGATAATGATAGAATAAAATAAGATAAACATGATCATATTAATCCCTCTGGAAAAATTGAATTGCTGCAAAAGGCCTGCGTGGAACAAAGACAAAATGCGGGAACATGCATAGTTAAACACTCAGTTAATTTATTAGCACAACACAAGATAAGATAAAGAATGTGATTTAGATCATGTGAATCATTTTTGCAATTTCATATATCTTTTCTCACTAAAAATTTGCTTTGGCGTATTATATCTTTTCATTCACGGAACATGACATGAGACTTCATTAATCCCCGGGAAGTAATTCAGGATGTACATTGATGTACAGCCCTGTTAGCAGATCTATTTTTACTCAATATCCTTTTTAGTGCTTCTGTCTCTGTCTCGGCACTTAAACACAGCGTCTCACCACTAACTATAAAAACACTGAAGGGCGAATTCACAAAAGGATCGCGTGGCTTTTGCAGCCATTAGACCTGTGCAGATAACACAAAAAGCAGCCGTGTAATTCACAAAGCACCAGCAAAGGGTGAAATGCACCCCTAACTGCGCTGCCACGCACATAGCATCTCGGTGCTCCGGTGTTATTTGCACATATTTAAATTATGTATTATTCCTACATTTGGCACAAAATTGCCCCTTTTCTATGCAAATGAGCCTTGTTGCAAAAAAAAACAAAAAACCTCTGGAGAAAAAAGATTCTCCAGCACCGGCACAGCCCTTAAACGAAGTGTGGAGACAGGTCTGGCTATGCAAGACTACTACAAATGCAACTTGTTGAAACTTTGAACAATTTATTGTACAAATAAGGTGTTACAAACATGAAAAAAAAATGTTCCATAATTCTCATTGAACTCAAAAGATATCGAAAAACCTACTGAGAGTTAGAGTGAATAGAGTAATTTTGACGACATTAAGTGGTTTAAATTGGCATTGAACCACAGATGGCATCGAACCTTATAGCATAGGACCATGGACAGCTCCGCTCAGCGCCCGAAAGGCCGCGGTGTTCAGCCCGCACTGAAAAAAAGGAACTTTGTGGTCAAGTAAAATATATTGAACTAACCGTCATAATTTTTACATTGCAATGACAAGATTCAGTGAGAACTAAAATTTCTTAAGTAAAATTTTTAATATATACACATTTTATTCATGTAATAAATAAACTGTGTGGGTAGGGAAAGTTTTATTATATATTTACTCATATTATTTAAATGTTTTATAGTCACTGCACACAAACTTAAAAATACTTAGTAAATTTTAATCGAAAAGTATAGCTGGTTGAATCCACACATCTCTGTGGATCTGCAATCAGATACAAAACAAGGGCAAATTGTAAAACTTTATGGCCGTGTTTGCGCTGTCATCTCATTAGCACAATATCTTTTGTGAATCGAACGTTGAGACGGCGCAGATAGAATGAGAAATGTATCTTATAGGATAATAGTTTTGCGGTTGTTAGTTTCAGTAGTTAATTGAAAATTATACAAAACAATTGTTTCGTGTCAAGTCCTTGAAATCAGAAAAAAGCTTGAATACCACTGTGATACAAATGCATTTCGCTCCTCTGTCTGTGAACATGCAGATCAGATTTGAAGCGAAGTTCCCACGCAGGCGGCTGGTTTATAATGCTGTTTTGTGTTTGTTCGTCTTTCTGTCACAGTGACTGCAAAGAGGATTCATGTCAGACAACGAAGCCGACGCAAGACCCGCCCGCGCTCAGCGAAGCGGTTGAACACGTCCGGCTGGTAAGAACACGAACCAGCGTGTTTCCACCCTTCCTCACGGCTCATCATCGCTGCAGGGTGTCTCAGCACAGCCTTCCTCCTCTGCAGAATCTTCATCTATTTACCACCGAGATGGTCATTATAAATTCATGAGATATGAATTTTTAATGGGGTGTTTAGGTTACTTTTTTATGTTATCGGGAGATTCACAAAGGTAAAATCTTTTCAGTTAAAATGATTTAAGGATGTCTAGAAGTCACGCGGTTAAAGTGTTGCATGTTTGCGTTTCGCCAATCTGACTCAACCAGATCCACATGTGGGTTTTCAATTTAAATTTCATCCAAACAGCTGCTCCAAACACGTGCTCTGTCTCTAAATTCCTGAAAACTCCCAGGTGCACGGTGGAAGGTGGAGGCTTTGGGGCCTGCATTGTTTTATCTCAACGCGGGTTTGGTTGGTCACCAGCTTTGGGCAAGAAAGCCACGTGTTAAGAGAGGAGCTTTTTCTGTGTTCAATCACTGGCCCCGAGGTTCAAGTCCTCTTCTTAAAATAACCGCAGTGATGCCTTGCTCAAGGGCACTTGTCCCTGACTTCACCGCGCGGAACGGAAAAAAGAATGAACTCATTTCCATACGAGTTTAATACTTTAAATGCCACGTTTGTTCTCTTTGGCATTAAAACTATCTATCTATCTATCTATCTATCTATCTATCTATCTATCTATCTATCTATCTATCTATCTATCTATCTATCTATCTATCTATCTATCTATCTATCTATCTATCTATCTATCTATCTGATTGAAATTAAAGACAGTACACTGCTATGATGCCAGAACAACATTGAAAAATAAGATTCCTATGGAGCTGCGAGTCACACAGTGACAGGTTCACAGACATTAGATTTAGGATTCAGGTCTTCCTCTCTGCGCTGCTGCGTCACTGCACACTGAGCGTCTCCCACTGCAGAGAGAGAGAGAGATCAGAACTTTGTTTTTTGCTCTAAGTACCATTCTAGTTGAGCATTTGCCGGTCACACGCAGTTCTAAAATCAGAACCACCTTTAAAAAAACAAACGAAAAAAAAAAAAAAGTATAATATTCTATCCTATAGAACAACTGGTAGAAGCAGACTATGTGGTACGCTAGTAATCTAGCGTTTATTCTGAAACTCATTTGCTCAGCTCAGACTGTATGCAAAAAGTACCAGGATGACATACTACATCTGGTGAAATAACGTAGTATGCAAACACTGAACATGCATCCCACAATGCAGTGTGAAGGTTTCTGTCTCCATCAGCCCTCAACGTGCCGGAAGGAAACAGAGCCGCTCCATGACGTCAGAGAATCCATTGTTCTTTTTGCTCGTATACTAAAGCGCGCCGGTCAATAGTGCACATCGTTTCCAGGTCGACACGGAGTCTGAATGAAGAGCTCAACACCCCGAGTGACGCCGGGTCACGCCGGGTCTCGCAGATCCAGGGTCGAGATTAGTTGGAAGTGAAAGTTCAAAAGGCAAAGCGCTTCATCCTGGGGAGGAGGAGTGGGAATGGATTCATCCTCTTTTGTGTTTCAACTGCTTTTGATCTTTCCCTCTTTAACATGGACAATACAAGAAGGCCCACAGCCATCCCATAAGGTATAATTATCCTTCCGAATGATAACGACTCAGGGAGACGAGGGGCTGGAAAGAGAGAAGGAACCAAGAGAGGGTTAGAGATGCTGCGGAGATTAATGTAGATTGTCTAATGTAACCTGGCTACTGATCAAAAGAAAATGTTGGCAGCCGCTGGGTCGGATTAGCGCGACTGAATGCCCCCCCCCCCCTTTCTCTGCCCCGAAATCGAGCAATGTTGCAATGAGGATCAGAGTTTATTCCAAAAGTACATTTTCATATATAAGGAATTTGTCATGGTGAGTATAGGTGCATTTCAAAAGGCAATTAAAAGAAGTAAAATAAAAAATACAATTAAATACAATAAAAATGTTGATAAAAATGGCCAAAGATACACAAATAGCCAAAGATAACGAACGGAAATATCCAAACATGAATAATTATACAGAATATACAAAATATACAAAATGGAATTCTATGCACAGGATATATTATATAATTGAGAAATGCATTACCTCTAATGACACCTCACATTCGGCCGAACACAATACACCAGCTCAGTTTTCATCCCAAAGCCACGGTAGAAATGGCAACGTTACTTGAGTCCACTGACACGAGGGCGTCACATCGACTCTGCTCTCACATGGACGAACTAACCCTCCGTTCTTACCTTCAGAAGCAGTTTCACTTGTCTTCTTGGCTACAAAACAAGGCAGACAGCTTGCGTTTGCAGTTATACTTACTTTACTTTTTCTTTTAATCTCTTATCTATTTGAAAAGGGACAAATGGACAGTGGTTTGAATGCTGTAGAGTGTGTATTAGACCCACTTATCAGACCATAGGTGGTGTGGGGGAGAACCATCGAGTGGGAGTATATCTTAGCTGCCTCAGTAGATAGGACGTTTCTGGTAAACCTCAAATTCACCAAATTAAACTTTACTTTATTACAGACACTTTTTATGTGGGTTTTGAACGTCGGGTTTTTGAATCTATGTGTACTCCTAAATATTTGTATTCTGAGACAACTTGTAGTCTCTTTCCTGAGATGAGAATATCTTGCTCTACATCTACGCTGTGGCCTTAAGAGAAAAACATACAAACTGTACTGTTTTCTACACATTCAATTGCAAACAACATTGTGTGCCAGGATTCGACCTTCGACATAAAAATAATCAATAATCTGTGAGCTTGACTACCACCTCTTCTACATTTTTACAGTGAGTAAAAATAACTATCATAAGCATACATTAACATATCACATTGTCCACACACAGAAGGCAGATCATTAATATACATGCTCAACAGGATTGGGCCCAGTATAGAGCCCTGCGGGACACCAGTTGATAGGGGTTGGATTTTTAATGATCAATTTTGACAAGTTGAGAGCGGAATGAGGGGTAGGATTTGATAAGGTTGTAAAACTTAAAATGTTAATGTTGAGTAGTTTCTGCAATTGGATGTTATGATTAACGGTGTTGAATGCTTTCTGTAAATCAAGGAGCACGACCCCCACGACCCCGCCTTTGTCCATTGATACCTTTGTCTATGAAGTAACATGCAGCTGTTTCTGTAGAGTGATTAGTCCTGAATCCAAATTGCATTGGGTACAGTGGGAAGGAACTATTGTTGAGATGGTCAATAATTTGTTTGGCAACCAGTTTTCCAAATACCTTCGATACTATGGGTTAGTTACTGGCTTCGTTACTGATCGGCCACAACAGCAGGATTCCATGCGTTAGGAAACCTCTCTTGACCCAGTGAAGTATTAATATGCGTTAGTGGGTTAACTAATGAGTAGTTGGTCTCTTTTAGCATCAGTGTGTCTATACCATAGACTACTTTTGCAGCCTTTGTCTCAGACACTGGTCTCAATACGAGAGCTGACTAACTAGTATTGACCGTACGTGCAGTGCCTTGTTGAACTTTAAAATCTTGGCCTATAGTAGCCACCGACTCAACAAAATATTGATTGAGGGCCTGTGCCACACCAGCAGGATTCTGTAGGATTGTGTTATTAACCTTTAATCCAAATGGCTTTGTTATGATATTGTCGACCAGTTAAATTTTTAATCCGACTCCATATAGCTCCAGAGTTACCTTGAGGATTTTCAGTGTTTGTGATGAAGAAGCCCACCTTTGCTTTTCTCAGTTCTCTTCTTACCTTGTTTCTTTCTGTAGCATTGCAAATGTATGCCTATCATGGGACGTCTTTCGATTTATTGGCTGTTTTTAAAGCATTTCCCAGCTCCTTCATTAATTTTTTGACATTATCGTTCGCCCAGGGGAGAGTCTGTTTCTTGTTTTTACGTTTCATCTTAATTTAAAATTCATTTATTGTAGATTGTAATTATTATGTAAAGTTTTAACTAGTTGTTTCTAAATTATTTTCAAGGAGGAGATCGTCCCAGTTAATGTTTTTATGGCTGCTTTGAAGTCCTCTTGCTTGTTTTTCGGGATGCCAAAAAATCCTTATTCCCAGCATGAGTAGTAAACCGCCTGCAGATACATTTTCTTGATATGAGCCCCATATTACAGTGTGACAGCCCAGTTATCATATTGTTTGATTTTATAATCCTTTCGGGGTTTATTACTAAATATTTTGTAAATCTGCTACTGGTGCTGTTTGTTATTTGTGTTGGACCTTTAACCATTTGAGCCAAATTAAAATCATCAGTAATTTGCTTGAGCTTTGTCCTTGAAGACGTGTCTTTTCAGTTTAAATTTAGGTCACAAATTACAATGACCTCTTTCCTGAAATCACATTGACATAATACCTTCTGAATTTGTCCTAAAAGCTAATATTTTAAGTAGGTGGTTGATAAGTGACTATAAGTGTATTGGACATTTCAGACGATAGAATCATATTTAAACCGACACATTCTGGATCATATGGATTTTGCCATTGAATCTCATTTGCCTTTGAATCTCATTTCAAATCCTTATTTGATATTTGAGGCTTAATTGCTTTAAAAGCCATATTATTATCCCACTGCTCTGATGTCTTATCTGCTCTGACATGGTTGTATTTGCAGAATTTTCAGTATTCGGCGGATGTGCAGACTTTGTTTACTGACAAGTCAAAGACACAGTTTTTGATCAACATCTCAGCTTTTTAATTACCCAGACTTCCCTTTTCATCGGTGGAAGAAAAACATGAAAAGAAAAATCAATCACGATTTCCTCACGGCGGATTTCATCCCTGCTGCAAAGTTACTTAGAGTCAAGTGTCTTCATAATGTCGCTCAACAATGGCGTGAATGTGGATATATTCGATTTCTCTTGGCCAATTGTGCACCTCGCGCAGTTCTTGACGAGTTTGGAAAAAGGACTCTCCCCTCTTCATGTGTCACAGGCAAAGTACGACAACTGCACATGAGAGGTCGTCATCAGTAAAGACGGCAGCATCGTAGGCTGTGTGTGTGTTGTGGTGTCGGGAGTGTCTGTGGTACTGGGTCCTTGACGGATTTCAATGTTACCTCTGCCTTTCTGGATTTAAATCTAAACTCTTCTCACTTATCTCATGTTTACCCTCCGGCCAATTAATTAACTAACGTTGATGACACCTTCTCATTATCATTGGGTGATATCGCTGCTTTTGGAACGAGGACTATTTCAATGATTAATTCAACATTTATTAATTTTAATGACTAAAAATGCAACCCCACCAAGCTGTAAGAAGAAGTTATGGTCAGTGCTAAATCAGCAAATTTTGGTTGCGAGAAGAGTTTTTATTTTTTCTTATTTGACTATAACTGCTGACTGTAAATACAGCCAGTGTCAAGGTTATTTTTCTATTGTCATTCCTGCTTCTTTGAGTTCCACCTCCTCCGCGAACGTCTGCGTGGGTTTTCATCCATTTCTGTTGGAAAAAAAAAAAATTTGATAAGAGTGGATGAAATATTTCACCCCTTGGGCAATGTTTTGACAAATAGCATTCTAATCCTATACTTTAAAATCACTTTAGCTATTCCACTATAATCCCCGCTAAGGTATAAACACATCTTGTCTGCATGTGCTCCACACTGGTTTAAACTGGCTTCTGTTCAAGAAAGCGCTCCATCGCTTCAGTTCTTCAGAAAAATATCTCGAATCAGCTCTATAATTTTATACAATATTCTCTACATTTCAGTCAGGGTCACATGTCCTACATGCAGCAGAAATCCCAGCCTGTGCTTTTTGCCAGCCCATCTCGGCTCAGTATCCACATTTGTCCGTCGTCATTGAGTCAAAAGTCTTCATTTATTACACACCTGGTGGATTTCTTTACTTTACTTATTTTATTTCCATCATGTTTAGTGAAGACCCTTCTTCACATGTTTTGGTTGTCAATCTGCAGTACTAAAAGGACGGAGTGGGTAAAGTCTCCTAACAGCTCAAAATTCTGCCAAAGGAGGCCGACCCCATTATTGTGTTCTGTCATCAAAAATCACTTGAAACTAGCACGCAGTAGTTGATTATAGTTTAATAAGGCCGCATGTGTTTGTGGCTGATGATTTAGACTTTGATTAATAGCCAATCTTGTATTTATCAAGGCCGTATCGCTGGAACCTGTCATGTCTCCAGTATAATATTTTTTCTCCACAGTGAAGGTTAACAATGAGATTATATCAAACGATGATATATGATGATATCAAATAAAGCTCATAAACGGGGGTGGGTGGGGAGGGGTTGAGCTGAGTGACCATGTCTAATGATTCAAATATCCGCTTTCACCTCTGTTGGCAAAAGTAATTATGACAAAGTCATCTCAGGCTCTGAGACCGACATCGAGGGTGAGAAAGGCTTGAACACAACTGTGACCATGATAAATACACCCATCTATTCATCTGGACTTGTTGTACAGAGCTGATTGTGTAAATATATAGACAACATAAATGACTTGCGCAGGAACATTCTGAAGCTACAGAGGGCAGTTTGCAGAAGCCAACCTATTGGACTTGTTGCAACCAGTGCCTTAAATAAATTAGAAACATCCAAAAATCATATCTGGAGTATCTATGGGATGATTGAGACAATCAAAAAAAAATGGTTAGAGTATAATAATATGGGAAATCTCACGTGGCAGCACGTCACAGCTTTTTGTGTGGAGAATCCAACTCTCCGTAGGAATGAATAGACTTCCAGTTGGTTGTCGTTTGTTGGATTCAGTGTAAAGCCGGCTTAAGTGTTGACCTCTGTGCACTTGTATCGCTCCAACATTCAGAGATAAACTCAATTAGGACTGGGAAGTCTCCGAAGTTGTCCGAGCCTTGTGGTGTTACCGCCTCCAGAAGCTCCACTTCCAGAGCTCTTCAACGACGCCTTTTGAGTGTTGTGTGTGCCAACTGTGCAAGACAAAAATTCGCAAGAAGCACAGCATATGGCGTGGCGCTGCAAATCTGCTGTGCCATAATTATATAACAACCGACAGTCTCATGGAGAAATCACTCCAGGAAATATCTCAGATTCACGGATTTGAAAACTCCCCGGAAACGGTGAAGTGTTCACGACATAATGTCAAATAAAAAACATGGATGGAGAATGTGGTACTTATGGATGGATGGATGGATGGATAGTCTCAATTCAATTCATTGAAATTTGTTTGTCTATTTATTGTTTGCCTGCACCATACTGAATTGTCATTCTAGTCTTTTTCATCCTGTTTGTGGATAAACAGTATAAATTTAAAGGCTAAATTGACTTTACACCGCGTTCCAAATTATTATGCAAATTATATTTTTCTCAGACTTTCCTGATTAGTCGATGCAAATGACAGTCAGTATAATTTTCTAGTCATCAACCCTTAGGGTATCATTTGAATGTTGTTGAACAAACCTCCCAATGATAATAGTATTTTTTTCAAAAATAAAAAACTCAAAATGCACTGTTCCAAATTATTAGTTTCAAAACATTTTATAGGTTGTAAAGAACTGAAAATGGTCATTTGTTGAATTTGCAGCATTAGCTAATTTAATCAAAAACATCTTAACAGGCCAAGTTACATGTGAACATAGGAGCCTTCTTTGATATCACCTTCACAATTCTTGCCTCCATTGAACTTGTGAGTTTTTGGAGAGTTTCTGCTTGAATTTCTTTGCAGGACGTCAGAACAGCCTCCCAGAGCTGCTGTTTTGATGCCAACTGCCTCCACCCTCATAGATCTTTTGCTTGAGGATGCTCCAAAGGTTCTCAATAGGGTTGAGGTCAGGGGAGAACGGGGGCCACACCATGAGTTTCTCTCCTTTTATGCCCACAGCAGCCAATGACACAGAGGTATTCTTTGCAGCATGAGATGGTGCGTTGTCAGGCATGGAGATGATTTTGCTACGGAAGGCACGGTTCTTCTTTTTGTACCATGGAAGAAAGTGCTCAGTCACAAACTCTTTATACTTTGCCGAGGTCATTTTCACACCTTCAGGGACTCTAAAGGGGCCCACCAGCTCTCTCCCCATGATTCCGGCCCAAAACATGACTCCGCCACCTCCTTTCTGACGTGGCAGCCTTGTTGGGTTTATGCACAACTGCAAGCCTCTGGAGGATCCTACACCTTGAGGTTGGTGGGACTCCAGAGGCACCAGCAGCTTCAAATACCTGTTTGCTGCTTTGTAACGGCATTTTAGCAGCTGCTCTCTTAATCCCATGAATTTGTGGCAGAAACCTTCCTCATTCTGCCTTTATCTGCACCAACCCGTCTGTGCTCTGAATCAGCCACAAATCTCTTCACAGTACGATGATCACGCTTAGGTTTTCGTGAAATATCTATTGTTTTCATACCTTGTATAAGGCATTGCACTATTTAAGGCTTTTCGGCAGCAGAGAGAACCTTTTTCTTTCCCATGTTGCTTGAAACCTGTGGCCTGCTTAATAATGTGGAACGTCCTTCTTTAGTAGTTTTCCTTTAATTGCGCTCGCCTGGCAAACTAATTATCACAGGTGTCTGAGATTGATTCCAGTGATCCAAAGAGCCCTGAGACACAATACCATCCATGAGTTTAATTGAAAAACAAAAAACTAAATGTTTAGGACACTTAAATCAAATTTGCATAATGATTTGGAACGCAGTGTATGGATCAGAATGATGGCATGATTAGACCCACCCTGAATGGATGTGTGGGAGATGGAGAACGATATTTGGGGGCAGGGGGGGCTGCTGTGAGGGAACAAAATTAGAATTGATTTGGCGAGGAGGAGGCAGATTTACACTTCCTGCAGTGAATTCCTAGGCCGGCTGTCCGAAGACGCTCTGGCAGAGAGAAAACCTCTCATTAGTCTTCAAGACACGCCTTCGCTCCCTAAATTGGTTTGAAAATCTGACCATCTACAAAACGTATCAAAAGATTCTCATTCTCTGAGTTTGGGATGTTTCTTTGGGCCCTCTCCTTGTCCTTTCAAATGAGACAGATCTCCCTAGAGAGACAAATTATCTCACTGATAAGGAGCGAAATCGGGAGCTATCTTTCTGCGTAGTTCTTTTAACAATGCAGATTAAATAAAAAAAGATAAATGATTCGGATAAAAGGTTTTGGGGCTTATCGGGCTCTCCCTGTGAACACAACCTTAACGTTAAAGTTGGGGCGACGTCCCCCTGTCACGGCTCTCAGCGCTCACTTGGTGGTATTTCGTAGGATCTCCGCACCAGAGAGGTGTCCCAGGCACCTCTCTGGTGCGGAGGTCCGCTGCATCGGACGGCTGCGTCCAAGGTAGGTCACGCCATGTTGACAGCCAAGGCGAGAAATTTGACATTCCAGCAAAACTTGACACGACGCTAATGCAAGGAACATAATGCTCTAATGCTCTAATGGTGAATAATGTACTGTGTTAACCTATCAGAATCAGACTCAGTTCATTCCGTCATGTACATTTCCAAATATGAGGGATTTGTCAGGGTGAGGATTGGTGCGTTTCTCTACAGACAAATAGCAAAAAATAAAGCTTAACAGTCTGAAAATTTAAAATAGACTACGGACAAAAATGCAAAACAGAAATAGAAAGAATATACAGAATGTGCAAAGTGAGATTCTATGCATATGTGTAACAAATTCAATGAAGTTAAATGTATAAAAGTAACAGTAAAAACTTTTATGAAAATGAGTTTTGAATTTAATTTTGTATTTGGCCATTGTATGGCCATTGTATGGCCAAAATGGCCAAAAATGTCATAAAATATGGAAGTATGTAAAGCTGTCACAATTACATAATTGCCTGATCTGAATAATGTGAGCAGCTCGCAATAATTTTTCTAAATCGGTAGATGTCATAACATATATACACTATATACACAGATCATCCACAACATTAAAACCACCACTAATAACCACCAATATTGTATAGCACCCCCTTGTGCACTAAAGCAGCTGTGACCCGTGGAGGCATGGACTCCACAAGACCTCTGAAGGTGTCCTGTGGTATCTGGCACCAAGACGTTTGCAGAAGATCCTTTGAGTCCTGGAAGTTGTGAGGTGGAGCCCCCATGTGTCGGGCTTGTTGTTCCAACACATCCCCCAGGACCCTAACCACACCCATCCACATGATGTAGAAGAAAACGTGACTCATCAGACCAGGAAACTGTGATGCACTGTGTGTTCTGACACATTTCTATCATAGCAGCATTAACTTTTTCACCAATTTGAAATACAGTAGCTCTTCTGTGGGATCGGACCAGATGGGCTGGACTTCGCTTCCCACGTGCACCTTGTTGCCATTTTACCGGTTGTCCTTGCTTGGACCACTTTTGGTTGGTACTGATCACTGCATACCAAGAACACCCCACAAGACCTGCTGTTTTGGAGATCCTCTGACCCAGTCGTCGAGCCATCACAATTTGGCCCTTGTCAAAGTGGTTTAGATCCTTACGCTTGACCATTTTTCCTGCTTCCAACACATCAACTTCAAGAACTGACTGTTCACTTGCTGCTTAATATATCCCACCCCTTGACAGGTGCCATTGGAACGAGATTAGCAAATGTTATTCACTTCACCTGTCAGTGGTTTTAAGGTTGTGGCTGATCAGTGTATATGTTTCCATGCAAATGTCAAGGAAATTTAAAGCCAATGTGAGAAATCTGAATAAGAGTTTGATGAGTTAGCTGCGGTTGAGTTGAGAAAAATGTTATGCAAAAAAAACAAAACCTGTGTTTATTCATATGGTGGATGTGACAGTGAGACAATTAACTTGTTAATTGCAATTATTTTGTTGACTATTAAACAAAAATATCATGATCGTGCTCGAGAAGTTTGAAAGCTACCATGTTTGATGTAGTATTTTACAAGGTCACAGGGAATCTGTGGACCACTCTGAGAGAACAGAAGGCGAGAGAGTGAGAGCCGCTCCCTCTGAGCCCTGAACAAGCACGTGGGCGGATTCTCACGTGTCATTAAATAGAAGATTCATTGCATCAAACCGGGACCACCGAGCAGAATTTAGCGGAAGGTGCCGAAGACAAAGCTGTGCTGAACTAGGACGCGTTCCAAAAGGACGTCAGCTTTCTGTTTGTCTGACTGATGTGCATTCTGGGAAACATCATTTGGAACTAACGATGATCTATCGAGGATTCATCATCCTCCGCTTGAGTTCTGCTCAGAGTAGGCGCTTCCCTTGTACACCCCCGGCGTTCTGGTAGTTGATGTGTCGGTTGAACCGCTGCCAGGAATCGTGCGGCAGCCTTCGGTCTATCAAAGATCATTAATGTGTATTGGCAAGGAAAACATCCCCGGAATTTTTAATTTTATTTTTCCATTGAGGGAAAAGCTTTGGCCGACGCCCGTGCAACAGGGCAATGACGGTTGCCGAAGGACATGGTTGCTATTGCCTTGTTGCGCAGCAGTTGGCTGAAGCTATTCTCTCAATCGAAAAGGTTCTCATGCCAATCACTCAGGAGACTCCCAATGATTCAAATATAAGGCTGAGTTAAAAAAAAAAACCTTTCTATTGGTATGAACAGGTCTACAAAGTACACTGAACTATTTATCTGCCAATTTAAAGTATCGGCACCTGCCAGTGGATCACTACTTGGTATTCTACGCCCTTCTAAATATTTTTCCCTCAAACTTTATCACATATCCCCAGCTGTCACTAGCCTTCCGGCGTTGTGATATGCAAAACCTCAGCTCCAAAAGATCCAATTGTTTCAAGTGTGAGGGCGCTGCGAGAATCGTGACTTCAGACTGCTTTTAGACTGCGTGTCGAGCCGCGAGTCACAAAGATCCCGAGCATTTCAGCGCCGCTCTGCCAGTGGGAGCACACCGATGCTTCCGCCACACTGGTCGTCATGGAGACCGACGTCGTTTCCAATACTTCATTGCATCTCTAAATTTCCCTGCTCCCAGTATCCTCCCCAAACTACTGGCTTTGAGGCTGTGCCCTTTTAGCGCCGTCTACTTCGACGTAGGTTCTCTCCGCGGCTGTGCTGAAGCTATGGGTTTGAGGAATGCCTCATGACTTGTGTATTTCCCTCACGGGTAGATGCATGATGCGGCCCTAACCCGCAGGCAGAGAGCACACATTTTGCATCGGTACGACACGCATTTTCTTGTGTCCAGAATGACAAATAGCACCGTATCTCACCTGTGGGGGATTGTTGAGTTGGCGCAAGAGGGTCGTTCGTTATTGAAAATATGACTCAAACTGTCCTGACACTCTCCAATACCCCCTGGTGCTCTCCGACAACAGAAATATATTACTGGCAGGTCCCTGGTATTACGCTGGCCTGTCCCCCCAGCCCTATCGTCATACAGCAACAGGAAGGAAAATAAAATTGAATTGATTACCGTGGGCCGAGAAACAGTGGCTACAGAAAGTGCTTACTGCGGGCTCCTCGCCGCCAAAGTGACAAAACAATCAGATTTCTACGGACACTCCTCTGCCTGATGAATAATGAATGAGGCCGAGTACCTTCACAACTGGCAAGACAAACAGATTTAGGTCCTGCTAGATCGGCTGCGTGTCGCTCCCTTTCACTGCAAGTGCACGAGTACTGGAAAATGCGTTTACAGTACTCGTCTCTCTCTCTCTCTCTCTCTCTCTCTCTCTCTCTCTCTCTCTCTCTCTCTCTCTCTCTCTCTCTCTCTCTCTCTCTCTCTCTCTCTCTCTCTCTCTCTCTCTCTCTCTCTCTCTCTCTCTCCATGCCTTCAAATTACCCCCTCACTGAAAAGAAATGAGAGCCTTAAAGTAAACCTGTGTGGCCTGTAGCAAGCACCAATAACTTACCCCTTATTTTTTTATATATTTGACTTTTTTTTTTTTGTATTTTTGGGGGGCTATTTGTGAATATTTTTGTTGTATTTGTTACTTTACTTTATATTCTATTTTATCTTAGTAATCTTTTGTAATCATTTTTTTTCCAGACAGCCATGTTCTTTTTTTTTTTTTTTTTATTCTCCTCGTCTGCAGAAATGCACCAATCCTCACCACGACAATTTGCTCGTTTATGTAAATGTACCTGGCGGAACAAACGGATTCTGACTCTGATTGAGTTGAACAGAAATGGCTCATTCCGGCTCCCAATCGCTCGGGGGGCCAGTGGCAGAAGACTGTGCCCTTGGAAGCTTCCATCCCTGGATCCGTCTGTCTCTATGATGATGGAGCTGGCCATGGAAGGGAGCCTGTGCTTTTCCAGTCCTCTAAAAGGCTGCGAAGGAGTCGGAGGACAAAATGACTCCCGGTTACACCTTTTAGCGTACCCGCCATCTCCAGCTTCCCCTCTACCCAGCCGATTGATTTTTAGTTATTTTTCTCTGCTCCTGACGTCACGGCAAAAGACTGGCTTAGTCATCATCCAGCATGGCTAAGACCCCTTTTCTTTCCGGAAGCGTCAAACAAAATGACAAGCCACATGTTTCTAATTGCAGCCTGGAATTAAAGAGGGTGACACAACAGTCAATTACTTTGAGCAGTAATTGGCACGCCAAAACACTTTCTGAATCATTTCAACAGGCATCATTAAAGTGCTTTTTTCTTGGTTCAAAAAAAATTCCAAATAAAATAAAATACCTGTGTGCCGAGATGATAAATAAAACTTAAAATAAAACTGTTTTTTAATATATATTGAGATGAAAGCACTATCTGCAATAGATGGAATGACAGAATCTATGATCAAATGTGCACTATTTTTCATTTTTTAAATAATTTTTATACTTTATTGATCCCTCTGGGGGCAGTTGGATCTGAAGTGATACATCATAGAATATTTTAAATTGAAAGACAAAATAAATCCTTTGTTTTTTGTTTTTGGACTTATTGGCAACACTGGAAACAGGTGTTGTTCGGTAAAATGCTGTTTGCAGTGTCAAGACAGGGCAAGATAATTAGTTAAAGATTTATAAAAGTAAAGAAAAAGTGTTTTTTCGGTTGTTTTTTTAGGGCGTTTTTTTAGTGTTTTCTCCGATTCGTTGGTATTAGTAACATTCAGCAACCTCGTCACTATGGGGCATCAAATGTAAAAATTTGGTTTGCAACTTTCTAGCTGATGTATTTCCTCATATTTGAGACGGAAATTATATGTAAAAAATAAATGTTAAACGTGAATGTTAAATGTAAACGTTAAATGTTAAATCTAAATGGGTCAAATGTAAAGCTAAATGCTAAATATGCAAATACATGCACGCTCCTTGCCTCGTCTCCTTCCTCAAACCGCCCACACCACTGACCGTGGATCAGAAGGTGAAAGGTCTGTGTACGTGGCGGCCGACGGACTTTCGTTTTGAAATGAGAAAACCGACCACCATTTTCAAAAGAAGCAATCAAATATCGGAAAACGACCTGTTTTCAGTTTTTTATTATCAAAACAAAAAATGGAAAATGGGTCGTTGTAGAACAAAAAATAAATACATGTGTAGTTAGTGTAGCAAGCAAGATTTTGCCCTCGTACACAGTAGACCCGGGTTTCGATTCCCCATTTCTTTTGACAGAGAATGCAAGGACAGAAGAATAAAATGGATAAAGAAAGACAACCAGAGCTCTTCCACTCAATCACTTTCGTTGTCTTTTATAGGGTCTCCCCCTATTGTCTGAGAGCAGGAAGAGGAAAACTGAAGGATAACTGCTGGAACCCGGAGGGGATGAACAAAAGCCGACTGGGCAACTCCCAGTCAGGAGAAGATTTGCTTTTCCTTCTAGAAGCTTGTGGTTACTTGCAGATGATTCCACT
This sequence comes from Zeus faber, assembly GCF_960531495.2. Lineage (NCBI taxonomy): Eukaryota > Metazoa > Chordata > Actinopteri > Zeiformes > Zeidae > Zeus > Zeus faber. Next base: position 27,379,351 of record NC_137201.1, on the reverse strand, counting down.
GATCCAAACCCGTGTGAACTCCATTAACAACCCCCCCCCAATCTGAAATATGTACATCTATTACCATTCCATTTCCATCGAGATTGCATTCCAAGCACTCGATCAAATGAGCCCGTAAACATGATGTACGGAAACACAGACGCCTCCTCAGGATGTTGTTAAATCCTTGCTTTTAAGGCTGGTGGGTACGTCTCCAGGCGGATTAATTTCTCCATGGTTCAGTTTAATTTTAGCACACCCAAATAGGCCTTTTATTTTCTAAACAGTCTGATGCAGATTATATCCCTGGAACCAAATGATTAGAGCTTTTTGTGTTAAAGGGGACCTATTATACTTTTTTTTCAACTGGTTAATTAAGGTCTTCAAGGTCTCCAAAACACGTTGTTGAAGTTTTTTGCCGATTATGCATTCTAGCCATTCTAACATGCCTCGACGATCCTCCTGTTGGCGGCGGGCTGTTTCAGTGTGTGCCGCTTTAAATGTAAAAGAGGCGCCAACCCCCATAGTTCTTTGAGCCAATGGGTTTTGAGCACAAAGTCCAGGTTCTAAGCCAATGGTGTTTGAGCATGACCTCCCTCCTGAGGCCCCAGTTCTGTGAGCCAATGGGGTTTGAGCATGAGTAGTAGGGTTCCGTTGTAAGAAGTAAGTAAAACCTTCCCTGATTTCACGTTTTTCAGTCCCCCAAAATCTGTCTTTGAACAAATTTGATTTGCGTTTAAATAGGCAATCCAGTAGCTGAATCTTCACTCATATTAGAACTACAAGGCCTCATTTATGAGTTTGTTACGACTTTCGGAAGGCGGGACACTGCTGCACTGCACGGGATACCGCACAGGGCTGTCTTTGTTTCATTCAATCAGGAAATGTAGGAAAAGAAAGTAAAATAAATACATCTATAATAAAAACACACTATTTTTATTGGTTTTGTTTGGAGGCACAGCGGATCGGCATTTTATTTTTATTTTTTTTAGACAAAGACACACAGCAGAATTATTTTTTAAATACTTACATTTCCCTCCTCTGCAGTTTCGACATGGAGAGTTGGTATTCATTTCTCTTGAAAGATTTGTGCTGGACTGTGCAGCCAACAGAGCAGTTCCCATGCTTAGGGGGTCTAGCGGCACCTGATAATTCTCCAACCGTGGGTGAAGTTACTCAGATGGGGGCCAGTTCTAATTCTCCAGTCTCCAAGTGACGGAGGAGACGCAAATCTGAATGGCTTGTTTAATCACATGTTTTCTGAAATAGGGAGCCCACAAAAAAACAGACTGGGCTGTCTTTTTCACAGTTTGTATGTTAGTAGGCCCATCAGACACTCAAATGTACGTGCACAAGCACTGAAAAAGTGAGTTTTTCATAATAGGTCCCCTTTAAGATATTGGTGATTTGCTACGTTGGTGAAATGAAGGCACGTCGGCTTCGGTTTGAATAGTCACCTGATGAACTGTGATGCATCTTGTTCTTGCTCAGGTCAACACACTATGAGGATATTTTATAGAATTCCAACATGAGGAATTCACATTCAGACAATATTTCCAATGTTGTCATTTAAAATCATTGTGTTCCTACTGCACTAGACCAGTGTTACCTTTATGTCTAACCTTTATTCTGCCAAGGTGCTTTTTTTACAATGAAATATTCCCACAGCACTGTACCACTCTCCTGTCACAAACCCATAGAACTGTGCTTATTATTATTTGACATTAAGGCATGCATGACTCAGAACAATTTGTTCGTAGTGAACAAAGCTTTTAAATGACTCTGGCATCCTGAGTCACTCGGGCAAAGGAGTGGGTGTAGTTTCTGGATGATTTTTATGTGTTGATGAAGAAGAGCATCAGACCAGACTTGCCATGGACGTCTAGGAGAGAACCGAGTCGGATGGATTCTCTGCCGGATGAAACTCGGGCAGGTGCTTTTATGCTTAACCAGAGACAACGTTGACCATCTGATTCCCCTACATAGGTCACCGTTCACATTTCACCTCCAATATCATCGGGACCCCCCATCGGGACAATGGTCTCTCTCTCTCTCTCTCTCTCTCTCTCTCTCTCTCTCTCTTGAGACCCCTGGCACCGTCTGTTAATAATTATCTTATACAATGGGTACTGTCTTGGGACGCCACACATTCCAAGACAGCTCATGAGTATTCGCGAGTATTCAACTTACAAACAGAAAATAATTAACTGACGACTATTAAAATAACTCTTGTTCAACCGTGTCGCCCTCTGGTGGGCAGAAAAGTGAGCCATCGCTATTGAGAGAAAGATGATTGAAATACACAGTCCTGAGGGCTTAGACGCCATCAGGTGTGTGATACATTCGATTTTCAGTCATGCAAAGTTATATTGCTGGACCAGAGAGGAAAATACACACACACACACACACACACACACACACACACACACACACACACACACACACACACACACACATATGGATTTGTTGTCTTGATGTCACAAAGGGAGTGAACAATAGTGTTTACCAAATGGTTTTCTTGTACAACAGGCGAGCTTATGAAAATGGCATCTCATTACAAGCACAGAACAGCCCTTTTTAAGACATTAATTGCATTTTGAACGTTCTTTCTCTCCATTATTATTCCCATCTGGCATATGGATTTACAGCAACATAACAGTCTCACGGATTCATATTAAATGAGGTTTAGATGGTTGGGAATGAGCCAAACACTGAGCGGGGCTGATGTGTGCGAAACAAATTCCCGACTTCTAAGCAAAAAGCTCCGGTGTTTGGGATGTAAAACCCAGGGGATTGGTTTACCACTGCTATTAAAACCATCAGATGCCCCGTTTTCACTTTTCGATTAAAATTCCTTCTGCCTTGCACCGTCCTGTATGAAGGCTGAATCTCGAATTGCTCAAAATATGTTTGCAACAACATTGCTGTGACCGATCGTTGCGCATTTATTGCACCTGTGATTGAAGGGATTTCGATTGTGGATAAAAGGCATTATGGCGAAATGATGTAGTTAAAAAAAATCTGTCTTGAATATAGCTTCGTAAGTAGCTGTGAATGCTGCCATCCGAAGCTAAACCCACTTTAAAGTTACAGTTTAGCCTCTGGAAAGAAAGAGTTGCAATTCTTTTTTTTAAATAAAAATAGGATTTGTCAAAAAAGGATTTTCTATGCGAGCTATGATCTACATACAGGGACGTTTAAAATGCAGCGGTGTTCTTTCTCTAAAGTCATTGTTATTGTAAGTGATATACATAAACGTATACATAAAACAGGCGGTAAAGAGGAATATCTACATCCATGCCAACAGCAGGAAGAATGCATCACAGATTTGTTTATTTTGTGAGCCATGTCACAAAATAAACATATCAGTGGGCAAATATAGATATTTATATCGGACTCTGAACTGATGTAGTTGTGTTTCATATTCACGTCGACGGTTGACTGTGGTACGCGACTGAGGAAATAGTTGCGGATGACGGCACACTGAAATAGACTGATAAAACATAAACTGAGATTTTTTTGCCCCAACAAACGTTCAGCCGTTCAGCCGAACATTCAGCCGTCTGTGCAGAGGACAGGCAGGCTCCTCAAAATTGAACTTGCATCCTTGATTGGAAAGTGCTTTTCATCAGAATATTCACTTTATAAATAAAGTGAATATTTCTTTTTTTCAAATCCACAAATAAGTGAAGGACCTGCATTTTGTATTTCATCTAAAAGAAAAATGATACATGCCAGTATTCTTCTCTTCTTTTTTTAGAGTTCAAAAGAATTTAGTGTTTTGCTGTGTCAAGCAAAGAAAAAAAATGACAATCTTTATCGGTTTGTAGTTCTTTTATTTCATAAATGCAACAAACTACAGTTCTTATATACAGTACATAAGTGTAATAAAACTATACTGTATATCTGGTGTTATCTTCATTATAGCGGTCAAATAGGTTTTGCGGCTCCAGGTGGGTTTTATTTGGTGTGAATCATGCCCAAATGGCTCTTTCAATGCTGAAGGTTGCCAACCCCTGGTCTAGGTAATTGGGCCCGGGACCAGGGTGGCTGTACGACTGTTGCTTGTTAGACCATTCAACAGGCAATAGGTAAAACCTCCATGCCCCCACACACATGAGAGGAGCCCTTGTCATGACATGCTTTCCATCTGCTCCTGGCTTGTTCCACCTTGCCCACTCTCTACAATAAAACTGGAACTTTTCAACCCCATCGCCTGTGTCTCTGTGTCGGAGGGCCCTGAAAACGGCACTTCAAGTTCAAGTTCAAGTTCAAGTTCAAGAGATTATTTGTCACATACAGTGCCTGAACAGGGACCCTCCAGCATGGGGAGGGACACAGAATGGCCGTCCGAAGACGCATTGGGGCAACCAGCAGCTCAGCGGACGGCCACAGCACCGGCCCTCTCCCGATTGGCAGCAGCCGCACCCAGGATGTCCAGCGGAGGACCAGGGGATAAGCAGCCGCCGCAACCACTAGGGGTACCTGCTTGCGGCCAGCTGCTCCGCCCAGCAGCCAGGCCACCCCTCCAAACAGCCCCCACAAGGGCCAAGTCCGGCTACACCTCCACCAGCCAGCATAGCAGCCTGAGGCCCCACGCTCCGGAAAGGAGGAGGGTCTGTGTCGTTGCCCTGGGGAAGGGTTGCCTCTGGACCATGTTGATCTGGGGAACCAGGTTTGACATTTTTGTTTGTTCAAGGTATGGGAACCGTGCTTCAGAGTCCGGCATTTTCTTTCCCTTTCCCCCCCCCTCTGCTGATTGGGTAGAGAAGGGGGAGGGGGTATGTTTCAGTTTGGTGTAGGGGGTATGTGGTGTGGAGGTGGTGTGGTTTAAGCAGCCACACCTGTCTTTGGTCTAGGTAATTGTGCCGACGCCAGGGTGGCTGTACGCCTGTTGCTCTTGAGACCAATCAATAAGCAACAGGTAAAACCCCCATCCTCACACACACGACAGGAGCCCTTGACATGCTTTCCATCTGCTCCAGGCTTGTTCCACCTTGCCCACTCTCTACAATAAAACTGGTACTTTTTAACCCCATCGCCTGTGTCTCTGTGTTGGACGGCCCTGAAAACGCCACTAGGGTGAAAGAGGTGAATGTGAAATAGGAAGAATAAGACCATATTTATAATTAATACCCTATACCCATAACAATAATTTATCCTGTGCACATTTTGTATATTTGTATTTCTTAAATAACTGACTACTATTTTACATTTTTACCTCACCCTTTTCATTCTATATGTTATTATTATTATCCTTTTTTCAATACTTAATGTTTTTTTAAATATTCTAATGGTCTGTAGTGAAATGCAGCAAACCTCACCGTGACAAATTCCTTGTATGTGTTAACGTACCTGGAAAAGAAAACTGATTCTGCTTCGGATTCTGTCCACCTGAAGATGGACCCTCTGAGCTTGGAGTTCACCAGTGTTTAAGTTCCCCCGTAAGCTGTTAAAGCATGCGTTCAAGCGCCGCAAACCCGTATTTTGAGCCTAACAACTTGTTTGGCAGTGGGTGTGCAAATTGCCCCCCCAAGCTGCCAAACACAATGTGTTTCAGTTGTGTGTATGGGTTCTTACAACAACAAACGTCCAGCCGTTCAGCCGAACATTCAGCCTTCTGTGCAGAGGACAGGCAGGCTCCTCAAAATTGAACTTGCATCCTTGATTGGAAAGTGCTTTTCATCAGATGGGGCTGAATTGGCTCTGGTCCATCGTCTGGACGGATGGCTATTGTCATCTGCTGGAATTGTTTACCCCGCCAACAGTTTCTGTTTCAAAAGAAGGATGGAAGGGAAGCTGCTAATAATAGGTTATCCAAGGATAGCGAAGGGTGTCAGTGATTTTTACTGAGGCTGTGAAGAGAGGAAGGGAGATGCACTTCCCTATACTCATTGAGTTCTGCTAAATTGGGAGCCAGTGCTCCATTGTGAGGCAGTGCATGGAGGGCCGCGAATTGGAAATCTGAATCAAATGGTCTATATGAAAAACAGGCAAATGAAACCCTGGTGACAAGAAACAAAATTATTGAGGTTGATTAAAGATTTATTGCTGTGAGGCAGCAGTACTAACCACGGAGCTGCATGCTCCATCGCCAATATCCAAAATATATGATTATATTATAAACCCTATGAGGAACAAAAACCATTCATTCAATGGAGGGTTTCTCTAAGAACCATTATTTCTCTGTGCACGTGCAAAGTTTTACGCCAACTCTAAATGTTTAATTCATTGTCTCACCTTGTCATTGTTCTACTGACTCTAATCTGAAATGACTTAGTCATATAAATTAGGTTTTTATGAATAGATTTCCCAATAATATGCTCAAAGAAACTTGACAGAAAGCACTTAAAACCCAAAGCAAACAGACTCAACAAATGGTGTTTATTTATTCATAGACTTAGGGCTTCATTTCCATATAAATGTGTGTGACCTATGGGTTGCTTGTTTATTGTTTAGATTCACTTTCAGAGGAAGCAAACAAAAACCTGATGGATTCTCTCACAAAGGAAGCATTGCATGCCCCATTGTTCAGTTTATTATATTAGTGTGTCTGTGTGTGTATGTGTGTGTGTTTGTTTATTGTATGTGTGTAGAGTATACAGTACGTGTTGGTGTGCATTTGTCCTTGTGATTTGATATGTGCTGCTTAGTGAATGTGTTTGAGCATGATTTACATAGATTGTGTGTGTGTGTGTGTGTGTGTGTAGCTTTTTCGTCAAGGAAAGCACTCTGGTAATGAACAGCACAGGTTCGGATTTGGGGGCCGCAGGTCCATGATTGGATCACCTGATCTGGTGGCACATAGATCTTCACGCCTGGCTGTTGCTGGGGAGGAGCTCCACATTTCTCTAATTGAAGACAGCTCATGTTCATGTTCAGTGACCAAAGACAATTCCTCATCAGCGACTCTACATGACAGTTAGCCGCCAGGGAGGACAGTGAATCCATTGCGAGCAGAGGAATCCTCTCTTTCTTTCTTTCTTTCTTTCTATACATATAATCTCTGACCCTCATCTTGAAACGGGCCGACGATCCGATAGACAATGTTATTTACTTGAGTTGAGTTTAGACAGGACAACTCCCATGGTTGGTCCACTTTGATGTTGAATTTTCCCCTGATTAACTGACATGGCAGGTACCCTGGGAGCACGCAACTCCCATCATGCCATGCAAAAATGGGTAATGCAAGTAGAAGGGCGATGAGGGGAAGTGGTGATGCGAGTGAAGCATCAACTTCTCCAGAGACACAGCGCGGAGCAGCGCTGACAGGTTAGTTTAGACCAGCTCACATACAGCGGACCGGTGTCTCTCCGGGCGGGAAACACTGGTATTGATGTTTTGGGAGAAGGGAGAGTGCAGCTGAGGTCGAAGCTGATGTGGTAACCTGTCAGCTCCCTTTACTTCCACTAGACCATCGCTCTGCTCTGAACCAGCTGTACCGCTGTCAGATCACTGGAGTGTGAGCAAAACGTTGGCTTTTATCAACAAATTGCACTTATTGTGGTAGTAAGTATTTAATTGAAACTATTTGGTTCCACACATCACATATACTGTATATATAAAATCTAATTCTGAAAATCTTGGATAATGGAAAAATAAAATGAAATGACAATAAATAAATAAACAAATAAACAAACAAATAAATAAATAAATGCATAAGTATTTAACCTGACGGTCCCAGTGAAGAATGTTAACATTCACACCTGGAGCTGATGAATAGGCACCTTACTGTAAATTGCAAGTTTTATATCAAGATAAGGGTTGTTTTTTTACAGTTGTGAGTAAAGCCACCCTGTCCTCTAAAAAAGTTATTCATAACATGATTAGAGTAAGTAATTAACCTGTATCTGTTGACAGAATTATACCATTAATCCTAAATGTCAACATGAGAATCCGATTTTGCCCAAGGATGGAAAAAAAATGCATTACAAAAAACAAAACTGCATGTTTTGTTTTGTGAGCAACATCTCCGGCATGTTTTATTTGCTGAAGATTTCCGCTGATGGGCTTATTTGTTGTGTCTGTGCCTCCCCAGTGAGAGACGTGACCATGAGACTGATGTGGAAGTCCATGGACAAGATGAGGTGCTTCCGGAAACGCTCCATGTTTCCCGTCCTTGGCTTCCTCATCACCTTCCTCCTCTTTTTTAATCTCTCCATGGATGATGAATATGTGCTCGTAAGTTTAAAAACATCCAATCTCAATCTCCCTCACACCTCGTTGGGACCTTTAAGAGACTTCTTCGGGCAATCTTACTGTTTCACTGGGGTGTGTCGGGAAACAGGCGTCATGTACCGCCCTGTCCTCAGATCGATTTATTCTTTTAGGGGGCGGAGAAACGGCAGCTGAGAGAGGAGCTTATCCATCCCGCAGCCTCTGAAAGATACATCCACACATTCAAAGACCTCGCCAATTTCTCTGGGACCATTAACGTGACGTATCGCTACCTTGCCGGAATCCCCTTGCCACGCAAAAGTGAGTATTTTGACAAGAATGAGAAACGCGGGTAATCTCGTAGGCACTTGATGTAACCAACTTGTTCTCGATGATAGCTGGCTGTTTTACACCTGATCGGTGTTAGATCGGGGCCTGAAAAGGTAACAAAATTAGTGACAAGCGCCCCTGTCTTATGACAATTCCAAAATGACTCGACACATTTCGCACTTTGTACTTCGCTCCACAGAGTATCTTACCATCGGCCTGTCGTCGGTCAAAAGGAAAAGAGGGAACTACCTGCTGGAAACCATTAAATCCATCTTCGACCAGTCCAGTTACGAGGAGCTGAAGGAGATCGTGGTTGTGGTCCACCTGGCGGACTTTGACTCGGTCTGGTGTGAGAACCTGGTGCAGGAAATCAGCAGGAAGTTCGCCCACCACATCATCGCCGGGAGGCTGCTGGTCATCCAAGCTCCAGAAGAGTACTATCCATCCCTGGACGGGCTGAAAAGGAACTACAACGACCCGGACGACAGGGTCCGCTTCCGCTCCAAACAGAACGTGGACTACGCATTTCTCCTCAACTTCTGCACAAACCTCTCCCATTTCTACATGATGCTGGAGGACGACGTGCGCTGCTCTCGGAACTTCCTGACGGCCCTCAAGAAGGTGATCACCTCCAGAGAGGGCTCCTACTGGGTGATGCTGGAGTTCTCCAAGCTGGGCTACATCGGGAAGCTCTACCACTCCAGAGACCTGCCGCGCCTGGCTCACTTCCTGCTCATGTTCTACCAGGAGATGCCGTGCGACTGGCTCCTCATCCACTTCAGAGGTCTGCTGGCCCAGAAGGACGTGATCCGCTTCAAGCCGTCCCTGTTCCAGCACATGGGCTACTACTCCTCCTACAAAGGAGCCGAGAACAAGCTGAAGGACGACGACTTCGAGGAAGACTCCATCGACATCCCAGACAACCCTCCGGCCAGCCTGTACACCAACATCAACGTGTTTGAGAACTACGACGCAACCAAGGCCTACAGCAGCGTGGACGAATACTTCTGGGGGAAGCCCCCGTGCACCGGGGATTTCTTTGTCATCGTGTTCATTAAATCGACCAAAATCAACAAAATCAAGATCGTCACCGGTTCCGACGACCGGCAGAACGACGTCCTCCACCACGGAGCGCTGGAGGTCGGGCAGAAGCTGGTGGAAACTAAACAAGGGAGACAGTGTGCTTCCTACATCACGCTGGGGGAGTTTAAAGGTGGCCGTATAGACGTTTACAACGTAGACCACAAGATCGGCTTCGACATTGAGTGCATACGAATAGTTGTGACCGCCAGTCAGAAAGAATGGATCATTATAAGGACTATTAGTCTGTGGACTGTACAACCAGTAAATCAATAAAAAGGCGATGGGATATTTATATCTTTTAATATCTGTTATCGATGGATTTTGAATGTTATATTGTGCTGGGTTAATTTTGGATGACTGCTGGGGGTGTTCGTTGCTAAAACATTCCACATGATTTTGGATTTACATGAATCTCTTCTTTTTGATTTTTTCCCCCTATTGATTAATCCTGAATTTTGGTGCATATGTTGATTCCCCTACACAAACAACAACTAAAAACTGTATTTAAAACTGTTTATAGGTGACTGGTGATATTGTTTTTATTCTCTTGATAAAGTTACATGAATGTCACAGAATTTTGGCCTCTAACTCTTTCTAAATTGTCAGTGAAGTCCAGAGGCCTGCTGTTTACCCAACAGAAAAATAACACCTTCTTGTGAAATTATTTCCTCAACCATTTCTTTTGCTATTTTGGGACATAAAGCTGTGGACAAATATTATGCAGACCTTTACCACATGGTAAAAAATATAACATCTGAAATGAGAAAATGAAAAGAACAAGTTCTAAACATAAAGGCCTAATGTGTGTGTGTGTGTGTGTGTGTGTGTGTGCGTGTGGCCTATACACATAAATATTAATGACAAAATAACCTATTAAGCACCCAATACACTGTAGTTCTGGATCATCACACTCAATGAGGGATGCAGTCAGGGACTCGGGAGGTGAAGGTGAAGCCTTCACTTGATTTTGATCATTCAATCCAGCATGTTTCAATCAAGGGTGTTTTTGTCCCGATGCAGATCTGCAATGCGTTGGCATTTAGACATTTGGAATAAGATGGAAATTATTTATGTTGCTGAAGCTCCTGAATCTATATTCATCACGAATGGCCTGACATGTGTCTGAAGTAAATGATAAAGCTGGCTTTACACTGAATAGGAAAACACTAGGACCCGTGTCTAGACCTCACATCTCAAAATGTCAGGGTATGGGAGAGAAAATGGAAGATAAACTTCCTCCTTTTAACGTGCGTGCGTGCGTGCGCGGGGGGGGGTTTAAAATTATATTTGTGGACAAGACTTTTGCCATTCAATTAATGACAGTGACCGTTTGAACGGCGTGGCATTCACAGTCGTTATGTACGAAGCAATACATTTAAAAAAAATGCATTAATAATAATTGGCTTTTTAAATTCTGCCGTCAATGAAGTTACGTATTAGATATTCAATGTCCTCGGAAGCATCGGTGGGGGTAACAAAAACAAACAAAACATAACCATCGTCAATATATGAGGACGATGAATGTACTTGTTAATTATCGGAAGAGCCGCAATAAAAAGAGGTTCTTTTTTTTTTAACAGGGGTGCGTTGCTGTCGCCCTGTGGTGAAACCGGGGAATAATCTAGCGCGATGTCAGGGAATCTAGGAATAATCTATACGGTACGAGCCGATTATATAGATTATCAGTGCTCATGGACTTTCATCCAGGACAGCATCGAGAAATGTTTTATCAAACCTAAACAAATGACCGACCCACACCAATCACAGGTAAGTTATTCGTTTCGATGAAAACAATAAATATATAGACCTCGGGAGATGGTTCACACAAGGATTGCTGGTTTGAGAGTTATTACAGAAGTTGAAATGATATTGTTGTGCTGAATATAAATCAGTCCTTCTGGAGGGTAAATAGACTTGTGTCGACTTTTTAACGTTTGTTTTTTATATAATAAGCAAAACGTAGTTCACCTTTGACCTATTTCTGTTTTTACGTTACGCATCCGTAATACAAATGATATGGAGGCAAACTATATCATTTACACAAACGAGAATTTAAAAAAAATATAGCAGATGAAATACAACACAATAGCATATATTTCTATAGCAAATAAGCAAACCCGTAGATTACCTCTGAACCGCGTCTGTTTATCGGTATTGTATGCACTATCCGTCAAGACCTACCATCTTGAATCCCGGGTATACTTTGCATTCAAACGATGTGCTTTTTTCAGAAATTTAGCGCTCGTTTAAGGGAAAATAACGAATGAATTATGAGTGAGGGGGGGGGGAGTAAACAGTGCGCGTCCCTGCCTCCGTCCCACGACCTGAACGTTCGTCACGTCGTGGGAGGGGGCTGGGCGGGTCGTGTGGCGTCATCAGACGGCGACAACCCGCTGTCAAAACAAACTGCGGCTACGGGCTTTTAGCGTGTCCACAAATTATCGCATTGTTATTGTTTCTTTTCTGTTATAGACAATGCTGAGCGACGTTCACTGTTGGGTAAGGAATCGTTTATGCCAACCGATGTCTAGTGGAGGAATGTTCATGTTTTAAATTACCGAAATTGTGCGATGTTTGCCAGCTAACTGGTAACGTAGTTGCTGTTCAGTAGCCTTTGTTTATTTACGTTGCGTGTTTCTCCAAAGTAATAGCATTATTTAAAACTTGTTTGAGATACAACCCTGATTGGAACGGAACCAAACAAATGACGAAATATTGTCGAACGTCCTTGAAAACCCACGGACAGAATTGAATCCAAAAACCAAGCAGCGTCTGTGAGGGGCACGGGCAGATGGGGAATGTGTGTAAAAACGAAACTCGCAGGAGATGAAAGTTACGTCAGCAACTATGTCAACTTCCACGCTTTTCAAACTCACGGTATGTTCACTCATCAAACTGGCTGGTAATTTCAGTTTGTTCAGCTTTTATTTTACAACAGTAGGATTTCACACTGTCTGCCAGAGTAGATATCATGCTTTTAGTAAATGGGGTGGTAGTTAGAGGTTATTGCATTGTTCACAGTTTCTAATGACATAACGTGACAATGTGCGATTAATGTAATGAGGGAAGGGGTGTTGATCTCAGTATCTCAGAGAGAGGTTGTGAACTACAGATTCTTCACATTGAACACAACTGCAGATATTTTGCAATTATTTCTGATTAAGAAGCAACCACGAATATTTCCAATGATAAAGTTAGCATCCTTGGTGTTGTATGTTGAATTAGTTATTAGTTAAAAAATGTGTAATTTGCAAACTAAAAATAAGCTGGTGCGACTTTATTAAATAATTAATTTATTTGTTGATTTATTTTCCTGTTAGGTCATTCAACACTGAATGAGGCACAGCCCTGTGTATTGTCGCGTGCGCTTTGCTCGGGATGGGCCAGCAGATCTCAGGCCAGGCGGTGATGAACCGTCTGCCTGAGAAGCTGGTGAAACACGCCGGGTTGGTGCGTGACAGCGGATACCTCACCTACGAGGAGTTTCTCGCCAGGGTGGCCGAACTCAACGATGTGTAAGGCAGATTCTGTTAAAAATCCTAAATGCCTGCTCTGTTCTCTCTACTTTTGTATCCTCTAGCTGCATTCCACTGGTTACAGGCAGGAGTTTGTGGCACATTTAGGTACCATTAGGTATCATTTCCGCAGAACAATGTAAATTGCAACAATATTGAGTCGGAATTATGTTTTAAAAAAATTAAATGCAGATTTTTGTGTAAGACCTGTATGAGACGGCTCTACATGTGATGAAACCAAATGCCATCAGTCATAATAGCATTTCTATCAAAACAATGCAGCAATCGTAGCAAATGTAATGTAATCACTGTGCAATCACAGTCATCCAGGAACTAGTAGGAAATGTCTTACTGTTTTATATGACAGAATTATCTGAAAACTGTGGAGAGATTTGTGGAGAACATTTATAAGAGGGGCTCGCTGTAATGAATGGCCTAAATCATTCAGTGAATTACGAGTACATTCAGTCTGAATGTGCTGCTCAATGTACACCCAGCCAGCCAGATTGGACATTGATACATTTCACTTTGGCAGGATTGCTTTATTGTTTTGACGGCTTTGGAGAAATGCAACCATGTGTTTTGCGTTTAGTTTGTCATAATGCATCATACTACAGAACGCAAAAAAATGGAGTGGATTGCATTTCAATATGGCTGTCATACAAATCGGATGCAAATTCAGCGTTTCAAAACCAATTCCCACTCAATAATAACTTGTTTTTCTGTATGAAGATCCAGTGACATGAAAACCATGAGTAATGAATGCTTGGCTTTTTATTGTGGCGTGTTTTCTGCATGCCACCAATGAAAGGTGCAATGGCACGTCATGTGTGCATTGCATTTCACGTTCCATTTACACTTAAATGTGGTAGAAACTCCTCTTTCATGATGTAGCTTTAAACTGTTGTGCTTTAGAGTTTTTCTTATCATAGATGCAGTGGTATTTTGTGTCACATATTTTCAGCAAAGCCTGCTGATATGTTTGAGATAGTTTGAGTTAGAAATTGAGGGCGCAGACAGAGGTGGTGGGAGTGGGGAGTGTGGCGAGAGGAATAGAGTTGTAAGGATTATGTCGCTCATGCCAAGCAATGTAATAATATAAACACAGCATGAATCCAACCAAAAAAAACGACATTTTCACTCACTGGAGTAATTATACAGCAAAACAAACGAACTAACCGTGATAATAAATGTATGGTTAGCCTCTGAATATATAATTCACGTTTGCTAAGCAGAATTGTTAGAATGTTTGTGAGGGCAACAGTGGATACAGAAACTATGAGAACTGAGAGTTAAGCTTGTTATTATGCCTCTGCGTGTTTCTGTCTAGAATGATCTGTCATGAGTGAGTGTGCCATTGTATTCTGCAAAAAGAACAGAATCCCATAATATGTTTTGTTTGAAAGACACTGAACATGTTTCATCCTCAGTACGGCCAAACTTGCTGCTGGGCAGCAGAAGCACCTGCTGTTTGAGGTGGAGCCTGGCTCTGACGCCACAGCTCTGTGGAAGGTGGCAGTGAGGGTTGTCTGCACCAAGGTGAGGTAGTGAGTGTGTTATTAGTTATTTTCATTGTTTGGTTCTTCATCTATCTTTTTAGTGCACGTTCAGTCCCAGTAAGGAAACAAGCGAGTTATGACTGCAGGGTTTGGGCTGCTGTCTGTCTCACTGTTCCCCTTTGCTGGCTGGTTGTAGAACTATTTGAAATCATAGCTTTTTTTCCCTTTACCTGGAAGTCAGTGAGACCAGAACATTTTAGGAGGCAAGATTGTAATTCAACAACTACCTAATTATTTTTCATAAATATGTTGTGTTTTGTAAATTCTGATACAGTCTACCAAGCTAAGTCACATACAGTACATGAACCCAGGGCAGCACACTACTGCACACATTTTGGCCACTCCTCAAAAGGTTCAAAATTAGCATGTTCATGCCGTCAACAGTTTAAAATATGAAACTTTTTTGTATCTTGGAAAACAGCTTCACCAACTGCCTCATCCTTCCTGACTGTTGCCTGGTGCCACACCTACAGTACAAAGTGCAGCTAATGCGTGTGCACACATCCATGTGTCTGTTTTTTTTGTGTGTGTGTGTGTGTGTGTCCAGATCAACAAGGATGACGGCATCGTGGAGGCGTCCAGGATCATGAACCTGTATCAGTTCATCCAGCTGTACCGTGACATCACCAGCCAGGCCGCCGAGGTGCTGTGTCCAGAGGGGAGCGCCAGCGAAGGGCCCTCTGCCCAGCTGCCCTCCGCGGACTCCTGCCAGGCCAGCATGTGGATGGGCAGGTGGCCAACACTGTGTATTATGTTACTAATTTAGCAACACACGGCACACTGTCTATTTTGGATTTAGATTTTGTTGCAGGATTACAATGCAAATGACATGAAGGCTGATAATGATTATCAACTAAGTAATAATAATCATCTTTATCTGTGTAGCACCTTTCATACTATATTTGCAGCTCAAAGTGTTTCAAACATTTGGGAATTAATCATTTACAGTATTTAATGATTTAAAAGTGAATGAAATTGTACTTTTGAGGAGTAAACAAAAGTCTTGAAGTTCATATTCATATTAGAAATAAGTTATGTATTATAAAACAAGACTCTGGGAGTGGGCCATTTTCATAAATATTGTTTCCTGTTTCTTGTGTGTCACTGCAGGGTGAAGCAGCTCACGGATGAGGAAGAGTGTTGTATCTGCATGGACGGCAAGTCGGACCTCATTCTGCCCTGTGCCCACAGCTTCTGTCAGAAGTGCATTGACAAATGGTGCGATCCCATACAATTTTTAATTTCTACAACAAAAAAAAAAAAAAGCCACTGTATTTCCTGTATGATAATAACCTTATCAAGCGCACACAAACAAAGTTGTAACTGAAGTGCAACAGCATAACAAAGCTGTAGAATTCATGAATAACTTTATCTCACTTCATCTCTGTTCTCGCAGGAGCGGGCAGAGCCGAAACTGTCCCATTTGCCGCCTACAAGTGACCGCCGCCAATGAATCGTGGGTAATATCCGACGCCCCCACAGACACCGACATGGCCAGCTACATTCTGAACCTGGCGGACGAGGCAGGCCACCCACACAGACCTTAACACGCCACACACTGAGAAACGGTACTCTGCCGCGCCCACTGTGGTTTAAAAGGTTTCAGCTTTTCAATCCACCATCAATTATCACTTACAATTCGTTTAGGGGGAAAATAAAACCACTGGAGACATTATAAAGCTTTTTTACCTCTTGGTAGAGGAGCCATGTAGAGTACATGTCATGCTCTACATGGACTGTAGGGGGCAACACCGAGTAAAACCGCGGTCAGTATAACTTTTCATTTATCGTGTCCTCTCATGCAACAGAAACATGGTAGAATTGGCGTAAATCCATGCCTTGATTCACCCTTTAACCTTATGAATGATCAGGGAAGTGAGCCGTCGCAGGTTGTGAGAGTGTTGATTAAAAAAAAGGAACTCGTATGCAAGATTATGGAGCAGTCCTTATCCAAGAGGGACCATGTGAAGTCCAGTTTTAAATTCATTAAAAATAACAGCTCTTATGGTCAGTGATTTTAGTGTCATGCTGCATGTCTACGTCCTAAATCACAGAATGGGAGATGTGTCTTGTACACCTACTGTAAGCTGATTTGGGGGAAATGAGTACTGTCCAACATTGTGACTCTTTTTGGGGTGTGTAGAACCAAATAGGATTGTTTTTTTATGAAATATATGGTTCATTTGATTTTGAAATTCAGTAATTCTTCACATAGCCACTGTTTCTCTTATCTTCAATTGTTATAACTTCTTCCAGGGTTTCATTTAAAATATATTTTTTTCTTGTAGTTATATGACTGTTATATGACAAAAAAATAAGTAATTCAACAGTCGAGCATGTTTTTCCCCTGCTTGATCTTGCCTCATAACGTAACCTTACAAATTGCACTCTTGTATATTATAAAAGAGGCAGTGTAGCAGTGATGTTTTAAGTATTTCAGAAAATGTGAAAAAAACCTAACCTTTAGAAGAATAATGAGATTCTTTGTATATGTTTCAATTGAAATACATGATATAATCAGTAGGAAATCTAAATCCATTTCTAGATTTTTTTCATCTGATATTCAGTGTGTTAAACTTCTTTTACTTCAACAATGATCATCTAAATTGACAAACAGTTGAGTTCCTTTGTTCAATACGAGATAATGTTGCTGCATGAATTATTTTATTGTCACTAACACACCCTGGAATATTTTAAATTTCCAGGTTACATTTAATAGTGAACACTATTTTATATTATTTTTATAATAAAATACCTGTAAATAATAATAATAATAATAGTAGTTGTGAAGACTACTTGTTCGCATTGTGACCCTGCCTGGTTTGCCGTCATTACTTTGTCACTTAACAGAATTTGGAGGGGTTGGACTGTAAGGATATTCGGGGTTTTGTTATGGTGATGAAGGCCATCCAGGGCTCCTGATGTCCAATCTTATACCATTGACAATTTAAAAAATGAATACTTTGTTCCAAAAAGTAATTTATCTTTTGACCCAAATTATCTCCCCTGGCAAAAACCGTAAATTCATTACCAAGATCCCAATTCAGGACCATACCAGCCTAAAAAGAGGGTTTTAACCCGTTTACTAGTCATTACACACATTCTGAGATCAATAATATTCTCTTTAATTTGGAGTGAGAAACCTTATCTCCTTCTCCCCCTTACAATTGCGGTGACACATATTTGTCATTTGTTTAATTTTGCCGTATTTGTTAAAGCAATGGAAGCAAAAGGGGCGGGTAACCTCCTTTAAATACCTTTGTTGAAATGCTGATCTCCAGGCTTCTTGAAGAAGTATGCAGATCAACTTGGTGAACCATTATATTAGGAATGTGACTGTAAGACATTTTCAGACTATGAGAATCGTACTACTCAATATCACAATTTTCAATATATCACGGTATCAGGTTTTAAGCTCAAAAAATAAAATGACAAAGTTTTACAACTCAATCTGTTTATTTATGGCTCTGTAGATTTTTCTTTTAGTATTTGAATTGAAAAATAAAACAATAAATGCATTTAAAATAATAACCACGTGTCAGACAACACAATACACAGGCCTACTCTCAATAATTGAAAATTATAAAAACAGAACTTGTCAAATGAGTATCACTGGATGCATTTAGGCCCTGCGTTCCTTTTTAAGGAAGATTTTTATGTAAGAAGACTAGCATGTTCAGTTTATCAGGTTTTAGGTTTGAACGGAAGGGCGACTGAATGTGGCCAGAAGCACTGAAAACTCTTTCAGAGGCAACGCTTGTTGCAGGGATGCATAGAATTTTCTTGGCCAACTTTGCCATTCTTGGCATGTCTTCTTCTTGGACCTTCCACCACTGCAGTGGATCTCTGTTGCTGTCTATGGTTGGAATGGCCATGTAGTGAGCAACTTCACTGGACATGGCTTCTTCTTCTGTTGAGCCCTGGTCTTGTGTTGCCTGTTTTCTTTCCTGCTGTCTCCTCATTGTGATGGTCTTCAGGAGGCTGTGCAAGCCTCTCGGAGCTGTGGTGTTCTCTGTTGGTGCCGGAGGGGCAACGGCCTCCTCTCTAGCTGCTGCTGCTATGGGTGCATCTTGTTCTGCCGACGCCTCGATGGACATACGGATCTCTTTCTTAATGGTGGTGACAACGGAGCTTGCCTCCTCCGCAAAACTGGTCTTGAACCTTGGGTCTAGGTAGCAGGCCACTGACATGGTTCTCTCCACATTCTCTCTGGAGTACCTATCCTGGAGGTCATTCCTGATGAGGCCCTTCATCTTCTTCACCAGCTCACTGTCGCCATCCTCTTCTTTCAGAATGAATTCTGTCAGGTGCTGAAGGACGGGTTTTAGGACCGAGATGGTAATGTGGGTCTCCCCTGCCAGGGAATCTGTAAACAGACTGAGTGGCTCCAAAACCTTGCAGATGTCTTCTAATGTGGAGATGTACGATTCCCGTAGCACTAGGTGCCTTGTGCATTTTTCTGCCATCAGAGTGGCGGACACTGCGTTGTGCTGCTCGACAAACCTGGACACCATGGCGTGAGTGGAGCCCCATCTGGTCACTACATCATGGATAAGGGACTGCTGAGGGAGGTTCATTTCTGCTTGGGTCTTTGTTAACGCTCTCTTCCTTTTCCAGCTGTGGCTGAAACCCTGCACAACACCACGACAAGCTCTGATTGCGGCATCCACTCTGTCAATTTTCAGTGCTTTCCCAACAGACAGATTCAGATTATGCCCGAAGCAGCTCATCCATGTGACTGGAAGCTCAGTGAAGACCTTCTTCACATTAGTATCATTGTCTGTGGTGACACACACTACCTTTCCCATTTCAATCCCCCACTCTTCCAGGAGACTCTCAAAGGAACGACTTAGGTTTTCTGCTGTGTCGTCCTCCGTCATGAAAACCGTCTCTAAACAAGCCGACTTCACCTCCCATGACGGTGAAATGTAATGGACCGTGAAGCTCATGTAAGGGTGTCCTGTACAGCTTGTCCAGAGGTCCGTGGTGAATGCCACGTGCTGTGCCCCAGATAACGACTGTTCAACTTCTGTTCTGAGTTTCAAGTACATCTGGGGTAATTGGTGTCCAGAGAAGTACTTTCTGTGGGGGATTTTGTACTTTGGTGCCGCTTTCTCCATCAGCGCTCTGAAACCCTTGGTTTCCACTATTTGGAAAGGCATCATATCCTTAGCAATAAAGTAGCCCATTGCGGCGGTGATCTCTTCTTCTTGGTTTTCCCGAAACCTGTCGGACTTCTTCTTCCTTTGAAGGACAGTGAATAGACTGGGCTGAGCAGAATCCCTCGGCTGTGCTGGGCCTGCTCTACCGCTCCCCTCTCCCTGCTTTTTGGACGCCTGAACTCAAGACACAAGAGGGATAACTGTCAGCGTTTTCATAACCTCAATATTAACCTAATAACGTTGTGTCCTGTGCTCAAACCACACGGGACTCTAAAATCAATTCATTTTAACATCTAATATGCGCATGTAGAATTCATATTAAATGCTCATTTCTCGATTAGTATTTTACCCCCATTTTTAATAGGTGATTGTCATTTGTTTTTTTTGTTAGTTTTTTTTTTTTTTTTAAACGGAAAATCCCGTTTCACACAGCTTTGATTCACTGATGCTCTTCCTACTGAAGCACCGGAGGCCACTCCGGTTTAAATGCGGGGGGCGGGGCGGATACAGTATACGGGCACTCCAGCGCAGCTCGTTTGAAACAGGACTCTTGACAAACATTTATCTTCCCCGGTTCAAGCGCCGCTGTGACGCCCCCCCCACCTCCTCCTCACCTTCTCCGTCGCGGCGTAACGGGAGGGGTGGTGCTCCCGCAGGTGGAACGCCAGGTTGGACGTGTTCCCCCCTCTGGCCAGCACGTGCTTGCCGCACTCCCTGCAGATGGGGGATTCGCTCTCGACAACGACGCCGTCCCTCTTCCTGAAGCCGAAGTGCGCCCACACCGACGAGCGGGTTCGCTTGTTGGGCGGGTACAGCTCTTCGCTGCGGTCGGTGTCGGAATCCGCGTCGGACATCGCGTGCGGGTTGTTCGCCGTCCGACCTGCGCGTCCTCCCCCTCTTCCGCTGCCCGCGTGTCACCGCTTTCGGCGTCCCCGTCGCTACGCGAAACAACAGCGGCGTCCGAGCTGGCAACCTACACGCCGATCAAACCATGCTTGTCTCCGTTTTTTTACGACAAAAGTAGCATCGCATAGTCGAGCGTATGTTACTGCTTTGCGTGACGGGTTTTTCTGCGGGGATTTCGCCATTGTGGAGCCAGGGCTCGCCTCCCCACGTGTAAAGGTTCCACGGAAACAAGTTCCCACCCGACTCTATTTTGCATGGGCACCGTCGCTGCATCCCGGGCTTGGCGCCGCTCAAGACGCCTGTGATCGGTTTCAGAAATGACAAAAACACGACGCATCGTTTTCCCCCGAACGACGGCGTTCGGTTGAGACAGACATCTCTCCCCAAACGGAGCGCGGGGACGGGCCTGGCCGTGCGGGACTGGGCTAAGTGTAACATGGCATCTCCGCAAAGGGAGATGCCATGTTGCAGCGAGCTCCACCAGTCAGAGCAGCTGTTACCTTTGAATGGTCCTGGGTAGTGAAGTACTTCCCCACGACACCGCGAAGACGGTTATTTAGACGTTTTACTCGGGGGCGTTGAACCGGTTCAAGGAACGAAAACCAGACACCGCGGATGATCCGCTGGGAACATCAACGAAACCAGAAAATTTGTATGAATGTTCTGGAACATAAACATCTGTTTACACAATGGCAACCGGTTAAAAATGGGGTTTTTTTTTTGTTCTTTTATTTGTCAAAACAAATTAAAATGTTATAAATGAGTAGGCTCTTTCGCGTGCGGAAAATATTTCAAGTCCGGGTTCCCACACGAACATATTAAGTGGCGGACCGGAGGTTTGTTTGGTCTCCACCTCGCACTCTGCGCATGCTTAGCTTAGCTTAGCTTAGCTTAGCCAGCCCAGCCAAGCCTCCGTCTAGCGAACGCAACAAACAAGGCAAACGAGAAGTCTGGGAACCGTTTCCCTGCGTGGGAACACGTCGGTTTCCCGCTGAAATACAACAACGGACAAGGACCACCTTTTTGAACCGCTGCATCGACAACTGGTTCGCTACACGAAGCTTCAGCCACGGCGTTCGCGGGCGACATCCGCCGGTTCAATAAATGTGGCGCAACAAACCTAACACGTGAGAGTGGAGAGTGGAGCGCGCCCCCCCCCCCCCCCGTGGTATGTATATATATGTATATGTGTATATATATGTGTATATATATATGTATATATATATATATATATATATATATATATATATATATATATCCGTGTGTGTGTATATACATACATATGTATGTATGTATGTGTATATATATATATACACACACACACACACACACACACACACACACACACACATATATATATATATATATATATATTTGGTCAGATTGTCGGGTACCAGATCCCCATCAGATCGATTTGTGGAGAGTGAACATACTGTTCAGTCAAATGTTCGGTCCTTCCCGTCAACCAAATGAATGTCTGGATTTCAGTGTCTTTGATTCATTACGTTTGAGGCTGAATGTTGTGCTGTACAGCGTTTAGTAGCAGGGACCGACTTTGTTTGGGACTACGGTGATGAGGGCCTGTCCTAGCTTTTTGGGTGCCCCGTGCGAAACGCTGTTTGCGGGCCCCTATTTTGTGAAGCTTTGGTAGGGGGGGGGGATTCCAAACCCCTCGAAGGTGGTCCAGGGGGGCATGCGTTTAAATGTTAATCAATCTGGTGCACTTTAAAGAGGAAAAGTGAGTAGATCCGTGGGGGAAAAAAAACAAAACTCTTGACATCTTTTTTTCTCTGGAGTTCAAATCAAACAAGTTGGCCCCAGCAATTTAACCCCACAGAAAAAAAAAAATGGATAACGCTGAGGCTCCCCTACATCAAGAAACTCCTGAAAGCTTATAGGATTTACCCAATCTGCATTATATCTCATTACATCTCCCAAAAGCGTATAAATGGGACAGATGCTGCATTTTCTTTAAAATGTTTATTTTATATGTTAGGAACATATTTGTTAAAGAATCAAAATTAAAACAGACATTGAAACTGATAAATACGAAACAGATAAAAACATCACTTTACCCCAAAAATAAAATAGAATAAATTAGGCCATTACACAGAATGCACACAAAATAAATTAAGCCATTGCACAGAATAAGAGGGCACTTGTTCTACCAAGAGAGACCATTTCATTTCAATTTCTAAATAAAAAAAGTTCAAGATGGCTGTTTGGGGGCCCTTGGTGGCCTAGGTGCCCTATGCAACCGCGTAGTCTGCGTATAGCAAGAAACGTGCCTGGCAGTGATATATGACCCTGCAGGAGTAGTCAACACTAAGGACACCAAAGGATTTAGAGCCAAAAAAAACAGCAAACCCAGCTTCTCTTCTCTCAAAACGTCTTGGATGTCTCTTTGAAGGAAGTCGGTCGTGACTGTGGCTGTTAACGTGGTTTAAGCACTTCGCTCCTTTTTCACAGCTTTTCGATCTCCAGCACAAATGTAGTGCAAATGAGCATTTATTTGATTTAATCAGGTCGCTGGTGTGAGCACGGATCTCATCCGTGCAATTGCAATGTACTGTCATGTTGCAGCCTTAAGGTGGTAGCATTTACTATAGATTTATAGTAAACAAAAGACTGCTGGCGGTGGAGGGAGGGGTTGCAATACAGTAGATTTGAAAAGTAATGGAGTGATATAAAATATTGAGATCTATTACTCTTACTGTATTATTGTTATTAACAAATTTTGCACTTTACTGTTTTATGTTTAATGGAATTGAAATAAAGTGTTAACACTGTGGTTACTTGCTGATGTGTCTGTCTGTCTGGGGGTGGAGGGGCGGGGGCCGATCAGGCTTAAGAATGTGGGGGGTTCAAAACTGATAGTTAATGATAACACTTATACTTGATAATGCAAAAATTATGAAATGAAGAGATGTACAATCCCAGGAAAAATCACCAGAAACAATCTCGCACACAACGACACATGGCCTTACAATCCAACTTCCTGTCCATAAACCCTCCCATTCCTCTAACTGCTCAAGGTTTTTCTTTTCCGTAGTCACTGAATGCTTTAAGAAAAACACATTAGCATTAATAGATGTTATATGTTCGGTCACTAGGTCCTCTCCAGTTACACCTTTTAGCAATAAGAAATAAAAGCAAAGGAGAAACCATTCAAACAAATGAAACCTTATTGGAGGCCCTGGCCAAAACAAACAAAAGCAAGGAATGGACAACAAGCCAACCACTCAATGGACCAAAACATCATCGAACTAAGCGAAAAAAATAAAAATAAAACCTGAAAATGAAACTTGACTGTGATTCACCTCTGTAGCTGAAGCTGTTCATGACATTTCATAGCGGCGTGGTGATGACAGATCCTGGGGCTGTATGGGAACCTCCTCCCCAGGAAGGTCACGAGGTCGGGGCAGGCTCTGGTCATTATTCCAGCACAAGCTCCTCAACAGGTTCTTCTCAGATTCTCGCCTTGAAGCCTCGTTCAATACGCGAGGTCCCAAGCAACGCTGAGAAGCTGTTAGGAAAACAAAACAATTGATCATAAACAGTACGTGCGTCCCTTGATCGCCCACCTGGCCGTCAGCAGGCGCTGTGCACTGTGCACCTCCAGCTTCACGCCGTCCACACGACAAACTAAATACAGAGAACACAAAATCACGACTACCATCGTATAAATACTAAGGTATATAATGAAGTCCAACTTGTGATATTTGCACTTTACTGCTTTATATTTAATAGAATTGCAAGGAAAGGTTACCACTGTGGTTCCTTGATATCCTATTACTCGGATTTTCCAACAAAGGCAAGCTGCAACAGTTCAAATGATTTTATTTAAAATATAAAAACTTCAATTTATATGAGGTAAGAATGCACAGCAAAACCTTGATAACTTAAAAATGCCATCATGCAACAATGAAAAAGCCGATCAGGGTGAGGCGCTGTGGATGTGTTGCATGAATGTATTGAAAGGGAAGCGGTTTGCATTGGAGTGCGTGGTTGGCGTCTGGCAGGGAAATGAGCCGTTAGAAAAGGCTCATTTGCGTGCCGTAAAAGTGTAAAGCTGAACAGCAGTACAAATACTATTTTTGAATATAAACAAAAGTTCCCCGTCTCTATCTGCCTGAGGTAACTTAGGTTGACATTTTGTTTTCATATTATAAATTTTAAAAAAACAAAGAAAATATATAACTCTTCTCAGCATGCCCTGTAAAAGAAAGAGAAGGTGCACAAGAAAGAGATAAAACAACATTTTTTTCATTTGTCGACAAGAAGCTTATCAGGGATTCACATTTCATCTCCTCTTCTTTCATCCACCTGTGGGTTCATATTTTGCATGTTGTTCTGTCAAATAGTCCGGTGATGAACCAAAACCACCTTAAGTGCCTGCGTGTGAACCCCAACGGACTGCACTTAATCTCAATTAAAAGCAAATTAGAACTACAAACGAAAGCAGATATTGGGAACATTTAGAAAACAAGTTGTTGGTGTTCTCCCAGTGTCACGCGGGCCGAGGCGCCTTGCAGCCTGATCTAACGCCCCAGTCAGTAGCAACGGCAAGAAGCTGCAGAGAGAAACGACTGATCTTCCGGCGTCCGCACGCCCCTTCATCCGCCGCGTGACCGGCGGCGCCTGGCGGAAGCCTCACTCGGCGGGCGCGGCGCCGGCCTCCAGCTTCACGGCCTCCACCAGGAAGCTGAGCTCGTTGCACAGCGTCTCGTGGCGGTACGCCATGCGGATCTGGGCCACGTTGGTCCTCCGAATGTCATTCCCCTCGGGGCCGTCCTGCAGGTAGTTTGGACCGAGGAAGTGCTTCTTCTCCTGCGGAAAACAGGAAAAGGGAGGAGGTGTTGAGTAGTTTTGGCGTGTCCTCAACCACCGTGGTGTGCTCAGGTAGTGGTGACAGGATCGCTCCATATCTAGTAAATGATCGCAGAATACAAACAAACACCCACAATGCATTGCGACGGCTGGACGCCGTTGAAAGTTTCTGTGCCTCAACCCTCAACGCGCTGGAAGGCAGTGGAGCTGGAGGTGGAGCTGGAGGTGCAGATGGAGGTGGAGCGCCGACACCGTGATGTGTGTCCCCAGGAGCCATCGATGTTTTTACCTCACATACTGAAGGACGCTGGGTGACGCCAGCAACGTGCGCGGTGTCGTACGCCATTAGGGCAGCGGCATTAGTCTCGGTCAAAGCCGATTTGAAAGGCATTTCATCCAAATATAAAGGCTCCCAAACATCTTTACAAGATAAAGAAAGGTTTTATCGAAGGTTCCATAAACGTGAGTCTGCCGAGAGATCTTCCGGCCACGTTGGCAGTTTTGTTTGAGAGAAAATTTGGCGGGTGCGTGGACCCCGCTGGCACCACGCCAGGATACTTCCCCCCACGGCTTGCCTCGCCCCGAGATAGCGAGGCGTGAAGGTGAGATAGAAGGAAGACGAGATAAGAGGAAGATGAGATGAGATAAGAGGAAGATGAGAAGATGAGATAAGATGAGGATGAGATAAGATGAGATAAGATAGGAGGAAGGTGAGATAGGAGGAAAGCCAGCTGTGCCTCAAGGTCAACAAGGGTGGAATGTGAGAAGGGTGAGGGACATGACTGATTTTAATTCCAAAACAGTTGAGGCAAGTTTAAAAGTGATGTTCAGCTGACGGATGAATGTCTTATTGTACAATGTCGATAATTGTGCATTTTCTTCGATTATCGTTGGATTATTACTGGGCTGCGTGCGGTGCTTTTCTGGCGTTGCGACGCATCAAATCCACCCATCGGCGGCGGCGGCAGCCGTGCAGGGGTTCAAGCGTCCTGCTCAGGGACACTTCAGCACGCTGCCAGGTGGAGCCGGGACCCGAACCAGGAACCCTCTCCACTGCTGGACGACCCGCTCCACCTGCGCCACCGTCGCCCCAGGGGGATCCGTTTGATTATTTAACTGTAACGGTGAAAGCCGCCGCCGGGCCGCTCAGGAGAGGCTTCTTGTGCACATTATTGGACGGTATGGACAAGGACGTTCGGGTAGCGGCTACGGCCCAACCCCGTGGCAAACACACACTTTGGGGGTTGACCGTACCTGGTGTGAGAGGCCGCTCTGCAGGACGCTGTTCCTGGCGATCTCACACACGTCGCACGTGCTCAGCTTCCACAGCTGGGCTGCGATGGCGTACTCCTCCATCAAGGCCTCCTTCAAGTGGGAAAGCAGAGAAAGGCATCGATCAAGCGCTTAGTGTTGATAATCACACCAGGTTCACGCCTCAACTGCCGCTGCCTTTTACAGTGTAAATGGTTATGTACGGATGTGACTCCACCTCGCCACTTTATGAATCATCACATGTTGAATTTAGTATAAAAGCGCCTTTGATTCAAAAATCAAAGAGTTTTTGGTCGATCACACTTGAAATATCCCATATTGCCCGGTCCCGCAAATACCGCCTTTTGGCACTGAAGTGGGCGTGTCCCAGCGGGTCTCCGGGGCTCTGACCTTGGTGTAGTGGAACTGCATGGGGTCATCGGTGGAGAGCGACACACACAGGCCCTTGTGCAGGAACTCCCTCAGCGGGTTCTTGGAGTACTCCAGGAACAGGCTGTTGTTGCTCAGCGGGGACATGGCGATGGGAACCTGAGCCAGGTAGTAGAGGTACTGCAGCACCGGGCTCTGCGGCGAAGGGAGGAGGAGGAGGAGGCGCACGTCACAGTCGAGGGGTTTGCGGATTCCTCAGAGTTTGAAATTGGTTGTTTTTTTTGGGGGGATTTTTGGTTTTTTTCCAAGTCAACAATCCCACCCTTTCCCAGTAGATCCAACATCTGGGAAATGCTGGGAATGTTTTCCGACAAAGCTTAGCGCGACTAAACGGGCGACGGAGCGACAAATTAATAAGCATTTTTGGAATGTCGGTTAAACATCCTTTCTGGAGCGCGGGGGGAATCGGTTCTTGAAAAAGGCGAAACGCCAGATATGACAGGTATCAGGCATGAAAGGCCAGTGTCAGACTGAGGCAACGAGCTTAAAAATGTTTATGTCGTGTATCGAGGAAACGTGCTCGATCGAACCTAATCTTACTCTTTACAAACCTGGCATAGCGGTGTCGCTATGAGAAAACCTTCTCTCTTCATGGAAAACGTCTGTATTTAATTTTTTATGCAAAACCTCGATCATTGAGTCAATGAACGAAAAATAGGGTATAGGTTAAAAAGCCACCAGGGATTTCCTTTAAATGCTTTAGAGAGCCAATCAGAAACGACCCAAAGTGAATTATTCAGTATCTTTAAAAACAGAATAATTTTGTCGATCCAGAGACTTGCTAAATGACTCGAGGGGAGTATAACATTCGTTTCAATTTAACTTTTTTTTTTCCCCATCATGAATAAGTTGTACTGTACATTACTATTTATTTATTTTTTTTAAATGGTGAGTATTGAAAGAAACCCCAGAAAGAAAATCAAGGTTACATATCTCACTGCGCCGATTGCCATTTTGAGCCAGAAGCCGATTGGCTTTTTTTATGTCATTTTTCAAATTTAAAACAAAATATATCATATATGAAAAAAAAAAAAAATGCTGGCGAAAGTCATTTGTATAGTAAATGCGATGAGAACAGACCTTCTTGAGGTTGAGTCCGTGGGAGATGTTGTCCGCTGTGAGGAAGGCGGAGACCAGGTGGGTGATGGAGCCGGCCTCTCCGCAGTGGGGACGGAACTGGAAGGTGTTGAGTCCCCTCTCCCTGGAGACAAGTACAGCGTTGCCCCTTCAGCGAGGATGCTCGCGTCGGTCGCGCGTCACGGGAGGAGTCAGGCGCCGCCCGATCCAAATCACCGCACCGACGCGTTCATCAAGGTTTTGTTTTTGGGTTTTGTTTTTCCCCCCCCCCCCCAGATTGAAGCCGTTTAGGTTTTGTCTGGCGGTGCCGCGCCCCCCTCGACGGGGGGGGTCGTTTGAGGGTCGGTTCAACATGTCCACGAGTAGCGGGCACCGCGCCGGGCGGGACTTACTTGCGCAGGTTGTTGAGCACCATGATGTTGGCGTACATGTGGAAGAGGTAGTAGCTGTACGGGGGGTTGTCGTCGGCCGTCCACTCCTCGGGTTTGGGGCTCCTGATGGAGAACATGTGGTCGCTGTGTTTGGACTCGTCGTCCACGCTGTCGAATCCCGTGACCTGCAAAAGTCACAGGATCTCGGTCAAATCCCATAAGCTCCACCTGTGATCTGTGCGCGTACGTACATAATATGGATTTGGGGGATGCTGTTCACTGTAAATAACTGCTTCAAGCGATCTTTCACTTCAGTGTTAAGTTGAGTAATCATCTGTTTATTGATCAAACTGATGACCCTCCCGGCTTGAAATAAGCGGCGTCGACATTTCAGAAAGTTTTTTATCAGCAGCTGTTACTCCTCAATTCTGATTATTTACTTACATGTTTTAAAAACACGTGAGTCTCTCTGTTCTTCTGTGGATTGACCGTCGCCTCAAAGAGAGGAAGGAAAATGTTCTCCAGCATCTTGGCAAAGTTTGGCACCAGCTTCTTGGACCTGAAAATGTCACTGAACGACAGACTTAACTTAGCACGTCAGTCAGACTCATAGCACCGTACGCAAAGCCACATCCTCTGTCCTGCTTTCTGGAGGACGGCATCGTTTGGGTTTGAGCAAATACCTGTCGAGAGTCAATAGATGAGCAAGACGCTTAACCCCACCCTAACTGCTCCCCGGGCGCCGCTACACGCAGCCCACCGCTCCTCACATGCCTCAGTTGCTAGGATGGTAAAATGCAGAGAAATGCATTTCGTTGCCTCGGTACTTGTACCCTGTGCAATGACAATTAGTTGAATCCCATCTAATCTAGACTCACGTCTCAAAAGCTTGTATTTTCATGGCTGCTAAAACGTCAGTAGTTCATCAGAAAAGACACTTCCACAACAATGAAGTTGGGAGGACGTGATAGTTTGCAGTCAATGTCGGCCGAGCGCCCTCTCTTTTCTAAAACCTGGTGTGGCCTATAGTACGTCGCAAGATTTACGTTGCGAGACTTGTTCACCGCTGCAATACGCAGGACAGTGGGGCAACCGCGACCACATACTTCCACCATTCTGAGGCCAATCGCTTGGGTTCACGACGGATGGTGTAAAAAAAGGGAGTTTGGGTTAAAAGTACTGCAGTTTTCCTTTAAGTTCAGATCTGTTTCATATGTTTCTGCTGTTTGTGCGACAGCGATCAGTCCTGCAAGAACCCCGTTCCTTCTGATTGCGTTAACAGGACAGCGTTACCACATAGGAACCCGGCTCTGCATATGGTTTGTACATACAGTCGAGGCCTCAGGAATGCGCTCGCTATCTCTGAGGAATGTCCGCTTCCTCCCAGCACTTACTAGATCCTGGGAACTTGGATCATCCAGCGCATGTTGGGGGAGTGCACTTTGTGCTGGATGAACCATGTGGCCAGGTTCAGCCACTCGTCGGTGGAGCGACCGTAGATGGACAGACGGGGCTCGGCATGCTGGTATTTGCTCTCCTCCAGCCCCTGAGCCACTTCCTGCCGCCGGAAACCAACCACGGAGCCATTAAGTCATTGAGGAGCCGCAGGAAACCACGGCAGACGACGCAAATATAAACACAACACCCGGAGGTCAGCGCTAGAGGCCTGAGGGACAGACGAGCGCCTGAACAATGAGATCAACACAAACATCATGTACCCATGCAAATGAAATGAGGACGTGAAACTGGGAAGGAAAGGTTGTTTGTGATGTCAGCAGTGTAATCGCGTCGGCCTCCGAGACCACGCGGGTGCAAAGCGTAAGGTGGGTATGTTCACGGTTTGGACTATACCTTGACCAGGCGAGCAAAGTATTCTCCTTTTATGTAGTTGTCGGTCTTCAAGTAGATTTCTCTGAGTTCACTGGCTCCCACGGGGTTGTATTTGGAGTTGAACTTGTCAAAGCGATGAAATGTTTGCCTTCCCTGAGAGAAAGATTCGTGTGAGCGGACGAATGTCTTCGATTGACGGGGCGATTTTAATTCATCGTAGTGAGATTACGGAGGCAGCAAATGTTGCATGAAGCCCAAACAAATGACGCAACGCCAGATGAAATGCGTGAAACACCGATAATTGCAGCCTGGTGTCGACAGCTGTGGGTTGAGGCGGCATGTGATTTTAATTTTTAATTTTTGCTTTTGCAAATGACAAGTGGTGACATTCGGGACAAACAGTTTCCACTTTTGTTTTTTGTGTTTTTAATTGACGAACGACAAAGAGGTGTGAATTTTTTCGAAGAAAAAAAACAAAAAACAAAACCTTTGCAATGAGAAGCACGATTAAACACAAAGAGTACGAAATGAATTAGTCAGATACTGCTGTGTGTCTAAAAACAAAGCGACTGCTTCTCTCCAGTTTTTCCAAATCTTGTTTACCGCTGAGGAGGCGCTTGT
The DNA here is from genome assembly GCF_960531495.2 of Zeus faber. Lineage (NCBI taxonomy): Eukaryota > Metazoa > Chordata > Actinopteri > Zeiformes > Zeidae > Zeus > Zeus faber. The sequence continues at coordinate 27,348,230 of NC_137201.1, read as the reverse complement.
TGCCCCGTGCAGCTGCTTGCAATAAACTCTGGGGCTTATTTTCTAAACCTCCGAAACACGGAGTGAATATGAGAGTACGACAGCGTTTCTCAAGTGGACCCCCAGGGCTCTGTTGCGCGCGTTCAGAGGTCTCGGAAAAACATTTCCGGAAGTTTTTTTTGTTTTGTTTTGTTTTTTTTCCTCTCTCTCAAAGGCTCAAATGTTTAAAAAAAAAAAAAAAAAACGCCAGATTAGTCCGCCTCAAATGATGTGGCAACACGGAAACGACGACCTCGCTCTACAACAACTCTTCCCCGCACGTTGTCTTAATTACCACGGCCGAAGCGCAATTTCCGTCGCTTTTGGCACGCGCGTGCGTCTTTTCTGGGGCTCACGAAGAGACGACGAGAAAATTTGGTTCTATTATTATGGGTGAAGTCGAAAAGTACTGTCGTAAGAGCGGCAGATTAGTTTGATATGTGGAACACAAAAAAAAAACAAAAAACCCCAAAGCGTTCTTACGGCGTGCACGTCCAGTGAGTCCACGGTGAGGTCGTAGGGGTCCATGGTGAGGTTGTGAAACACCTGCTTGAGGGTGATGGCCCGCCCGCCCCTCTCCAGCACCGCCCGGTCCGCCTCCGTCTTGCACGTCGTCTGGATGAACTTCAGCAGATGTTTCTGGTTCATGCAGGCCGCGGCGTGGATGTGGGTGTCGACCTGCGGGTGTCGTGAGACGGGAGACACGTTAGATGGCTTGGTCCGTGCGGCTCGGCCCCCCCCATCCCTCCATCCCTCCATCCCTCCACCCCCCCCCATCCCCCCATCCCTCTCCCTGTTGCGTCAGCCGGTTCTCGCTTGTCTCGAGGTGCAAGTGTTTGGGAAAATCCTCTGCATGAGCCCCGGGGTAGATGCACGGTGTTGGATGGAAAACTTTATTTATCACTATTATGGTAATTATCAGCCGCAAAAGGTAGTAAAATACGCAATACATGGAAGCAAACACTTACATTTTGAAGGCAAAATATGAAAGCCACATTGTTCTTGGAAATGTTCCACACAAACACACACGCACGCACATACACGCACGCAGGCACGCATGCACACACATACGCGCGTACTCGCAGCACTCGCATTCTCGTACTCACACACGCCCGCGCGCACACACACGCACACACGCATACTCGCAGCACGTACGCTCTCATACTCACACACACACACACACACACACACACACGCATACCCGCAGCACTCACACTCTCATACTCTCATACTCACACACACACACACACACCACACACACACACACACGCACGCGTACTCGCATTCTCGTACTCACACACACACGCGCGCACACACGCACACACACACGCACGCTACTCGCAGCACTCACACTCTCATACTCACACACACACACACACGCACACACGCGTACCCGCAGCACTCACACTCTCATACCCTCATACTCACACACACACACACACACACAAACACACACACACGCACACACGCATACTCGCAGCACGTACGCTCTCATACTCACACACACACACACACACACACACACACACGCATACCCGCAGCACTCACACTCTCATACTCTCATACTCACACACACACACACACACCACACACACACACACACACACGCACGCGTACTCGCATTCTCGTACTCACACACACACGCGCGCACACACGCACACACACACGCACGCTACTCGCAGCACTCACACTCTCATACTCACACACACACACACACGCACACACGCGTACCCGCAGCACTCACACTCTCATACCCTCATACTCACACACACACACACACACACACACACAAACACACACACACGCACACACGCATACCCGCAGCACTCACACTCTCATATTCTCATACTCACACACACGCACACACACACACACACACACACACACCTAGGAATAAAATGTGTGTGTGTGTGCACATTTTGTGAATGAGGCCGTCCTGCCGTCCATATTTTAAAACGTTCACAGGAACAAACCAACCTTTCTGACGTTGTAGAAGTCCCTGTGCGGGACGCCCTTCAGCTCCTTTAACTCGGCCATCTCGTTCAGCATCTCGTGAAGGTAGAACTTGGAACTCAAGAAGTTGAGTCGCCTGTGGCAGTAGGTTTTCCTGCGAGACAGTGATTCCACAGAAATACCCTGAAGAAGCACATTTTGTTGTAATCTTAAGCCAGAGGCTTGTGCCAGCGCGCATACAGCATATCCTGTTCAGCAGGAATGTACATACACTTTCTCTATTTGCAAATATCTCCATATTCATATCTGCATTTTAAAAAAGTATTGCTGTTTATGAACATATGTGGACTGGGAACTTTCTTAGCTTTAATGACTATTATGTTAATATTTAATCAATCCATCATCAATTTGCCTCGTTTGTGCAAATGTATTTTCCTGATCATTTTGATTCAGCATCGCCTTCATTTCGATTTGGGCTTTAACCCCAAGGAGCTGCCCGGTGCCGCTTCAGTGTCTTAATGCTTAATTTTTTTTAAAGCTCCACCTAAGTAACGGCACAAAAGTCAAAGGCCTCTCCGCAGTCCAACATCTTGAAGAAAAAAAACAAAAACAAAGCCCCGTCTTGCGTAAAACAAATAGTACAGTTTTCTCATACGTTGGTCCATCGACGATCATGGCGAGCACATGGCTCAGGTCGATGGCGAAGGTCTCCAGGTCTGGGTAGGGAAGGGCGTGAGGAAGTTGCTGCTCCAGGGCCTCGGCGCTCTCGTACACGTGCACTATGCCGTGCTTCATTTGCAGCGTGTAGTTCAGGTCCTCTGGGAGGTCGTCCATGGAGTACGGGTCCTCCCCTTCTCCAGGGCAGGGGCTGATATCTTGGGATCAATTTTGAAATCGCTTATGAGGAATTGTTTGAAACGACGTCTCAGAGTTACCGACATTCAATAAAATGTATTTAATTTTTTTTTTTTAAAAGCCCAGAATTGTCCCAGTTCTCCAACGATCCTACCGGGCAAGATCTCGTCGTCCTCACGCCACGGCCGGTCCTCAGCGCTGCGGAGGAAGCGAGCTGCGATCCTGGGGAAGCGATGGTAGGCCAGCCTGGAGTACTTCTCTCTGATGAACAGGGCTGCGAGCAGGCTCTTTGCCGCCTGCTCGTAGTCCTCCACGGTGATCTGGATGTGAGCACATTATCGAGCGTTCCTCAAAGGGAAGCTCAAACAGCCATGATGCATTTGGAGACAGTGGGCAATAAAATGTTATCTGGATATGAAAACAAAAAAGGATTATGTCAAAGCATTCCGGATTCTGGGAGGAAAATGAGCGGCTGAATTTCATCTTCAGCGTCACAATTGTGAGGGTCCCTGCTCCTGTCTTCTGCTCTGTACTAACCTCTTGTGTTTCATGTACCGGGGCCGTCTGCTTAAATGATGATAAAATTGAGGCATTTGGATTTCTTTGTGCTGTAAATGTAGTTGATTTCAATTTGCAGTTTTTGCAGTTTGTTTTGTGTGTGTTTCTTAAGCGGCATGCCGCATGACACAGATATTGCTCTGGTAAACTATGGTGTCGACATTGTAATGATTCACAATCTTCTGCCAAAGTTTAACTGGACAGGTCTTGATAAATGTTGTTCACTTTGTTAAGGTGATGCACGTTGTGTCGGAGCATATTGCAACATATATAAGCGACAGATTGCTCGCTCATCTCTATCCGGGAGTTTATGCTCTGATATTGATTGGCCGCTGGAAGGATGAACGTCCCGTTCTGAGAGTGAAGTCCATATACCCCGGTGGAGTACAGGGAGAATCGAGGACTTCCACATCTCCCTCCGATTCTTTTCTGTTTGTGTCCCTGGAACCTCTTATTAGGGATGGGTTTATGTCACCGGTGGACAGCGATGAAAGTGTGAAAGTGACACCGGGGCGAGGAACTCATCCATTTTGGCGTCAGCGTTGCCAATTTCCAGGAAAAAAGGCAACGCTGATGCCAAAATGGATGAGTTCCCCGCCCTGGCTGCAGAGGTGAAAAGCACCGCTTGAGGGTATTTCCACCAGAATGAGCTACCAGTTAGGGGACATGTTTTGTTGATAGTTTTGTTATAGAGCCATTTTTTCCATCTTGTGGTACCATCTAAACATTCCAAGCACAATCTGAACGTCTAAAGATAATCAACTGGGCCATTTCCGAGTACGGAGAGCTATGACACAAATGACTGGTGGAACCTGGTCCTTGGTTCCCCATTCCTTAAAGTAAAAACCCTTTGAACCACACTTCTTCTTGCCGTGCGTCCATTACCCTTGACCTGCATGTGGGGAAGTGCGGGGCGAGCCCGTAACTCTCGCTGGATTCTGTGGTGCCGGGTGACTCGGTGAGACGTGGCAGACTAAGGAGCTACGAGTCGTCGAGCCAAATGTAGATGGTTTGTTTGCGTCACTGGTCGGTGCCTTGGCCTAAAGAGCCTGCTCGTTTGAAGAGCTGTCCGTCCTGGTTTGGTGATGGTCTCCTACTCATCTGGTCGAGGATGACATTGATGCGGGTGATTCTAAACCAATGAGACGGCGTTTCTATGGAGTTTCAGAATCCGAAGTGGGGTGTATGTCGGACAGTCATGTTGCTGTGCCTTCATCATCCATCACCCGCTCGCCTCTGTCTTTGCTCTCTGTCTCCTCCTCCGGGATGGGGTGGCAGAACAGATGGTGCAAGTCGGTGGGGAAACTTTCGGTTTGAGTTATATTCTAACGTCTGATAAGTGTCTAATAAATGTGTATCTTTATTGGTGGTTTAGTTCATTGGGGTGAACAGGGAGCACTTGGGCAGGGCGCTTAGTTAGTTCTCTCTGTCTTTCCCTTTACTTTAGGTTTTCGCAATCCGACACTCTATTTACCACTTTACCACCTGTGATGTCGTTTTGCTTTAACGCCTATTATTGTTGTTTTTTGATAAAGTTAATACATCAATTTGCTTATTTCCCCTATGTTTTTTGTTTCCATTTTTTGTCACGACCTCAAGAGCCCAGGACCTTGAATTTGACACAATCAAATGTAATGTCGATCCGCTTTACCCCGGCGCAGTAATCTCCGCTGATGGTGACCCTCTGGAATTCGGGAACATTCTCCGGCAGAGGAGGCTCGGGTGCTTTGGGGGAAAACAGAGGGGAGTCCACAGAGAAGACCGAGTCGGTGCACGCAGGTATCTGCAGAGACACCGACTGGGATCGCTTCATCTTGAAACTCTTCTTCCTAATAGGGAAGAGTGTGTTTAATCCAAGAAGGTGGGGGGGGATTACAATAATCCTACCTATTTCGAAAGCAGAGTTGGTTGTTTTTATTTATTTTTTTATTGACATATTAGGTGACTCGAATCAACTGCTTCAATCCCCCAAACACAAATACAAGGTCAAGAAGTCAATGCACATTAAATTCTGCGTTGATTAATAATATCGTCCACAACCCAAACAACTTTTAAAATATAAGGGGTGCACGGCAACTACAACAGGATGTAAATTGAGTCTAAATTAAGTCTGACGTATCCATCTTTTAGTAAATTGTACATTAGGTACTGTAGTAAACAGATGCAAAGGGCTTTCTTCTCCTTCCTGTACACACAAAAATAAAACCCTCGCATCAACGCACAAAAACCCCCGGAATGATTTTGAATAAATATTTTTAAATTTCATATAATATGTAAAAGTTTACATGTTTAAGCTGACTTTAAAAATCATAATTTCAAATTAGTTATTTGAAATGGGCTCAACTTGAATCTATTTCTTCCGGATTTTTTTTTTCTTTAAGGCTTTGGGGCTTTTTGGGCTGTGTCCATGCGGCCTCACCTCTTGGTGGACGCCTCGGACTGCTCCTCCGCCATCTCCTTCAGCAGCTCGCGCTCCCTGTCCTCGTGGAGGCCGATGGGACAGTCCTCGGGCACGGTGAACATGGCCAGCACGTCCTTGCTGTCCTCCTCCTTCAGCGCCGAGGCGTACACCTTCTCCGCCAGCAGCCGCACTTGCTCGTCCATCTCACTCACGGAGATTTTGGGGAAAAGCCGTGGTGGCATCTCTGAGGAGGTGTAGGACACCGTTTTGAGGTTGAGTCAAACGTGGAGCAGTGGAACTGGGTTTTTTTCTCTCTAATACGTTTTAAGAGGTAGAAAACAATTTTTTGCATTTTGCTCTTACAAGGCAGCCTGCGTGCCAGAAATCCTGTGCATGTGCAAATAGATGCACGCCTAGTCCAATCACAATTAAATAAGGAAAGAAGATAAAAGAGCTGTGATTGGTTCATTCTTGTGTTGCGATTCCTCTTTTTCAGATTCGGTACTTGGCGAGCAACTCAGTAAAAAGAGTTGTTCGATTTTCCGCCTCTCCATTTGACTTCCGGTACACTAGAAGCAGAAGGGTGGATTGGCTGGGGGTGGAATGGAATTATCACAAGAATAATTTAAATATGTGCGCGGCGTGGGGATGGTTTGGGTTGAGCAGCCACACCTGACCTGGATCTAGGTGATTGTGTTCATGTATGCAGATCCAGGTCGGGTGTGGCTGCTCACCACACCCTCCCCGCGCCACAGTGTTAGCCCGAAGATTCACTTGCTGCCCGAGTGACTCCTGAATCCAAACTCATTCAGAAGATTTGTTCGCCGCAAACCAATCGTTTGTGAGTCTTGCACCACCGGTGTCTAATAACTGGTCTTCACACTGAGGTCCCTGTGTGTAGACAAGAGCTGTGGAGAGCAATGGTGGCTGCTAAAAGACAAACAAAAACTCTCACCCAGGGGCCCATATGGATTTCAACCCTGCCCCTGACAATAAGGTGATATATTTTCCTAATAGTTATGAACGCCCCACTTCACCGTATGTATTGTTACTTTCTATTATTGTCAGAGGGGGGTGTTAGAGCCTGATATGAAGTATTGCCACAGTTAGGGAGAGAAAAACATGATCTTACGAGGCTCAGTAAACACTAATACCACCAAAGTAAACTGGAGGCGTCCAAACGGTAACTTGAGTTTGGCTCATTTTGCAATGTCTCTTCTTCGCGGCGGTAAACGTGTTCTCAGCAGCAGGATTGTGTTTCAGGGATGAGTGCATGTGCCGCCTGCATCTCATTTATAAGTTTATACTTACCGCTTGAAATAACCGGTTGGGCTGCTTTTTTACACCGACAACATGACCTCTGACCCCAAAAACCCAAGCAACACAGAACAAAAAAAATCAAATCACATCACATGGGATTCTCAATATGATATATGTATATGTATTAAACAAATTTATTCTAATATGGAACAAAATGGCGTAAAAGAGACATGGGCTGAACGCAGCCTGTAAATGTATAAGACATTAGCATGGCACTCGTTGTAATAGCTGCCATTCCATGCTGTATTTTATAATGTCAACTTTGTTGAGTAGTGTAGTAGTAGTATGGATTTTATTACTGTATTTTTCATACAAGCAAATCAAATGTTACGAGTATGAATATTCTTAAGGATTTGTCTACTTCTTTCACAATTGTCCAAAGCGCTTAATCTCGCAGGCCATATATGGCATTGAAGCTATTAGTATTTTTATGACAGTTTATGACAGCCGAAGTTTTTTAAGAGAGAAAAAAAGTTTTTTGCTCTGCTTTGAAGGGAAAACACAACTCTGACCCTTTGTTTCTACATGTACAGTTATTTATACAAGCCTTTGCTTATGGTTCCCAGGGATGGGGAAAAAAACAGTTGTGTGTTTGTACAGCATGACCCAATTTTACTCTGCAACCGGAGAGATTCTGTCGATTGGTGTTTGAATACCTTCTGTGTTGTTGTAAATCAGCTTCTACACCAAATGTATCAGCCCCACAAAGCCTTGAGGCACATTGGCAACTTGTGCTGCTCTCCAACAACTCATCTGCGCTGCCGTTGTTTGTCTATTTTGATCACCACACTGTCACGGTTGCTAATAATATTGGTGTCATCTGCGGGTCACTCGCGGTTTCCAGAATGGATGCTTGTGAGAAGATGTGAGTCAACAAACACCGGAGCGACATATTCATCACCGCCATATCAAGTGCCGGTTGACTCCGCCTCCCACCAAATGTTTTGCTGCAACCCTATCCGTCTGCAGCCCCCTTAAGGGACGCCTCAAACATTTCTCCACACGCAGGGACACATAGCGGCATGTTCCAGTGTCTTTAGGAAGCCTGCATTCCTGAAAGGCCTTCACGGCACATGTTACATTTGCTTTGAATGTGGGACACGACCCCACAGCCCACATTCCGCCTGTGGTACACTACCTAAACCAGGCAGAATGCGTATTAGGCTTGGACAATTGGGCAAATCTATGGGCAAATCGGTAATTGGCTGAGTCCAATCGGCAGTTGTTGTTTTTGTGGGCGATTTTTGTCCTTTCATTTTGCCCATTTAACGCTCTGCCTCCTTGAGAATTCAGGTAAATTATTCGTCAAATAATTAACCTGTCGTGGCGAACCAAGGGGCATGGCCAAGCACCGGCTGCAGACGACAGCATGGTTCCCTTTCCGGCGGCCACCAAGCTGCCTCGAATCGATCAATTCGAGACAGGGTGCTTTCCTAATGATTGTCTGTCTTGCAGAGGGACTCGGCACACTTGTCCCTCTGTACAATAAACACTCTCGTATGTGCACCACGGCAAGAAAGACTCCGTCTCCCTCCCTAAACCCCTATCTGCGGGCAGAGACGCCCACACCTGTAAAGTGCAATTCAAATCATGCGCGAAAAGGAACTGGCAGTGGAAATTGCACCATGTGCAAGTTCTTGTTGCACTGATTCGGTTAGGCAATGCGTGGGACAGAACATGATAAACATCTATGTAATTATTTTAATTGTGGTGAGCCGGAGATCATGAGACGGAGATCGCAACTTGTGCGTTCTCACAACTGAAAGCAAAAATGCATATAGCCTATAAGGAGTGCAATCAAATAGGATCTACGCTTCTTATGAAGGATGGGAATGAAGGTTAATGAGTGGAATTGACCACAAAGCGTGATGTAAATTATATCAATAAAAATAAAGATTCTGTCTCCGTTGACGTGTCCATCGAGTCAGACCCTCCTGGTTGCTGGAGCCACAGGCATTTACTGGCAGTTGCAGATACTCCAAACAAAATAACTTATTTTCTGTGTCACCGCAACAGTGTCATCAGCAGAGTAAACTGTGTCTGTCTCTTACCTTCCACTGTGATTTGGGCCATGGCTGGCGGTGACAGTCTCTATCTCCAAGTATTAAACTGGTCCCAATCTGTTAGGAATCTGCCTGAATCTTGTGTTGTGCTCTTTCAGTCAGTACCGATGACTGACAACAGACTTTGATGCGCAGGCTTTTGGTTCGGCCTTTGTTTCTTCTTTGAACCCCCCCGCCCCCCAGCTCTTTTTTTTTTTTCCGTGTGTCCGCTGCTCCAACCCAGAGCGTGAGTCAGCGCACCCAGTATCACCGACTCTTATCGGAACCTCTCAAATCTTCCCGCTGTCTCTTTCTCTTGATAGCTTCGACGTGTCTCTCCACCGGGTTTGCGCCTCGACCGCGCTCTGATGGTTGGGCTCGACTGTTTATCTGCATGCCGTGCACAGCATGACGCAGCTGCTGCTCCTTGTTGTTCTCACAAGTCATCCCTCTATTTTGGGGCGTCGAGAGCCCCATAGTGACAAGGCCTGCTAATCCGGGCCGGTATGGGAAGACTGGCTGCTGCAGCTCGGGCGAGGCCGTGAGCACAGCCTGACTGAGATGGGGCAACGGGGACGTAAATAAAGATCCTCACAGCTGTTGAGCCCTTCATTGTCTCGAGGCCATCACCTCGTGTGGACCGCCGCGGGACAATATCTCCACGTTGGTTTGTTTTATTGAGGCGGTTCCGTGTGCCACGGCGTTAGCGTTACCGGAGTTGCCCGCGCCGGTGCTGCAGTAGCACCTCAGCGAAACAGAAACCCCGGTCATGTCAGCGGCTGTAGCTGTGTTGAAATGTCTATCCACGTAAAATGTCGGCTGTGAAAAGGGCCCACTACACGAGCGCCCGTAGGAGTTTGTCACATTTGTGGCAGTGCCCTGTGATGTTGAAGTGAGATCAGGTTCTTTGGCTTTTGTTGAACAGCGCATGGCAAATTACACACCCTCCAGTGATCTAAATCCCAAAGCCTTAAAACTTTAGTCCATATTGCCGGTGCAGACAACGGCCACGGACAACGGACAGGTTATTTAGCGTGTGCTGCATTGCTAAATTTGTGTTGCACTTATTCAGCATTATACTTCCTGATCTTCCTGCCCCAATTCTATTTCTGCAGTGAGCGTAGAGAGGCGTCAACATCGATATAGATTGATATAAAGTGAGCTATGTGTGTGTCTTACCTTTCCCCAAGTTAGGTGTAGACTGTTGCTTATAGAGGGGTGTCTCTCGTCTCCTCATGGTGACAGCTAGGGTCAGGATTTTTGATGCTTCTTCCTGTGTATCTTAAAGCAAAATGTCATAAAACTTTACAAACTTAGTTAAACAGTTAAGTAAACGACAGCAGCAGAGGCACCGGATGATGCTCGAGCAGTAGGTACCAGCAAGAAGGAAGTAAATACGCCGCACACTGCAAGTACATGCACAGGAAGTGAGCGCCCAGAGAGCCTGTAAAATCATTGGTAGGTGTGACTATTCACAGAATATCTGCAATATGGGAAAGAGTGTTAGTAGAAGTGTCGAAGCCTGAAGCCTCCATCATTGTACTCACCGTCTGTGCGATCTCGCTCAGGGAAATGCCTGTTTGGAATGTGGAGAGTCTTGCCAGAGTCTTGTCACTGGACAGCAGATAAAGCCGAAATACAGCTGTGGTGTCAGCTTCAGTCCTGCAGGCACAATTAACTCTTTCGCTGCCGCTTGGCAACTAACGCCTCGGTGCTGCCTTTGCGTGCCTCAGTGCTGCGTTGGACGAGGGGAAATGTGTATTTGTCCGTGTGCTGCTCTCCGCCCATAAAACAACAGTGAAGTGGAAAAAAAAAATGTACAGGGGAACTATTTATAAACCGCACCCTTCCTTGTTTAGTCATAGCTCTCGCGTACCAGCTCCGAATGGCACACAAGGCCACACACATAACATAACATAACATAACATAACATAACACTGCATGACATTGACATGTATAGAAATGATATTCTACAAGGTAGCACCTCTCTTCATAACCCTTAGAAAATAAGACCTGTCACACACTTGACATTGTCCCTTTAAGAGATCCTTTGAGTCAAGACCACAATAGCTGGGCAACCGGAAGGTAAGGGTATCTGAGATGTTTTGGACACCACACCGTGTTGGGGTAATCACACTGTGACATGCGACGGAAGGGCGAATTTCCGCCTCCCCCGATAATGTCAGCTCACCAGGGTCAGGGGCTGTGTCAGTAAACGGTGCTCACCCTCCCTTTAATATTTCACGTTACAAAAACAAACTATTTAGTTTAAGATTCCCAAAGCTCCCCACAGTGCTGTTGCCGTTGATGCATTTCAGCCCAAATAACGATGACAAATTGCACCCGGGACCTTTATCTCCAGCAGTGCCCTGTCCTCTCTGCTGCTAATTATGCCCAGCATTTGATATCATTTTAGCGGGTATAATACATGTATTTTGTTATTTATTGTTCTAAAGTAATAGCACATTTATCCTAGTTACACCATGAGGTAATTGTCAACAGAGAATGTTTAAAATCTCTGTCTTTAATTAAAGTTCCTAAACAGGAGCAACAAAAATCAATCTAATCGAATCAATTTTTTTTTTCCTCATCTCATTCCTCAGATGCACTTTTAATTTGACACAGAGGTTGAGTTATGATGTATTATGAAAAACCCCAGAGACACGGCCGCAGTGTTTCCAATATCACGATTTAATGGCACTCATTCAGATGAGATGAAATATCAAAACTATGCATATCTCTACAAAGCCTTGATCACAAAGGCATTTGAAGACACGCACACTATCTCATATTGTTCCATTTATCAATGCTTGGATCATTTCAAGATGTTGTTATCAGTTCTGCTGAAACGATTACGTATTAAAACATGTTGAACCAATACAAATTAATTGGGATGCATGTTTTCATATAGTTGAACTAAACTTTTTATCATTTAAAAAATCTAGTGTTCTGCATTAGATCCCTATCCCCTAACATGTTAACCATGTTAACCTGTGTAAACCACTCATCCCCATGACCTAAATCATCACAGGCAAATTAGAATTTCCATTCGTGCAAAATGTGCCTCATCATTTTTAATTCAATTTGGTTTGACATGACATGAAAAATGATGAGGCTACACATTTTTGTTCCTGGTTCTGACTAATTCCTATCACACACACACACACACACACACACACACACACACACACACACACACACACACACACACACACACACACATTCCTTTCCAAATCAAATAATGTGGCAGAGTTGTTTCTGACTTCATCTTCATTGTCATTGCAGGTATGTACAGTACATTATAACCCAATTTAGGAACAATTAGACTTTATAAACCAGGTTAAATAAATTCATGTCTAGCTTAATCTGTGATAAAACAATTAAATTCCTCGTATAAAAGAAGACAAAATCACAAAAAAATAATCTAATTCTATAAGTGCTTGGTTGAAATATGTTCATGTAAAATATTATGGAAAATGGATTCTAAAACGACCTGGAGCTACGACTTGTAATGTATTCAACTCCAGAGCTAGATGGCAGCACAGCACCTTTCATAGAGAGTCCATACACTCCAACAATCCAACCAAAAATCCAAAGAAATCCAAAAAACACAGCCAGCCCTTCGGCTCCGATTGTCCTTCCTTCAGTCACCATGGGTGACCTTTATCTGCCAAAGCAAAGTCCTGGAAAGCACATTTATGGAGTATGGGAAGAGATCCCGCACAATTGATTCATAATGATTACACTGTGTAAAGAAATACATTTGCACAGAAAAGGCAATGAATCAAATTTAAAAAAAATCCAAGATAAGTCAGATAGTTATGATAATAGAGTTAGAATTGGAATTATTGAATTGGCCTATTTTTATTTATTTTACTGCAATGCATGTTTCAAATACAGGGTACAACGTATCAAGTTATTTACACAATTAAGCTGCATTAAATACTTCATTAAATATTTAATTCATCAATATATTTTTGTTTAAATGAAATTGGTTCTATAAAAATATAAATGGAGGCTAGTGTCTATATGCTTAAATAAATGCTAACTTCATACATTTCTTTATATACAAAATAAAGTTATCCTTGCAGGGACTGAGACATTGCACTTTGCGAACGCGCAGCTCCGCTCAGCTCGCGTGTGAGACGGTTTGGAGCGCAGTAACTTTCAATAAAGGATCAGCGAGAGCTTTGAAATCCCTCTCCAGGCCGGCCTCGGCTCCTCCGCGGCCCATGGATGAGAGTGATTTAGGGGGAGGGCTCTTCAGGGACAACCCTTGACAGCAGAAGGTTGGAGCTGCCAGCTGAAGAAGAGACAAATATTCTTGTCAAGTCCAGCAGATCTGAAGTCGAGTTTAATCCGCAAAAATAAAAATCTGAAACCCGCCGACATCTAAACCAGCTCGCAAACATGGCACACGGGGGCCCCCCGGCGCATGCACATTCCCACCCCCCATGCACGCCTACACAACACACGCCCGTCGACCGATGCGGCCTGAGACCCGAGTGTCCTCCGATCGGCGCGACCCGCCAAACTCTCTGCAACGACGAAAAAAACCCCAAAAAAACCACAGTGCGAACTTATCTCTCCGTCCGCCGCAAGAGCAGAGGACGCGAAACCGAGTCCCTCTCCTCTCCCCTCCGGGTGCCTGTCTCAGGCCAGCGCGGGTGCAGCGGGGCCTCCGCGTCCCCCCGGGCCCGGCCGGCCTCCGCGGCTGCGGGGGTCGGGCCGGGCGCGGGGCTCCCACGCGGAGCGGCGGCGGCGGCGGCCGTAGCCTTTTGAGCCCATCTTTTCCGGGGGAGCGGTGGCGTCTTTGCTCTTGTCGGTGACCTGGTGCACCCAGAAGATGAGGTCGTGGACCGTGCACGTCACCAGGTAGCAACCCTTTTTGGGCAGAGTGCCGGCGGATCTGGCAGATCTGCTGGTGGAGCCGAGGGCGGGGGGAAGGAGAGAAGGATAGGAATGTGAAATCAACAGGACTTGACATATAATTGAGCTTGCATGTCGCTCATTGCCATCCAATTACAATTACGAGCAATAACTTAGACAGAAGGGAAAGTAAAATTCCACTTTGGGATTTTGAGTCAAGCATGTTGGATATGCTAATTAGCACAAGCTGGGGGTCCAAATGAAGAGTGGAATCAGCTGGTCAGTGCATGGCTGGAGCAAAAACGTGGCGGGATTAAAACTTTTTACTTTCTGAACCTGGAATTACGTATAGCTCCACTATTTGGGGCTGAGGGCTTTATTTTTTATTAGTACCTGTCCTCAGTACCCAACAGCCCATGTGGCTGTTCGTGCAAAGTCTGTAGAAGCATGTGATTGAGAGCTTTCCTTCTTACCTTGACTGAACCGCAAGAGGTCCAATATGTGGTTCGGGGCCCTTTTCAACGGCCGTCGGAGAGCTGTTGCGGACGTCTCTCTTCACGCGCCCCAGCAGCCAGGCTTTAAATCTGGAATGGAGTTCAGAGCATAGCACGTCAGTAGCATCCAGCGTTAGGCGACTCGATGATTTGCCTGCCTAACCCTAACCCTAACCCAAATAGCAATGACTTTGTCTGTGTCGCTCAACAACTTATCCTCGATCAACTCTTGAAGGAAGGTGTCACCGTCCAAACACCTCGGCTTGAACACTGGAGCCTGGTCGACAGTGCATCGACCTCTAAAGAACGACGTATGGAAGCATCAAGCTCCACTACACCTTTCTCCCTCACGGAGCAGCTCACCTCTTTCTCAGGCCGGAGCCGTACTCCCCTGGCGCTCCCCGTGCCAGCGGCAGGACGGCGGTGAAGACACAGCAGCAGACGACCGTGTGCAGGGCTAACCTCATACTGACCGGCAGCTGCTGGGGAAAGAGAGACAGGGCTGGTGTAAATCCCACCTTAACAAGGCGGAGGAGCTGCGACCTGCACCCAGCGCAAAGTCTGACGAGGGTGGATGTAGAGCTGGGGGCTCTGGTTTTACACCCAGGTAGGCATCAAGTCGTAACCCCAAACCTAGTTATTTTAACCAGATATAAAAAAAACAAAAAAAAAACGGATCTCCTACTTACTGTAAATTCAGAATCGGCTATTTCAAGATTTTTTAATCTAAATTATAAGAGCTACAAAAAGCCATTTTCTAGATGAACACATTTTACACATAAGCATGTAATGTACTGATGTGTGATAAATCATTTTAAATATCAGCCAAAGTTTTTTATTATAACTCTTATTATGTTCGATACTGCTGGAGAGGATATCCATTTATAAGTTATGTCCATCAACCCCCCGCCCCCATATAAAAACTACTAAATAAACAAACACAGGGTACAATGGATCAAGTTATTTGCATTGTAAATAAAATATTTCAAGTCTAATTCCAGTAATTTTCCAAGTTTTGGAAAAATGCCAATAGTGTTGTAATGTGCATCATTTTTGAGACTCAAAAACCATACACACACACAAAAAAACATATAAATATATATATATATATATATATATATATATATATATATATATACACATGTTATATATATATATATATATATATATATATATATATATATATATATATATATATATATATAATTTTACTTTAAGCTTTCTTATTTATTCCATTCTAAATATAAGGCTTACCTTAGGCACTTGCTTGCAATGTGAAACAGTGGGTTTGTCGTGTGCATCCAAGCTTGTTGGCTGGTAGGTTTAGGTGCTTGGCTGGTAGGTTTAGGTGCTTGGCTGGTTGGTTTAGGTGCTTGGCCAGGCTTTCAGGAGATTACTATGATTTCATTTCTTCTCTGAAGTTAAAACTGCTAATGTGAGAGGCTTTATAGAGAGAAGGAGGGAACAGTACCTGAATGCCAGACCCAGTGGGAGGGACTATGGGACAGTTCACCCTATCCCTCCAAATTTAGCCATGTAAGCCAATAACACAATGTTAGGGGTTATAATTGACTCCAAAATCCCCCGCCAATCTAAAATATAAACAATGTCCTCCCCTAAATTTCTTGCTTTTCTGTGGCAAAACAATTCTGAGATTGTGATTTACTACTCACTTTTGTGTTTAGCAGATCTGAAATGGGATTTTATGCAGAAGGGCTTATTTTACTGCCCGGATTGGTTCTATTATGGGAGTTTGCTAAGCACAGCGACCAAGTATTTCCGGTAAGTCACTGCTGAAAATAGTGCTATTTGGGAAAATAACTGCACATGCACATGCACATTTTAAGCCTGACATCATGCACGGTGGACGTGGGCGTGCATTATACTAATTGCTTTGGGGAAGAAAACTCTGAAGGGAACACGTTACTGGACGACTGTGACTCTGTCTCAGTCATCTGTGTCATTTAATCGCTCTGAAACGCCAACTGTATTTAAATGACTCCTAAAATGAAGCTGTTGATATGGCAACTGCACGGAATTCAAATTAAATGACAGTACAAGGTGTGTATAAAAATGTGCCCCGACTCCAAACAGTATAACTTGAAGAGACCAGAAGAAACCAATAAACTGCTGTCGGTTATAATATCTTCCTATTTGGAGCAATTGCTAGTGAGCCACTAGTGCATTGTTGATATTCTTGTCATTATTGTTGTGATTATTGACAGTCCTTCCTTGGACCTGCTGTCGAAATGCTGTTTGGGAGAGTTACGCTCTGAGCAGTTCCAATTCTTCCGAAAGCACGGAGGAACACTGGGCCGTCCTGCTCCGAGGTGTTAATTGTTGCATTGAAAGTTCTGCGAGGGCATGCTGGCGGAAAAGGAAAAAACCTCCGTTATGTCATCGGCTGCAAGTGTCAGTTCAGCCAGTGTTCGTACGACCAACTTTATGAGCTGCGCCGAGATGAGACATCGCAACGTATGAGCAGGGGGGCTATGACCGAGTTCCTAAAATATTCTGCTGGCTTCGTAGCTCTGAATCCTCATGCATTGGGGGCCTTGATTCGATGGAGGGCGTCGCCTTGACTGGGAGCGGGGGCTCGGTCCTGACGGCGGGGCTCCCGGAGACGGGCCGGACCGCTGGTGCTCGCTTGTGAACCGTTTCTGCCGACGGTGCGAGCGAATGGCCCTGAGCAATCACTCAAACCGGGGCGGACACCGACGGTACCAGCATGCCGTCAGGTCAGCCGTGTGACTGAATACACTAGTTAGGCTTAATAATAAGTCAGTGGCCGTAAACACTATCGTCTGGTCTATTTCAGCCCAAACAACGCTTTCGGTGTTTGGGCTGTTTATTTGTAGATATTGACTACAGATCCCATTTCCAGCTTGCTTTGCGCATTTTTCAACTGGAGGTCATGACTGGCCGGACGGCCGCTCAAACTCGCCCACAAAAAGCCCTTGTTTGTGATAGACGATATGCACGTGAGCTGTTGTAAAAGTCGGATCAAATCAACTCCCTTGGGAGTCTGCCGCTATAGCGAAGAGGGTTCTGAATTGTTTTCTTTGAGGAAAGACAAACAAATGTCCCTCATATTACATTCAGCGTTTAAGGTGAAGCTGTGAGATCTTGGTGAGGGGGAAGTCCCAGAACGCTGACGAAAACTTGTTCTCCTTTTATAGAGCTCGACATTCTGAGCTCTGGCAGTACGGGCCTTTGTTGATTTAGGAACGGCGACACCTACGCACGTTATGTCCTTGGAAGGTCAACATCAGGGCTTTTCTGAGGCACTGAAAAAAAAAGGGAATCTTTGGTAAACGCAGGGGTCTTGCGGTCCTGGGGCCACATCCGGCCTGCGAGACAATTTGGGGTCAATATATAGATAAATCCGGCCCGCAAATATGTTTTTCAAATCACAATGCTTAATTCATCCGCACAGATGGACTTAATGATTTCAAAATATAAAACACGATTAAAACCGATCATAAGAGAGCTATTTCTAACGGGTTTACGAGACAATTCACTCATGTGCGGGAGAAAATAAAACAAAACAAAACAAAAAAGAAACGGTTTTCCCTTGAAGTTCAACACGGTCCCCCTAGAAGGAGACAACCTGGCCGGTGGCCCCCAAGGTCATCTGGGTTTGAGACCCCTGGGTTAACAGATCTGTCTATATGGACCTGTGTGCTGTAAGTACTACACACCTATCAGCTGACCGTGTGACCTTTTCACTTTCTAATTCAAAAAATACTTAGAAAATATCGTTGTGAGAAAGATAATGATGTTGATAATAATAAGTTAAAACAAACTGCTCGGAACCCAAAAAGGAAAAGGCTTATTTTTCTGTCTCGGGGCGCGGCGGGGCGGGAGGGGGCGCATATGGTGTAACATACTTTACAGTGTTTTGTCTCTGGGCACGTGCCCGGCGAGCACGAACATTCAAGGCACGTTGAAGCCTGTAACTTTGGCATATGCAGCCCATCGCAAGTGAACCTGGGTTTTTCCTGTATAATTCTTTATTACTTTTGTGTTATCCATATGACTGCTGAAATCTGAAGTTTCAATCAATCATCAATGACGCCTTTCCATTTAGGAAGTGACATTTCTAGTGCCAGTGCTCTGTTATTCCATATAGTGTAAAATTCTCCGTGCCAGGTTATGTCCTTTGTGAGTCTTTTAGCCCCACGTAGCCATCTGGTGGAGGATATGACTTCTGCTGGGCCCAGTGCTTGCAAGAATTACTTACTGTTTCTTTCATAATGACAACAATGTGTTTAAAACCGTGTCATCGTGAGTATGGCGCTTGTGAGTGCTTGGCGTGAAGCAAAGCTTTCATTGTTGTCACGTTTGTATCTGCACCTGATGTCGACTGAAGGTCCTATTATTAAATAACATGTGCATGGAAATTTCCATGCAGCTTCAAGGAAAAGTATGTTGTTGCCACAACGGAGAGCCAGGGTATAGGCTAGTGGAAGACAAATGGAGAGGATCATGATCAATATGATTCTTTAATGGTTATGGTACACTGTATAAGATTATGCGTATTGAAAAGAAAACACTCGACTATTTCCCCTGCAAGATAAGGAATAAGTCAATCCGGGAATTAACCAGGTCATGACAAGTCAAGTTATGTCAATGGTGATTGACTTAGGGTGCACAAGCCTTAAAATAATAGAAAATATATCAATATTATCAGAAAATAATTTGGAATAAAGTAGCAATGTACAATCAAAATAAATACATAAATAAATAAATGGATGGATGAATGAATGAATGAATGAATGAATGAATGAATAGATAAAAATAAAAGTGTGTGTGTGTGTGTGTGTGTGTGTTCACACACACACACACACACACACACACACACACACACACACATTGAGTATTGAAGGTGCTAAAATGAGGGCATCCTAAGTCGGCCAGTTTCCATCCTGATGCACCGTGGAAGAGGAGGCTCTCTACTCGACTATTTCCCCTTTGATTTCCTGCGTCAGTCCTTCTTAGATCAGTTTAAATCTCAGCTTGTGTGGACGTGCAGAAATCACAGCTGATGGTTTGATGATACTGAAAATGCCTGTCTCACCATCAGACCTTGGCCTACATTTCCCCCTGTTTTGACATGGCTTCACCAAAGTGATAGGTGAGCGTGTCTTGGAGCCGCACTACGGGAAGAAATATACATAAAGCGTCGCCATGGCAACAACCGGTGACCGTTCAGGGGCCAAAAGCTGATTCCGTGATCTGTGTTTTAACATGGACTCTCCAACACCCTGACGGGGCCTAATTTTTTTTTGGTGTTTTTTATTTGTCTGCTTCCAGGTTGAGTGCACTGTTGCTCAAGATTCACAAAATCACCACTGGTTTTGTTTATAATGTTTGGTGAACCCTAACAGACGGCCTGGAAAATAAACTTCAGCTCTGACTCCAACTCTTGCTTGACTCCAGTCCCTAACGCTGCCCAGATCCGACATCCACAGAAAATGAAGATGCCGGGGAGCTGTCCTGTTCGGGCCTGGACCGGCAGGTGCTGTAGGCCGAACGAAACTGGGTTGTTTTCCTTTCGGCGCGTAATATCAGAAGAGAATATTGAAGGCCTAATGGTTCAGACAGAAGGTGCACACTGGAACTGGAAGCCACCAACATGCACTTGAAGTACAAGGCCGGAACATTCCTCGTTGCTCCTCTCCAAACAATGGAAAATCACTGCGAGTGTTGTTTTGCGTGGAAAAACACAGGGTCAGATATTTTGCCAGGTGGAAAATATCATTTGGCCCAAGGGAAAGAAAAGGTCCCCCCCTTCCACCAATCCCTGTTTACATACATGCTCCCGGTGCAAGATTTTAAACAATGGCTGGAGCTTGATTCATTTGTTGCTGCTGTGCCATGTCAGTGGAGTTTGTGTCGGACGCAGCAGTTGTTGTTGTTGTCGTTGTTGTTGTTGTTGTCGTTGTTGTTGTTGTTGTCGTCGTTGTTGTGAGCGCACGCATGTGTGTGCAGGGATTCAGACACGCAATCACAGAGTCTGTCCGCTGTATCGTCATGTAGTTAATCCTGCCGTGATGACTGCCCTCATTGCTTGTAAATTGTGAAGCATCTATCCACGAACGCATCGTTGTTTCAAAGGTGGATGCCGGCACGATAAAAATAAATAAATAATAAATGAAGATTGAAAATAAAGTTACGTTTATCCCAGCGTGTTGGGGGTCTTGACCACTTTTCCACACCGCAGACCAGAGAACTATAGCTCCGAACGCAATCCGCTATAAAGTCTGAAGTTAGAGCTTGAGTTTGGGGGGAAAATGTTAGAAATGGCGTAAAAAACAGAGTAGCGGGTCTGAACTAAAGGCATTTTTGGAGTCACAAGCGTTTCCCGTCGTGCTCACAGGTCTCGGCCTCTAACCTTGTGCCGGGCTGCAGAGTTGCTTCACAGCGTCGGGAGAGAGCCCTCCAATGGCTCGGCGTCCAGGGATGACGTTCGAACCCTCCTCTCTTTTTTTTTTTTTGTTCTTCTCAAGAGCCCATCTAAACACGGCTCCCCCCCCCCCCCCCGCCCCCTGGGAGTCGGGCCTCGTGAACGCGGCTCTCAGATTTACGCCGAGCGGACCTGCGAGTCCTGGGAATTTTCCCATGGGAATTCCCGAACATAAAGCCGGGGCCCGGTGGTTCGGGGACGCCCCGGGAGACTGGGAGGCTCATCAGCGTTACTCAGAACGCCGGGTGAGGAAGGGCAAAAACTTTTAGCCGCAAAGTACAAAGTAAATATCGTGTCGGGTGATGGATATGTGGAGGGCTCCCCTCTCCGCCAGTGGTGCTGTGACTCGCTGAACTCAGACAAGACTCCATTTTGGCATTCAGATCAAGGCCCCCCGTCATTCCACCCGTAACCCCGTCCAACCTTTGTTTTTGTTTTTATTGCAGCGGGACGGGGGTTCTGATAGCAGACCAGATACCATATACCACAGTTTGCAGATAATTACAAATAATTCCAGGGGTTTATTTAAGATGACATGAAGCACCAGATGGATGTTATTAACATTCGGTTCAACCTTAATTGTTCAGCGAGAACAATCAGCGAGAACGCATAGTTTGAAAAAAAAAAAAAAAAAAATTTAAATCGCTGGAATCGCAGAGAGGACTGAACACAAGTTCCATGCTTCGTGATGTGTGGGGTGATGGTGATGTATGGAACATGTGGAAGTTCCACAACCAAGTTCCCTTTTGATTTGGCTCGGAACATAATGTGAAAGGGAGCGTGATTCATTTTTATGTGGTTCTGTAATTGATCTGCGTTTTAATGACCCAAATCTTCACTGACGAACTGAGTTGTGTTTATATTCTTTTTCATTTATTCTTAAACTGTGTTTATTATTATTATTATTATTATTATTATTATTGAATAAAGAATTTAAGACTTTGGACTTTCACTCCATTTTATTTCAAAGCCAATGGTTGTACTTACTCTGCTACATTTCTAACATAGCTCTCATCTGGATTTATATTTATATTTGCAAAACATTGTAAATTACTACAACTTCGCATTAACAATTTTATTGTAAATTGTAACCAGGATGTGCACGGACCAAGGTTTGTTTTGTGATTGTTAGTGATACAATCTGTTTGATATCGAAGTATCCCGGTCAGAGTTTCCATGTTGCTGGTTCCTAGAAGCCAGACTGAGATCTGTCTTTCATTTATTAAGATACTTTTTGTGAAAAGTCAAAAGTTTTTCTGTTTTTTTTTTCTGTAAAGATAAACTAATGCTAATCAGCGGCTGACGTTCCATTCTGAGTCAGTTGTCTGTTAAGCGTGTGCCAGAGGAGGCTCCAAACAGCGTGCCTCGCATGTTCCACTATTACCCGACGGTGTGATGTGAAGTGAGCGGATCCAACCCTCTCGTAACGGGGCTGCTCCTCACAGAGATGTGTTGTGACACTGTGATTGCGCCAGCACCTTTTCTGAATGGCAACAAGAATGCTCACACATTGGGTGTAGAGTTCAACCCTAATTGGACATCTGTAGCCATGAACAAGCCTCGGGCCTTTTCATGAGCTCCTCAAAATGTTTTACCAAATGAAAAGCGGCAGCCGAGGCCCACGTCGGTGCCCGGAGACTGTGCAAACTAGTTTTACCTGTGGGTGCGAGGGGAAAACAATGTTCCAGCCGTCAATACTCATAACTCAATTTCTCCTTTCGTGCTTGTTAATAACCATAAAAGAAGAGCGATCGCCTCCCAACCCTCGGGATCAGCTTTCCGCGTTGGGATGAGGCTTCCTGCTCATTTTGTCTTTGCTTAGAGGGGAAGTGTTGTGGGTGCCAGCCCCCATTTTTGTTGCTTGTGCCGCACAGTGGTTCCCTGCCAAAGCCAGGTAATAACGCCGATAAGAGAGATGCCGCGGGCTTTTTACACCCCAGAGCCCAAATCCCAAATTGCCTCCACGTGTAGCCGCTTTCGTACTGAAACGCCGCCTGCCAACGGAGGAGAGTTTTAACTCTCGGTGCAGCAAACAATGGGGCAAAGTCCTTTCACGGACACGTGGCAAACACAGTTCATTCCTCGACTTGGGACCACGCTAATTTGACTCGGTGTTATTGGCGGATCACGCCGTCCTTGTGCACTGAAAACATCTGCGACGTACGGAAAAGTGTGAAAGGAGAGCGCAGCATGGCCCTCTCTCCCTCCTTCCTGCTGCAGCAGACATTTGCTTTTTTATTCCTGTAACTTGTTTGGCCGTGATGCTGATCATCCGAGGAGAAGCTTGTTCTTTAAGCGGACTTGGTCCATAGCCAAGTTGGAGTACTTAGTTATACTTCTGAAGTGCCTCGCACCGGGGCTCTTTGGAAGCGTTCCTTCCTTTTGGCCGAAGGACGGTTTCCCTGGTTACCGCGTCAACCGCATCACAAACATCGCAAAGTGGTCGGGTGTGGAGTTTGCAAACCTTTTTCCAAATGTTTCTGTATTGGTACAGAAAAACATATTTTAACTCCTATACAGGTGCCGCGACAATAGACTTTTTTTTTTCTTTTACCTGAAATCCTGAGTGAAAGGACACACACGGCTTTAAAACCAAATAAATCTTCCAGGCTTTATGAAAAATGTTTTTTTGACGAAGAAAAAAACCCCACATGCCTTCCTGCACAAAGTGTCAGTGCAATTCAACACCCAGCCCGATGGAGGCAACAAGCACGGGCCGCTGCGCCAGCTGGTGGGCACCTGTTCTCCATGCTCACCTCAGCGGCCACGTTCACCTGCACGGGCAATCACTGGAACTGCACTGTTTCTGATGTTTTCCACACAATGGAGCCCAATTTAGTTTGACACTGCCTCAGCCTCGGTGTCAGATAGTTTGGATTTCAGTGGCGCATGCCGCCATCTTCATTCCATTTGTCTAAATCATATGCCAGATGTGAAGTTATAAGTTACAGAGACGCAACAAATTGGTTCAAAATGTTTGATTTACTGTCATTTTATTGTCATTCTACTGTCATCTCCCAAACAAGGAAGGGGAGGGAAATAATTTTTACTATTATTGAACCCAGGCAGCATTCTTTCTATTTATAGCACCTGTGTTGTGCTCACACTCTTGTTGATACAGAGAGAGAGAGAGAGAGAGAGAGAGAGAGAGAGAGAGAGAGAGAGAGAGAGAGAGAGAGAGAGAGAGAGAGAGAGAGAGAGAGAGAGAGAGAGAGAGAGAGAGAGAGAGAGAGAGAGAGAGAGAGAGAGAGAGAGAGAGAGAGAGAGAGAGAGAGAGACTTACTGCCCCCAGCCGGATATATCCATTCTGTTTATTCAGATAAGCACGGACTTGGCACTAGCCTGTCACCGACCAGCCAGAAATTCTAGGTGGATGGATAGAAGGATATATATATATAGATAAACCTCTTGAATATAGATAGATGGATAGATAGATAGATAGATAGATATATATATATATATATATATATATATATATATATATATAGATAGATATATATATATATATATATATATATATATACAGTGGGGCAAAAAAGTATTTAGTCAGTCACCAATTGTGCAAGTTCTCCCACTTAAAAAGATGAGAGAGGCCTGTTATTTTTATCATAGGTATACCTCAACCATGAGAGACAGAATGGGGGGAAATAATCCAGGAAATCACATTGTAGGATTTTTAATGAATTAATTGGTAAATTCCTTGGTAAAATAAGTATTTGGTCACCTACAAACAAGCAAGATTTCTGGCTTTCACAGACCTGTAACTTTTTCTTTAAGAGGCTCCTCTGTCCTCCACTCCTTACCTGTATTAATGGCACCTGTTTGAACTCGTTATCAGTATAAAAGACACCTGTCCACAACCTCAAACAGTCACACTCCAAACTCCACTATGGCCAAGACCAAAGAGCTGTCAAAGGACACCAGAAACAAAATTGTAGACCTGCACCAGGCTGGGAAGACTGAATCTGCAACAGGTAAGCAGCTTGTTGTGAAGAAATCAACTGTGGGAGCAATTACTAGAAAATGGAAGACATACAAGACCACTGATAATCTCCCTCGATCTGGGGCTCCACGCAAGATCTCACCCTGTGGGGTCAAAATGATCACAAGAACGGTGAGCAAACATCCCAGAACCACACGGGGGGACCTAGTGAATGACCTGCAGAGAGCTGGGACCAAAGCAACAAAGGCTACCATCAGTAACACACTACGCCGCCAGGGACTCAAATCCTGCAGTGACAGACGTGTCCCCCTGCTTAAGCCAGTACATGTCCAGGCCCGTCTGAAGTTTGCTAGAGAGCATTTGGATGATTTAGAAGAGGATTGGGAGCATCTCATATGGTCAGATGAAACCAAAATAGAACTTTTTGGTAAAAACTCAACTTATAGTGTTTGGAGGAGAAAGAAAGCTGAGTTGCATCCAAAGAACACCATACCTACTGTAAAGCATGGGGGTGGAAACATCACGCTTTGGGGCTGTTTTTCTGCAGAGGGACCAGGACGACTCATCCAGGTAAAGGAAAGAATGAATGGGGCCATGTATCGTGAGATTTTGAGTGAAAACCTCCTTCCATCAGCAAGGGCATTGAAGATGAAACGTGGCTGGGTCTTTCAGCATGACAATGATCCCAAACACACCGCCCGGGCAACGAAGGAGTGGCTTCGTAACAAGCATTTCAAGGTCCTGGAGTGGCCTAGCCAGTCTCCAGATCTCAACCCCATAGAAAATCTTTGGAGGAAGTTGAAAGTCCGTGTTGCCCAGCGACAGCCCCAAAACATCACTGCTCTAGAGTAGATCTGCATGGAGGAATGGGCCAAAATACCAGCAACAGTGTGAAAACCTTGTGAAGACTTACAGAAAACGTTTGACCTCTGTCATTGCAAACAAAGAGTATATAACAAGTATTGAGATGATATTTTTGTTGTTGACCAAATACTTATTTTCCACCATCATTTGCAAATAAATTCTTTAAAAATCAGACAATGTGATTTTCTGGATTTTCTTTTCTCATTTTGTCTCTCATAGTTGAGGTGTACCTATGATAAAAATAACAGGCCTCTCTCATCTTTTAAGTGGGAGAACTTGCACAATTGGTGGCTGACTAAATACTTTTTTGCCCCACTGTGTATATATATATATATATATATATATATATATATATATATATATATATATATATATATATATATATATATATATATATATATATATATGGACAGGTGGATAGATGAATGGATAGATAGATAGATGGATGATATATATAAATATATATGTATGTATAGATAGATAGACGTATAGATAGATACTGTAGATGGCTGGATGGAGATATATATATATATATATATATGTATGTACAGTATATAATGATAGATGGATAGATAGATGGATGGTTATATATAAATGTATATATAAGGAGAGATAGATAATAGGATGATGGATGGATAGCTAGATATAAATATATATATATATATATATATATATATATATATATAAGGATAGATGGATGGATGGGTGGATAGATAGATATAAGGATGGATGGATGGATGGGTGGATTGATATATATATATTATATAAGGATAGGTGGATAGATGAATGGATAGATAGAAAGATAGATGGATCAATGGATGGATATATATATAAATATGTATAGATAGATAGATGTATAGATAGATAGATGGATATAAATATATATATATACAGTATATAATGATAGATGGATAGATAGATGATAGATAGATGGATGGATATACTGTATATAAATGTATATATAAGGATAGCTAGATAGATATGAGGATGGATATATATAAATATATATAAGGATAGATGGATAGAAAGACAGATAGATGGATAGATACTGTAGATAGATATATGGATGGGTGGATATATATATATATATATATATATATATATATATATAAATACATAAATAAGGATAGATGGATAGATAGATAGATATAAGGAAGGTTGGATACATGGTGTAATGGATGGATAGATCAAGATAAATGTAAAAAAAAAAATCATTTCATGGTATTTTTTCTTTGAAGGCTTCAAAAATGCATCTGCACTGATAGATAGGAGCAGGGTGTACTACGTCCAAGCCAGACCACGATCAACGTGCACATGTTTTTGAACTTGAGGTGATAATCAGAATGGATGGTTGTCTGACATCATATTTGTGCCATTGCATCTAGGACAGAGTTAGTGGAGTTCAAGTTCCCAACCTGCAATGCAACTCTTTATTCATTCTTTAATCATCAAGAGCTGTTGCAATAACTCTGTCCTGTGGACGACCTGTAGGATGACAAGAGCACAGCTTTATGTTACACAGAGCCATCACCAAGTCCCCTCTTTGGTGAACTATTTTATCATGTTTGGGTCTATAAACAACTAATTGCTACTCCAAGAGGGGGAGAATCACCACGGGTGAGATAAATAAACATAGAAACAAACAACATGTACATGGAAAAACATAAACATAGAAACAAACAACAACATCTACATAGAAAAACATTAACACAGAAACAAACAACATGTACACGGAAAAACATGAACAACGAACGACAACATTTATCGAAAAAACAGAGCTAATTAAGTCCAGGAAAAACTGGAACAGCCATTGGGCACGTGGCCTCTTCCTGTCATAGTTATGGCAGTAAATGAGGAAGAAAAGGAGATGGATGCAACCAGGAGGGTGCTGGGGGGCGGTCAAGGCAGGTGCCGGTGCCTGTGATGAGACCGTGTGTGTGTGTGTGTGTGTGTGTGTGTGTGTGTGTGTGTGTGTGTGTGTGTGTGTGTGTGTGTGTGTGTGTGTGTGTGTGTGTGTGTGTGTGTGTGTGTGTGTCCACTGGTGAGTGTACAGGACCTAACCCAATTGGTTCTGGTGGTTAAAGCCGGTATTATGTCCGGGCACCTCCAAGCAGGAAAGGCCACAGAAGACCCCCGAGCCCCCAGAGGAGCCGGAAGCCCGCGGAGCAACCCCCATACCCGGCTCCAAGTAGCACAACCAGGGAGCGCAAGGAGACCCAGCACCCCTGAGGCGCACACATACAACCCATCCCAACCCACAAGACGGAGGCGCAGAAGCCAGGCCCTGGGCACCAGGCACGGATCGCAGGTTGGTAGTGTTTAAGTGGTGGGTCAACTGAGGATAGCTCATTTTTTTTTAATATATTCATTTTCACTGCTGCTATCTACCAATTAGTGAGATGGGTAGGTTGTT
Source organism: Zeus faber (assembly GCF_960531495.2). Taxonomy (NCBI): domain Eukaryota; kingdom Metazoa; phylum Chordata; class Actinopteri; order Zeiformes; family Zeidae; genus Zeus; species Zeus faber. The sequence goes on along the minus strand of NC_137201.1, from coordinate 27,320,031 downwards.
CCATCAAATGAGGTCTTCTTCAATGGATTTGAGCAATGGAGTAAAGTTAAGGGTAAACAAATCTGACAGATTGGTGGAGATACCAAGGTATCTAATGTTGCCCGTTGTGATCGTTAAGGGAGGTGTCTGGGTTACAGCATTCCAGTCCTCCCCACTGAGTGGCAAGACCGTGGTTTTGGTCCAGTTTATTGAGTAGTCTGAGATAGCTGAGAATTTAGATAAAAGATTGAACACTTCCGGTAGGGATGATATTGGGTTCCATAAATACAACAAGATATCGTTTGCATACAAACTGATTGTGTGAACAGAGTTTCCTGTTTGTATGCCAACAATATTACTGTTATGATGGATGGCGCCGCAAGGGGTTCAATGAAGATGGTGAATAGTAAAGGGAAGAGCAGACATCCTTTTCTTGTGCCGCGTTGTAGATTTGAAAGCTGTGAAGTGTAACCATTGGTGATGACAGAAGCAGATGGTGAGTTGTACAGAATTCTGATCCATTGAATGAGTGACTCTCCGAAGCCAAATTTGTTGACAATGGAAGAGAGATATGTCCAATTAACTCTGTCAAATGCTTTTTCGGCATCTAAAGAGGCAATAACAGTATTTAAGCTCTTCCTTTGAGATATGCTGATCAGACTGAATAAACTGCGCGTATTGCTGGATGAGTGTCTGCCCTTGATAAAGCCTGTTTTGTCCAGGCGAATGGAATGGAATTACTTTTTGAATTCTCTTAGTTAGTGTTTTACTAATAATCTTTAAATCCTAATTAATTAGGCTTATGGTTCTATAACTGGAGGTGAGGGTTGGGTCCTTATTGGGATGGGGAAAACCGAAATGAGAGCAGTATTCATGTGCAGAGGCATGGTGAAGGTTGATTTAATCTCTGTAACCATTCTGATAAATAATGGGGATATAAGTGGCCAGAAGTGTTTATAGAATTCCACTGGGTAGCCATCTGATAGGGTAGCCAGGTGATTTTTTTTGTTGGGCATAGAGAAGAGAGCTTTCCGGAGTTCTTCTACAGTCAGTGGTTGATCTAATGTGGTCGCCTGCTCTGTGGAAAGTTTAGGGAGGTCGATATCATCGAGGAATGAGTTAACATTTGATATATTTGATTCATTATCTGAGTGATATAGCTTTTTATAAAAGTCTCCAAAAGAATTGGTTATTGATGTTATCCTATTATCGTATTGATGTTTTTGATTGCAAAAAATTGAGCTGATTTGTCATTGAATTCAAGATAATTCACTCTTGTTTTTTGCATGAGATGTAATTGTCCGGATCTCATTTTGGATTTGCTCAATGGGTGAGTGGACTTGTTGGGAGTGCAAGTCTTTTAATCGTTGTTCTAGTTTATTTTAGCATTCTTGTCTTTTATTTTTCTTGTGGGTGGAGAATGACATAATACTACCTCTTAGAACTGCCTTAGCCATTTCCCAGAGTAAGGATGGTGATATTTCTGGAGAGTCATTCAGTTCAATGAAGGAAGTCAAAAGTGAGGTGTTAAACTGCCACCTGCAGGGAGGGTTTCGGTTGGTTTCATTTATGAGATTGAAGCTAATCGGCCCGTGATCTGAGATTACGAAAGCCTGGATTTTAGGATTCGTGATTTTGGACATTACGGAGTCACTTGTCAAGAAAAAGTCAATTCTAGAGAAGCTTTGGTGGCGTTGTGAATAATATTTTGTGGCAATTTCGCCCCCCACATGCCACCCAAGTGACGTTTTCAGGGCCCTCCGGCACAGAGACACAGAAGTCGGGGGGTTGTAAACACCAGTTTATTGTAGAGAGTTGGCCAGTTGGAATAAGCTCAGGAGCAGATAGACATGTGTCATGACAGGGCTCTTATCCTGAGTGCGTGTGGGGATGGGAGTTTTACCTGTTGTTCGTTAGACCGATCAATGAGCAACAGGTGTGCAGCCACTCTGATCCCAGGTCAGGTGTGGCTGCTCAACCCAGACCATCCCCACACCACATATGTGTATTCTCTATTATGTGGATTATTTGATCGCCAATAATCTCCAAGAGCAAGATCACTCATATATTGTTTTATAGTGTCCGACGAACACCAGGGCTTGTGATTATTTCTGGTTTGTGAACGGTCTAAACTTGGATCAAGTACTGTGTTGAAGTCCCCTCCCAGTATAATAATTGAATCAGAGAATTCTAAGAGTTCTGAACATATACTGTGAAAGAAATTTGGGTCGTCCTCATTGGGGGCATAAATATTAGCGATGGTTAATTTGATGTTACCTAAAATTATGTTAATCATTATGTAACGCCCTTCTGTGTCAGATATTGTGGTTTTATTCTGGTATGGGATTGTTTTATTGATCCATCAATATGGAAGCTGGGGTTCATCCTGGTGAGGTGGCTTAGGATTTCGCTACATTTAGCTGATGAGCCCAAGCCTCTCACATTCCACCTGCAAACTTAATGGACGTCACTGAGGTTAGTTAGCGGGTGATGGATGTGGATTTGTGGATTTCCCATGCAGCAGCACAGAGCATCCAAGGCACTGCATCTTGCATATATAATTACTAGAATACATGCATAACTATCAGAATAACCAGGGTGTGAAATACTGTTGTTAATTAAGCCCCTGGGTGATAAAAAGCTAGATATAAGGATATATAGGTGGATGGATGGATAGATGGATAGATGGATAGATGGTTGATAGATGGATAGATGGTTGATAGATGGATTGATAGATGGATGGATAGATGGATAGATGGATATAGATAGTATGTTTACTTCACTGAGAGGGAACAAGCTGTATTCTAACTATTAGTTTAAAGTACTGTTGTTAAGCCTCAGGCAGGGTGATAAAAATACTTGACACGTTGTTGACTTCTCCCTGTTTGGGTCGATATGAACTTCCCCAGCACAGGTTGTTGACGTGTAAGAAATCCTTATTTTTCTGTTGCGTCTCTGGAGACCACACCCATCAGACGATTCCCGTCCGGCCTTTCGCATCCGTGACACATTGGAAGAGGTTCAAGCCAACTCAGGAGCATCTTGAACGGTCATTTCCTCCGAGTGCCTGGACACCAGTCACCGCTATACCCACGGGTCACATTGTTGTCCCGAATCTGAGAACAACACCGCTGCGATGAAACGACCATCGGCATCTCCTCGCTGTTTCTGTTTTTTTGTTTCTTTGACTAACGGCAACAAGCGCCACAATTTCAGATCCAAGGTATTCTGGAGCTTCTTTCCACATCTTTCTCCCAAACCCCAACTGATGAACATCCCCCCAGGGCACCGTGAACATGTTTTGAAAATACCTTTTGTTTGTTAACGTTCCGCCTCTCAAGATAACACTCCGTTACCAAATGTTCGGTCCCGGCTCCACCTCCGCGCCTGCGTTGTGTTTCTGACACGGAGGCATCGCGTGCTGCGCTGCCATAGACTTCAGCGACCCCACAAAGGCACGGAATCAATTTTGGCAAGGCAAATAGATTTCTGCCACGACGACTGACAATCAATCCCCGCAGTGTCCCCGTTGCAAGCGCAGTGATTCAGACCCTCTGAAATGTGACCCTGGCGCTATGTCGACCTAAATCATACAACCAAAGGATTACTGTCACATTGTCCTCATTAGGACTTTATAGCTCCAGCAAAGTCGATGAGAAGTTTGGAGGAAACACAAGTTGGGAGACGCGGGGGAGTATGAAGGAGAGGTTTTTTGTTTATTTGGACGTCCTTGTTTTGCTTCTATGGTAAAGCGTCACCTTTCTCGTTTAACAAGCTCCCGCTTACTTTTGGACCTCCGTTCACATGTGTGAGTTATTACCACAAGCAAAGACTTCCAAAACAACCGTGACAGCTCATTCCTTTGCGAGCAACATCATTGCTGAATCAAAAGGGGGGGGGGGGGGGGGGGTGGGTGGAGGTGGCGCTCACCGCTTCGTAGAAGGTGTAATTTCCTTCCCTGAGCGATGCGCTATCGCTCCGGTGGACGGGAACAACGGCGTGGTCATAAAAAAATAAAGCAGATGTTATTACACGATGGGCGATACGCGGGCCCGGCAAGGGCGGGGGCATGGTGCGCCTGTAGGAAGCAGGTGGAGAAAGGTGGAGAAATTGAACCGCGTCGACATCTGGGCCTTTTCACCTGGAAAACGCGAGAGCCGCTGAATGATGCACTTCTTCCTCGTGTCCTTGGGGTCCGCCGCGCGCCGGTATTTTTAGCACGGTTTCATGTACTCCCCTCAATTAACTAGGATGCTGGTAAACAATGCTCTGTGAATTCCAAACTTGGATCATTCAGATTAAGTCAGACGGTTTCAAGGGAAAACGAATCACATAATGCGCTGGCAAGAGTGCAGCGCGGTCCATGGGGGTTGCAAGTTTTTTTTTTTTTTGTTTTTTGTTTTTTCAGAAACACTTGTGTTTTATATTTGCGCCTTGCCACACATTCTTTTGTGTTTGCGGGGGAGGAAGAAAAGGAGAGTCATTCTGACTTTTAAAGCCCCCCTGTCACGTAAACCATTCCAAACAGATAGAGTATGAACACAGATACGCTGCAGGCCCAACCGCTTACCTTTTCTTTTTTTACCGGGCGCAGCCAGTACCGAGCTGCACCAAAATCAGCGCTTCGTGAATTTGCGTTTTGCATGTGCCACATGGCATGAATGCCTGCTCGGGGGCGCTTGAGTGTGCTTGTGCGTGTGTGCGTGTGCGTGTGTGTGTGTGTGTGTGTGTGCGTACGTGAGATCCAGTTTCATGTGTCCACCGATCTATTAAGAGAAAAACGAAACAGGGGTCAGAGTGACACACGGGTCACTTTTAGCTTGTCTCCTCGCATTGTCAGAAGATATCTATGTGCGCGCGGAACAATTGAACAGGATGGGTTCCATTTCCCCGCCGTGGCCTCGGGCTTGTTCCGCGGCTTGTGGGTGCAACCTCAGCGAGATGCGCTGATTGGAGCCAGATCCCCCCGTCCTGGATTCCCGCCTTTTGAACCTTGCCGAATCCCTAAGCGAGGAACGCTCGGTCGTCGGCGTGAGTCCCGCGTTATATAAATCCAACTCTTAATTTGACGGGAAACATCGGAGGGTCAGGAGGGTCGACGTCCAGGTGAAAGGAGGTCAAAGTTGAAATTCCTCTTGACAAGCGAGGGCCACGCTTATACAGTACTACAGTAATAGTTGTCGTGTAGCTTTGTACGGAGCTGTGTGTTGTTGTTAATCCTGCACTCTCTGGGTGCACCTTTGGCGTTTTTCATTTTTATGAGGCGGAGAAGAACATCTGCTTGCATCGTTGACCCATGCTGGATACCTCTGGAGACCTTTTAATCTTCCATAGAGATCTATAACGTAAAGATGCGGTGATGGGCTATTTTTGTCGACTCTCGCACCAGATGCTTCACTGGGGGTGCTCCACTTTTAATGTGCCGGAGTCGCCCCCTGTGGGGCTCATGAATCGCCCCCGCCGATAAGGAGAAAGCGAGGTAGCCTCAACGCTCGGCGGACGCTTTATTTTACTATCTCGAGAGGGCTCCGCGTTCCCTCCGGCACCCCGCGCCATAAATACCCCGAATTCCTCAAACTTTTGAGCCCTATATATTTTGGATTCCTTCGACTCCTTCAAACGCTTTGTACTCGCAAGGCGCGGACTTGCTTACTTGAGGCGGACGGGTGGGACGGGGGGGGGGGGGTGAGACCTCGACCTGATCTTTCCCAACCACGCCACATCCTTCTTCCCAGACCCCCTCCCCATCGCTCGCTTGGCCCCCTGCGATGGATTCCAGATAGAGAATTTAATGCATTTCTGTTTCGCATCACCACCAAGGAATGCGGCACGCGTGCCACAAGCCTCATAACCCGGGGCTGATGAGTGTGAGGATGTTTAAAAGAGCGAGATGATGGGATGCAGACGCTGCTGGGGGTTATGGCGGGGAACCGGGAGAGGCGGGGGGGGGGGGGCACTGAGCGCATCCAGCGCGCCGTTACTTGGCGTTAATGACAGGTCATCGTGTTGCATAAAGTAATGTTAGTGCAGCTGTGGTATGTACCGAGCGCATCTGGACACCAGATTTTGGGACGTATTTGTGTGTGTGTGTGTGTGTGTGTGTGTGTGTGTGTGTGTGTGTGTGTGTGTGTGTGTGTGTGTGTGTGTGTGTGTTTGTTTGGTCTGTCCAGTTGCACTCTTTTTCACTCTCCCAAATTGACGGCTAATGCACGATACGAAGGGAGGATGGAGTGAATTAACTTATTTGGGGATCTGTCGGAGGGGTGGTGGGGATGCAGAGGCCTTGCGAGGTACTTTGGGCTGCATAGCACAGGAAAAGTTTATTGAATCAGAGGTAAGAGTTAAATAATCGATTGAATATTCTGAGAATATTTTGCAAACGATACTTTTACTTAAGTATATTTGCAAACAAGCAATGCAGTTTTACTCTATTACATTTTGGCTCTGTTCACACCTGGCATTAGATTGCGTCTCCACATGCGTCTCGAGTAACCACTTGTGATCGGATCTCACTTCCCCGCTCTATATGCAAATAAACACGGACATCATTTCCGTTTGCAGAGACCAAACGCGAAGACCTTGGCGTGCGGGCAAAATCAAAACAATACAGACTGAAATTTTTTTGCCGTGTGTACTGTATGCGGTGCAGGGTTCAGGCTGAACAGATTTATCTCCTTCCCAGATTTTCTTACTTGTACGGAAAATGAAAAACGTGAACACAGCTCAGAGAATTGGAGCTGTCCAGAGGAGTTTTTTCTCCTCTGGACAGCGGTGCACCTACACTCTGCTCCGGTTTTCCTGTGCTTTTATTTTAGATGTATTTATTTTTGCTTGTGTCCTACTTTTCTGGAAAAAAAATCTTTAAACACAACTAAGTTAAGGGACCGCCCCGTTCCGCCTTGGATCAGGACGCTGGAGAGGGAGCGAGCTTCCGGTTCCGTGTCTCCGAAGAAAACAAATAAAAACAAAGTGTGTTTTTATTTTAGATGTATTTGTTTTCCTCCGTTTCCTAATTGAACTAAACAAAAACAACAACGAATGAGTACGCACTTCCCCTCCCGCAGAGGACGTCAACTGAGTAGGTGGTCCTTGGTGGTCCTTCAATGTGGCCCAGGACACATTCACGTACACACTGCTCAAAGAATGTGGCCATTTGCGGCTCAGAACACCTGTGGTCTGAGCAATAGGATCAATCAATGCGTCCTCAATGCATCTTGGGTACGCTCTAGGGATGTAACGGTATGTGTACCGTCGCATCCCGGTTCAATACACCCACGTGAACCGCGATATCACGGCATCACGATAGAAGTCCACCGGGCGCGTTCGCACAGCGTACTGGTGCGGCGCGGCGTCAATGCAGCTTCCTATTGAATCCACCAGGGCAGCTCCACCGGCGCAGCATTTCTCTATTTTCGCACGAGAGGTCTATTTTTTTTTTTTAACTGCGTGCAGCTAAGCAGCGTTTTCCATAGAAACGGGAGATAAAACTGCAGAGAGACGTTTTCGTAAAGAGTGCAATCAACCAAGTCCAGGAGTGTCCAGGAGGAAAATAACCCTTGGGATGGCCGTGTCACTTTTTATTACAAACTTCTCTTCGGACACTCTCTCACTCTCTAGCACTGGCGTCGGATCGTTCACGAACGATCCGATTCTTTTGAACGGCTCTTTTGTATGAATGAAGGGAACCGGGTGATGAGTCTGGGATTTTTTTTGTCAAGTTTTACAGTTTTATGTTGTGTTGTTTGTTTAAGATGCCGTCTCATGCCACCGGCAAATGTTTCCCCCTCTATGTAAGAGATAGCCTATGCTCCTCCCTCGCCGGGAGGTGCCCTGGCCGAAAAGGAGCGCACCCACTGTCACGTTAGGTTCACAGAGCGAAGGCACACACGCACTGGTCTGACTGTGAGGTTTTATTTCAATAAGTTATTTTACTATTATTATTTACGTGTCAAAATACCGTTTATACCTGTTTTACACAAAAATAACAAGCTATAGTACTGTTTTGTTTTTTTTTTTTATTGTGAAACGCTTTAAAAATGTTATGTTCCAGGCTTTAACTTCAACCACAGCACCTGCTCCTTGCCAGTTAAGTTTCTCCATTCAAATAATCAAACACAGGTACAAATTTACTTAAATTTTATTGTGAACTCATAATAATAACAACGGGGATAATGGCGAAAAGAACGCACCAAAAATCCGAGATTGGGAAGAGCCTTACTACCAAATCACTGAGGGATAACCTCAGTTAAACCCGGGGATGACCTTTTAAAACACAAACCACTTGTTTGGGCTCTAAACTCTAAACTGTGCCGCGCTGCGGTGCAACTCTGCAAGTGGAAGTGGAATCCATAAAATTGCCACTTTCGATTGATTGATGAGTTTTGTTTTCTTGCTCACAAAGAAGCTACACTCATTTGACAAATTCACCGTGGCCGCATTTCACTTATTGCAGGTGCCCGATCAGTGCATTGGGAAAGGCGGACCCAGCCACCAAACAATGGAAATGGCATATAGAGGACATGTGTAACACGAATACTTTCTTTAAAAGTACCTCTAAATAAAAATAGAATAAATATCAACTATGGGATTTTTGTTTTTCAAAATATTCTTACGGATTACTGCTTTAATATATTAAAAGAAATTATTTTAAGAGTAATCACTTTTGATAAGCGATTACAATACTTGATAAAACCATGTAAAATAAGAGGAATTTAGATATCGAATCAGATGTCCTGAATCATATCAAATTTAACGTTAATATGCTCTCTTTGAAACCGATACACATACAAGATTTAACTTAGAATCAGAACTAGTCATTATGGCGATGAAAGAATTACAACTTTATTGAGTTAGATGTTGCCTTATTTATGGGTGATGTTGCTACCAACCCAGAGAGAAAATGACGAGGTAATAATCAGGTTTGTTAATAAATACTAACATTTATCTGACCTCCTACCTGAGCACTGATGCCTTCAGACCCCCTATCATCTTAAGGCTCAGTCGTGATAATCTGTTTTTTGGTGCTGCAGCGCCACCTGTTGAAAACAAGTTTTACTCAAGAAAACTTAGATGGAATACAGAGCTATAGAGACGGTACAACGATGCTATCTTTAAGACCAGAGATGCGAGATGAGTCCATTAATCAAGAGTTGTTTATTACACATTTCAGTCCTTACCTATATACACACATATTAAAAAAAAAAAAAAGGTAAATCCACAATGGTCTTATTAAGTGACACCTATGAAAGGCACTGAATGTTACAGCAAAGTACACGTGACTACAGTGTTAGTGCATTCTTCTAGGTTTTAAGACACACTAAAATTAAAGAGTCATTCTTCTATTTCACTAAAAAGCTCCTAACACGTGGCAGTGGTTTTTTTTCTACATTACAGGTCTTACTTGTCTTCTATTAAGTAATTGTTTAGTCATGCCCACTTTAATAAGGAACATAAAAAAGGTACGGCATGTATTTACAAAAAAAATCCATTTGACTGTTTCCAAAAGGTTTAAAAAATTTTAAAAAGTATTGACAGAGTGTGAGTAGTTTTTCAGCAGGAGCAGCCTTAATTCTTCCTCAGGGTCAAAAGTGCGCCTCATGTGCCATGAGTACTTTCTACTACTACTGCTGCTACTACTCCCTGGAGGAAACGAGCAACAGGGACTCCGTGCTCAAGGCATATTATCCAAAATCTGAGGGGGTTTCACGTGACAGTCATTTTACATGAGTCCAGTGACATCACTGAAAGAAAACACTTCCTGCTAGGAAGCTCCAGTTCATCCTCGGCCAGTGCAGTGTTGCCGTTGCAGCTGGTTTATGCCACTTCGCCGTCTCCTAATCTAAAAGTTGCTCCAGAGATTTTCCTCCAGATCCCATTTTATGGGATCATCAGTGTCCTGCATGTGTCCTACATTCAAGTTACAGACAGACACCCATGTATGACCAATAAAAGTAAAAAGTGGCTGTATCAAAAACACTGACTTTCCACTTAAGTCATTACATTACACGTCAATTACATGTAAATTACATATCTCAGACTCTGGTCTAAAGTAGTGCACTTCAAAGAGCCACCCAGACGGCTTGACTGAATGCTAAACTGGGCTTTTATAGCTACTTCCTTTTTGTAGGTCAGTTTTGTAAGTTGTCAGGGTAACCATCTATTTACATAAATCCCTTTTAATAGTTCCAAAAAAGTCAGTCCACATTGGGATGGATTTTCTTTTTTATGAACAATGACCGTTCATTCCCATCACTCAATCAACAGATTTCAGGTAAATTCAGGTCGGCATTGAATCAGCCGAGCTTTAACTTGAAGCAACCTGAAGCAAAAAAAAACAAAAAAACAAAACGATGACCTTTTGTTTCAGCCACATGCCTTCATCACTTGGTTTCGACGTACTGCTTTGATTTACAAATTCATTTTTCATGCCAGTTGCCCTGTGTTGTTGTTGTCGTCTCCATTTTGTTTCATCAGTAGTATCTAAGTTAGAGACATGTCTAAGGTTAAAGGATGTGACGGGAGGTTCTACTGGGCCTGTGACGCCTGCTTCTTCCGCTCCTGCCATTCCTTTTCCCTCACACTGAGCTCCACCTCCGAGAAGGCCGCGGGACCCCAGTTGGTGATCAGCTGAGGTCCCTTGGAGCCTGCAGGGGAAAAAAGACAATTCAACATGAGGGACCAACATCCATCCATCCATCCATCCATAATAACAATAAATTGATATTTTTGCATCTGGAACCAAGTGCGCGCACACACAGACCAGGATACAGACACAGACAGAGACACAGACAGAGACACACACACACACACACACACACACACACACACACACACACACACACACACACACACACACACACACACAGATCCCAGCAAAGTCCAGGTACAGGGTCTTTGTTACCTGGTTGAATGAGTCGTACCAGGCCCTCGTGATGAGCCACCTTGTGTTTCCAGGTCCTGGTATTGTTGGCTGCATCCTCAAGCTTCTTCATGACTTCCTGGCTCACAACAAACAAACACACACACACACACACACACACACACACACACACAATAAAAATAAAATAAAAAGGGAGGCATAAGCGAATTGAACCTCGGACTCACAAACTGAAAATAATTACTGAGGAGAAGGGTGTAGACATATGGCGTAAATCGTATTGAAAGTGACTGATTGACACTTTGCATTCAATCAAATAAATCATTTTGACAGATGCAACGTATGCAGTAAAAATGATGAACTGGTGAAGCGTTCCAATAGATGGGGCAAGAGAGAAGAGAAAGAGCCAGGGGTTGGAGGAAACTGTGCTGTTGAACATGATGCAATGAAGCATGGAGACTAGGGCTGAGTATTGGTACTCAATACCTTTAAGGTATACAATTAACACAACACCAAGTAGTATCAGAACTTCTCCAGTCCAACAATACATTCATTCAATCCTTTTTGTACCCAGATCTAGGAAAAAAAACAAAACTATTTGTATTGGTTTTGCTCACCGCCAATCACCGCAAGCGTTCTTCTATTTAATGCGACGTGTGATTGGCTCACAACCTGTAGCTGCTGCTAAAAGAGTCTGTTTTAAAGGATAGGTTCACAATTTTTCAAGTCTGTCTTAGAACAGTCAGGTGTGCATTAGAACAGTGAAAGAGGTTTTCCTTGCATGAATCATTCCTCCTGTACTGAATGCTTCCGTTCACATGATGGATAGAGTAGAAAAAAAAGGTATCGAAATAAGTACTCTAATGGTATCGGTATCACTTTAAGAGTACTAGTATTGGTATCTTCCTTTTTTAAACAACACCCAGCCCTAGTGAAGACCACTCTCAAGTGTGCATGTGCTAAACCCCAGAACCTTAAGACCCAGATCCAACCCATAAACTGCTAATGGCACAACTATTCAGGGCCAAATATGAATGATTACTATCTCCCACTACTCATAGCAACTCCAGAGGCCACAGCCGTCACCAGACCTGGTACTGCTCCAGAGCCCCCTGTCTCTCGCTCTCCAGGAGGTCCAGCTGCTTCATGGCCGCCTGCAGAGCGCTCTCCTTGGCCACGCGCTCCTTCTCCAGCTCCTGCTTCTCGGCCTCCGTCTCGGAGATCGCCCTCTGCTGCCGCAGGTGGATCTGCTCCAGCTCCACCCGCTTCGCCGCCTCCTCCTCCAGCAACCTGCTCGGGATCAGCATCGTCACGGTCAACGGAGAACGGAGAACAATCAGAAAGAAGGGCTGATTGAAATGGAGGAATTTAACATCACAATATTCATAGGGAAATTTACACAACATTGCTCATTAATTTAAGAACCAACTGTGGCTCACAATATTGAACTGTGTGGTAATGGTAAAATAAAAAATAAAATAAACATTTTGTCGCTTTGGACAAAAGCTAAATGATGTAAATCTAAATTATATTTTAATGTGATGTACTGTAATGAAAGCTTATATCAGAAAAAAAAAACCTGTTTTTCCAAATAAAACTCCCTTCGTCCCCCCATTACATATTGAGAGAAAATATATAATTATGATGAGCTCTTGGGAGAAAAAAACAATTTTCGATTTGAAAGTTAAAAAACACAAGTTAATTGGTTTGTCTTTCCATCCAAACCTTTTTTCCTCCCACAGACAAGTGCGACAGACAGGCGGGTACGCAAACAGAAAGACACGACCAAACAGAAATATACAGTACATTAGGGGCAGCAACAGGTGGCGCCCTAATGCAATCATAGTGACCTGTCATTCTATCTTTCATTAACCTTGACATGATGTAATAGGTTACAGTACGTCCTTTATTGCGCACACTTTTTCGGGGTCATTCAGAGCGTGATGTGTTGAGCAGCCATCAGCAGATAGGAAGGAAGTACACGGAGGGAATTGTGACGGAAAGAAGAAACCTGTAGATGTTGATGTTAAAAACTATCACACTTTTTCATGTGTATTCGGTTCACAGGGAAACCGTAAAGACGAAAATCATAAATAGTTCTAATAACCACTAAGTAAATAAGCACAAAACAAATTGTATTATATTCACATAAATAAAGTCATAGTCAAATTTAATATAACTTTAAAAGAATGTGTAAAATCCAGCCCAAAATCCAGCCCTAGCGTGTTGCTAAACCCGCAGCTCTCACCTCTCTGCTTGTGTGGGTTCATTAAACAGGTAAAGGGACGTTTGTTTGTATTAGCCCTTTGTCAGAGCCTAACCTTCAAAGGTAGGCACTTATGTGAGCGTAGGCACACAAAAAACGACACGTTTCACCCGTGGGGGGTGCGGGGGGGACACCATTCTCTCCACCTTTCACAGAAACCAGTCACAAAGTGCTTCACAATCAAATGAATGAAATCAAAGATAAAAACAGATAAAACACACAAGGGGAAACAGACACACGTTAAAACATTTGAAAAAACACGTGCTTCCTCAATGCCTTTTTTGGCCCGTGGATTGCTATGTTGTCATCAACAGGTGTAGTAGCAGAGCCCGTAGGATCATGAAGGATCCTCACCACCCCAACAACGGACTGTTTCAGCTGCTGCGGTCAGGCAAGCGCCTCCGCAGTCACACAGCGAGAACAGAGAGACTGAGACGGAGTTTTTTCCCGCACGCCATTAGAACTGTCAACGCTGCCCTCACCAGGGGTCCTAACTGAGCCATACACTAGTCTCCACTACCTACTTTACTGTATGTAGCATACTGTACCGCATACTGTGTCACTGTTCAGGGTTGTTCGTGATGCCGTATTACTGCGCCGTACTGTTGTATACTGTGCTGTATTATCCCAAACACTACCTCACTCTATTCACATTCACATGCCACTTTAATTCACATGCCACTTTAAATGCACATATCTGTATATACATAGGCATATTCCTTCTATCTATTCCATTTTATTTAAATTCATTTTTATTGTATTTTATTCTATATATTTTTATCTTATTCTATAAGTATTCGACTTACTGTATTACGTTTTAGGAGTCAGTTAGTCGGTCTATTAGAAAGGAATTTTCTACTTTTTATTTTATTTTCTATTTTTTCCTAGGACATATTGTGTGCTATCACCGGGTGCGTTGCATTACATTTCACTGCATATATGTATGGAAGTATGTATATGTATGTGACAAAAAAAAATCTTGAATCTTGAACAGTATTGAACGCGGCACTGAGGTCTACTAAGGTCTACTTCTTCTCTCATAAGGGCAGCACCTAAGGGCACTACACAATGTTTTCTGTATCGCAGAGGGCACTTTATAACGCTTTCCCTATCCTATCATCTCAGAGATGCTGGATCCCAGCAGGCCCCTGTGGTGGGATGGGCTCAAGTGGTGGCCGCTGGTGTCACGGGTTCAAATCCTGATTTTTCCATCCAAGTCATTGCTATTGTTCCTTAAATCAGATGATCAGAGGAGACAACCCCACTTAGTATGACTTGGTGGCTCAACAGGACCAAGTGTGAAGGTGGCCTAGTGGCATGACGCCTTGTTCTCACAGAGCCAGAATATATCTCTGGGTCTGGTCAGGCTCTTTCGACAGCCAGCACCTCACCTGCCATGATGCATTGAAGGCTGGTGTTTCTCATTGTATCAACCATAGTGGCACCTACCGTAGAGGGCACTTCCTCACATTTACTCGAGTGGCAGGGGACTGTGGTGTGGCGATGGTGTGGTTTGAGCAGCCACACCTGACCTGCGTCTAGGTAACTGGGGGCCCAGGATCAGAGTGGCTGCATAGCTGTTGCTCATTGGTTGGTCTAACGAGCAACAGGTAAAACCCCCATCCCCACACGCATTGAGGAGAGGAGCCCTTGTCATGACACATCTCCATCTGCTCCTGGTCATGGCAGCCGCAGCAACCACCACAGGTGAGCGCTGGCAGCTAGCCGCCGGGACCTTCCAGCAGCCCTGGAGCAGATGGCACTTCATATTCTATTTGGTAAAAAGTCATCCTAGGACACTTTAATGTTTTCTCAATCCTAGTGACACCTTAGAAGGAACTTTGTTATGTGATCTCTATCGTAAGGGCACCTTTGAGGACACTACATAATATTTCTCTTTCGCAGAGGCACTCTACGATTAAGGGACTTCAGGGGGCGCAGTCGCATCCTCGGACAGATGGAGAAGAAGTCCCAAAAACCCACAGGGAACGAGGTCAATCCTTTAAAAAACATTTGAATCCCCCCCGGGGGATTGATGCAGTGCGATCTTATCTTATCAACTCTAATCTTATCTTTTCTTAAACATCTACTGACCGCGCCTGCAGCTTGCGGACGGTCTCCTCGTCCTGCCTGGCACTCCTCTCATCCTCGAGAGCGTCCTCGAGCTGCCGGTACAGGGCCTCCAGCTCGCGGACCCGCTCCAGGTACTGCTCCAGCTCACTGGACTTCTGGGCCACCTGCTCCTCCATCTGCTGCCGCACCTGGTGGGCCAGAGAGAGAGAAAACCATTAAAACGACGAGACAATAAGCGGCAGCGCCATTTTAATATATAATCACACACGCTGACCTATTGAATTACCTGGAATGAGTTGGCTGCAATCACCTCTTATTGTTCGATGACTGATAGAGTGTCAGCAGGACTGGTGTTATTCAGTATGAATTCATCTAACTTCATCCATCTTAACATATACTGTATTTATCTGTAATCTCAGAGGAATGACAACATGGAGTCAGTTCCTCCTCTTTGGCTGAGCAAACACTAAATGGTCAGCACTCGTTTCTGTTCTTGTTTGATAGTTCTCTCTTTTTATTTCACACGGATGTCAGACATCCTAGGCAACTTAATTTCATGATATATATCGTTCCTATTGAAAATGTTGATTTTAAGGCTCTGGTAAAACGGTTAAAGGACTCTTTGTGTTGCTTAAACTGCTCCAAACATATGAATGAAAGTAACGAACGAACGGGAATGCTACGTATAATGTTTGATGAAATTATTGTGATAACAATGCTACTTCTATGTATTTCAATACCGTTTTCTCTCTCTCCAGGTCTGTCTTGTATCTGTCTTGGAGTTCAGTTTGGGTCTGAAGACGTCTTTGCTCCTCCTCCGCTGCATTGGCTGCTGCCTCCTCCAGGGCCTGAGAGATATCAGTCAATCAGAACTAGGAGGGACATTGTCTTTTTTTTTATTATGGAAAGAAACAGGATGTTTCACACATCTACTATTTAAAAATGTTCACATTTATTTTTAGCAGAAAGGGGTTTAAAGGGATCATAACACATAATGAGAAAAAATATGTAACTTGGTGGCTTTTTGGTTTCAAATGCCAGAGGGACCTACTAAATATAAAATGTGAAAAAATACAAAAACAGCCGATAAACACACATACTGTACTTATGTTAGCACACACCACTATGCATACACCACTACTTTAGTCCATTTCTGTTGTTTTAACAACTGGTTACACTTCCACCTGTCAAAGTTATCAGATATTGCACTGAGAAATACTTGTATTCTCTTTTCTTTTTGTTTATCCTGGTTAATCCCTGGTGGCCTAATGGTCCCATTAGGCTCTTGCAGACATTGGTACGTGGACAAACGGTCCCTGTAGCAGGTTGGTGGGGCCAGTGGACAGAAGTCTTATTGTGCCTCTGTGAACCCTAAGTTGACCACGGTGACCCCCGTGCGTGCGTGCGTGCGTGTGTGTGTGTGTCTGTGCGTGTGTGTGCGCATGTGTGTGTGAGTGTGTGTGTCCATGCCAAGTATGCGAGACAGTGACTTGCACCTCAATGGCAGATTGTTTGCTACTTGTTGTGTTCAGGAGGGCCCAGTGTCGTCTCGGACAAGGAGAGATTGTTTCTGTGGTAAAACAAACGACTGTCCTCCTCGGAAAAGTTCTATGTGTCTTTATATCACGTGTGTGTGACTAATGCAGTGTCTCAAGCTTTGTGACATTTAATGCTGATGTTGCCACAATTATACACACACACACACACACACAACACACACACACACACACACACACTCACAAACAAACAGGTTAAATTTTTGTCCCTTTATTGTGATTGCCTATCTATCTATCTATCTATCTATCTATCTATCTATCTATCTATCTATCTATCTATCTATCTATCTATCTATCTATCTATCTATCTATCTATCTATCGATCGATCTGTTTAGAGTTATGTACTATATGTTGGTGATAAGATGAATAACATACCACCTTATTAATCCCTGAGGGTAGATTCAGAATGTGTGATCAGATCCCACTCACGTATTATAACTTTGTAGATAATACAAGTATAAACTGCATTAACACACACTAGTTGGTATTTGAGGTTGAATTTTTTTTTCTGCCTATATAACAATTGCTGTATTGTACGTTTATTTCTGAACATAAAAGTATATGTATTTTTGGCTTGTTGTTCAACGGTATTTTTGTTTTTTTCCACTTCTTCATAATCACTAAAACCTGCGTTGTACAAGTTCCCTAATCCCGGTGCTGTTGACATTTCAGGAGGAGGACACCGAGGCCCTCACCCATTATCCTCCCACTTGGACCCCCACACTGTGATCGCATTTTATCAGTGCACCAGTTCCAAAAGACAGGAACTCTACAAAGATTAGGGCCCTTCAGTGGAAAAACCAGTCAAGTGGGGTTAAATACCCCCCTCCCTTTCCCCAGTCCCTAAATGGTTTAATCCACATTCTTTGACATGCATGGTGGAGAGAGAATGGGGGGTTATTCATTAGGGGGGAGGCACCAAGGTGGAGCTCATCTATTATTCACATTCATGAGCAACCCATAACAACAGTGGGGTTTCTGTCAAAAATAAATCTTTAGAGTTTTGAGGTGAGCTGCTTTGCTGCCTTGGGGGCATCTTGCACTCTGTGTGTGCTCATATGCATACGAGGACTGAAACTCCCATTACAGCCAATGAAAACCAACGCCATGATTAAAACAGTGGCACGTTTCTCTTGAAACAACCAACTGTAACTTTGAAGTCCAACAGGTTACTGCAGTTTTGATGTTGATCAGTGAAAGACACTGAAACAAAACAATGGTAACGAGATCACTGGTGTAATTGGCTGAAAAGAGCAAACTATTTCCTTCCCAGTGTTAATGAGATTGATAAGGCAGAACAAAGGGCATTCACTGCTGAAACCACTTTAAATCTGTTTTTTTTTCTGTTCAAGATAAGATAAGAAAGATACCAATTCAATAATAATTTTATGTATAGCACTTTATTAATAATTTGACATCACGTCTTAGACAGAACAGATTTTATGCCTTGACTTCCTGGTGTTTAGTGGTTAGTTACTTTTGAAATCTTCCTGCTTCAGGGTGCGGAAGTTTAAAAATTAAAACTCAAGACAATATTCTAATCATATTTGCTTTTGTGATCATATCAATTGTTCAATTAAATCCTCAAGAGGTGTGTATTCACCCCCCGGGCATTAACAAAGTGTTATGTCATCCCATTGTTCATGGAAGAGTGGCTGTTAAATCACTTGGATTTTTTTTTGTATTCTTGGTAGAAACAGGTTCCGCATGTTGCTCCAGTCCAACAGCTTTTTCAATATTCTTTTTGGCTGTGTTGTTTCTGACTGATTATCTTTCCAGTGTTTTCAGTTTTTTTTGGTGCAGTCAGAAAGGGGTATTAGTTGTGACAAGAAAGATAAAAATACTTCAACTGGTGGTCCACCCCAGTGGCTTTGGGTGACATGCAAATCTGGATTATAATTTTCACACTAGATATCTAATACCACCTTGGAGTATATATATTAAGACTAGGACTGCTGTTATATTAGGATTATTAGTACTATCACCCTAATTAATATGGTAATTATGGACTGCTATTATCATTGTATGTCACTCTTTGAGTGTTGTTAATACCAGATGCCATATCTCACTGCTGCCATTACTGTAGCCCACTTTTCAACTGGTGCTATTGCTCTATTACTGGATGCCACATTTTTACTACTGTAACTAGTGTACATCACTTTCTATTAGCAAGGCCACGATACTGTAACTTGCACTTACTGTAGACTAACGGCCACCTGCCCATATTGAGCTCACTACTTAGCATAGTGCTACCTCATGTTTACTTGTGTAGATAGATGTGTACATTGTGGTATCTCTGATCTCATTTTAATCTTTGTCTTTGTGGACTGCAACACCTGCATTTCCCTCCAGGGAGGAAGTCAGTGCTATCTTTTCGAATGTGACACTTTTTGCAGGAGCTGCACATAATTTATCCTGTGCATAGTATGGCATTTCTTATACATTCTGTATTTTTGATATATCTGACTTTTTGTTTTTTATTTTAAGATTTTTTTGTGGCTATTTGTATATATTTGACTATTTTTATTTTATATTTACCTCACTTTTTATTCTATGTTATTTCAATATCATTTTTATTTTCCATTCAGCTGTTGTTCTGTTCAGCTTATTTTTCCCAACGCTAATCCTCTGTAGTGAAACACACCAAACCGCACCAGAACAAATTCCTAGTATGTGTAAATGGTCCTGGTGGAATAATCTGATTCTGATTCTACCTTCCTCATGGCCTCCAGCTCTTGCTGCTTGGTCTCGTTAGCGGTCTGCAGCTCCTTCATCCTCAGCTCCAGCTCCTCCTGCTCCGCCTGCTGCCTCCGCCGCTGCTCCCGCCGCTTCAGACGGGCCTCGCGGTGCGGCGGCGGCCGATCCAGCCTCAGCAGGATCACACAGGTCTGGATGGCTGGAGGTTGAACGTTAAGAGGCCTGAGTAGGGGTTTGAGTTTGAGCTACAAATATAATCTTACGTGTTATTTCTGTGTTGACATCCTCATGTTTTTTATTAATTTGTGAGTCATATTTTGTCTATAAATCACCAGAATATCTTGAAGCAACCCACATGCAGATGCTCACTAATAATAGATGCACAAATCTAGCTCAAAGAATCCAAAGAGGAACCTTGGTATGAAGGAAACAAGAACCAAATAATCCTGGACTATTTCTGTGATTTCCTTCTGGGATGAGTATAAGAAATAATACTGTGACACATCCCAGTGTCTTGCAGAGAAGTTTAAGGCCTCGTCCACACGGATATGGATTTTTCTGAAAAGGCATTTTTTCACTCTCCGTTTAAAAAAAATGTCCACACAAGAACGCAAAAATAAATAAATATATAAAAAATAAGATTCAAAAGGCTCACATAAGCATGCCAGGCCAGGGGGGGGGTGATACTGGTCTAGGGGGGATAATATGTCATAACACCTGATGTCGAACACCACAGAAGAACATTAGGCCTGCGTGTTGAGCTCCTTCTTGAGCGGTGCGATCGTAATACTCAGACACACTACTGTACGGGCACGTGGGTTTGTGAATCAAGTTGAGGTCCTGACGTCAGCGTTTTCGAGAAAACTCTGTTATACTTGTCCACACGAATTCACAGAAAAGTGAGTTTTGAAAAATCACGGTGTGGACGGGAGGCCAAAACACAGAGAAAATACTATGTTTTCAAAAATATCCATATAGTTGTGGACAGGGCCTTAAAAGAATGGAGTTTTGATGAAAAAATTGCAGAACTTGATTAAAAAAACGACCTAAAAACACTGAACAAAGCTGGCAATTTGAAAACATAGGAAAGAACTGAAACCGTTAACCAATGGGAATCATAAAACAAAGTTAAACTCTAGCTATACGTAATCATTATGAAGCAAACTATTGATAAGAAAGAAAGAAACACGCACAGCAGATAAGAAATGACTGTTTCGTCGTTAACCAGAGACATTCTGGTCATGGTTAAAAACTGAAAAAAAATAAAAAAAATAAAAAATAAATCTCCATCCATTTAAACTTCCTTTCAGTCGGCACGTTCTTTTCCCTTTAGGTCAGGGCAAATTTGATAAGAGAACGCACGCGTGGTGCATGTGGTGGTTCTTTAGCGAGGGGGGGAAGATGAGACAGCAGCGGGTGATTCGGGGGGATATCTACATTGGCAGAATTTGTTCAGCTAAGATTAGCAGCGGAGACACACATCGTGGTTTTCGGGCTAAAAAGGAGCAGCACCTGCAGTTCTCTCACCTTGAACCCACTCCTGCTTCCTCTTCTTATCTGAGGCGCTGATCTCAAAGCTTTTCTCTGAGCATTTGATGAAGAAAAGGCACTTCTTGCCCTCCTTGTCTGGTAAAGACTGCGATAAACAACGCGCACAAGACAAAGAGTTCAGCGGCAGGTTGTGAGACTCTCACGGAAACCAAGGACGGCATCAGGTTGTTAAACCGAGAGGGCAATCACTACCTCCACACAGCAGCTTCTGTCCAGCTGGATGCTGCCTTTCTTCTCTGCCAGGTCCTCGCTCATATAGTAGGAGATCTCAGAGGGCTTCAGCACAAACCAGCGCTCGGTCCAGTTTTTCCGCTTGTGGCCTTTCTTCATCATGTAGCCCTGCATGGAGACACTCAGAACATAAGTATTTTGTTTGATGACGTTTGATCGACAGTGGAGAAAATATCCATTCTCTTTTATTGAACACTCAGTTATTAAAAAGTAATTTCGATCAAAATTCTCAAATTCTTAAATTCAGTTAAAGGTCTGGTGGTAAAAGGAAACACTAGCTGTGAGGGGCCTATTATACAGTGCACTGCTATTATTCACAGTGTGTATGTAATGTATTACAGCATGCAGGGGCATCATTAGGGGTGGGCGTCCTGGTGTTTAGCCCCAAATGTTTCATGAATAGCCCCATCTAAAATAGCCCCGCAGCGGCAGCTTTTACTATAGGCGAAAGAGGCGGCGGTCAATTGTGCTATGATAGCACCCTCTCTGACAGTACACTCTGTGGCCATGACCAAAACGCCAAAACAGTGTGTTTTTATTTTAGATGTAGGTTATTTTATTTCCATGCATAATGGCAACACTTTCTCCGTCACTGTGTTTGGCTATTTGGCTACTGTATTTATAAAAAATAGCCGAACACATAGCCACCCCCCTTCAACAGTTTGCCGAGAGCGGCAAAAAGGCTAGACATCATGTAATCATAATGTGTAATGTGTAACGATGCCGTTGATTTCGATGTGCAATGTGAAGCCCTTTGAGACTCCACTGTGGGCATTTAGGACAATATAAATAAACTTGACTTGACCAGTTTTCCTGTGCCCACCTGTTTGAGCACGTCCAGGATGAGCTCCTGGTAGACCTCGTTGATGCCCATGGAGAGCGCCAGGCGGTCCATGCCCTTGCTGAAGTGTCCGGTGCCCACCAGGGCAATGAGCTCCCAGGCGGAGAGGCACTGCTGCTTGGCGTCGAGCTCCAGCTTGTAGTCCTCGAAGCGCTCCTCCACCCAACTGCCCCCCATGGACTCTGTCAGCTTACGCAGGAAGTACTCGATCTGAGACACACACACAGACACACACACACAGACACACAGACACAGACACACACACACACACACACTGATTTGTTACCGTTTTCATAATGAAAGATTTGTGTTTTATATCTCATCATCATAGGGAGAAGTCTGCTCACAACATTTGGTGCTGTTTACCATAAGAGATCCTTTCCACCACCCAGTGGTGGTTTATTGTGCCCAAAAATAGATCCTGCATCTTTTGTGATAGAGCAGGAAGTGTCCAACTTCCTCTTCTGCTCTTGAGTAACGAACACCCTAGGAACACCCTGTTCCTTCTAAAATGGCCAGCACTAGGCACCACTGGAGACCTACACTCTATCCATAGTGCTACCAAACACCCATTTGACTATAAATCAGTCTTACTGCAAATGTTATTGGGACACATTCTTCTATATTTTGAACTAATAAATAACATTTATTTGTTACATCAAGTCAAACTTGGTTGTACAGCCATTAATCACAGATGACCAGTCTTAAAAAAATCTATGCAAGCCCACATAATAAGAAATCTCCAGGGGTACATACAGTATCCTGGCAATGGTATGAGTGCAGTATTTGTTGAAATTTAACAGGGTTCATGACCATGGTATTGTATTACTATGCACCATCACTAAAACGCTGGTATATTGATGCTATCCTAGTAAACCTGCTGTTGTACTGACCACTTTGAAACATAATTATCAATCACTAACTGGACATTTTAACACAACAATCGGACGGGCTGGTTAAATAGCGAAAGGGATTGTAGTTAAAAGAGGACAGTGGTTTGTGTTAAGTTTAATTGCTGCATTTATGTTTTGGTTAAAACAAAGGGTTTGCAACGTGCAACCGAAAACATCTGGCCTGCTGGAGGATTTGAGTTCTTGCAAATTGCATTTTATCTTATTTTATTTTTTATCATTACTATTTTTTCTATGCAAAATTCAACTTCAGCTTTCCTACTTCAGCTACTTGGAATGGCCAGCCTCCTTTTACATTCACTGAATTACCTGGTGAGTGTGGTACTACAGAGAAGTGCTCACCTCCTCCGTGATGATGCACAGCGGGTACCTGTCCTCGGACAAGAAGTTGAAGATGCACCAGATCTTGAAGGCATCATCGTCTGTGATGAGCAGGTTGTTCCGATCCAGGTTCTTCCGGGCGCACAGGGTCCAGCACATTCTGTCAAAGTCCTGACGGTCAAAGTCGTCTCTGGCCTGTGCGAGAGGAGGAGCTTAAAAAGTGAATTCCTGATGGTGAATTCCCTATTAAAGTATAACATATTCACAATGTCATGATCAAAACAGTCACACTTTACCATCTGTGAGGAGGTCGTGCTCTTTTAGTGTATTCTGCTTACGTTTTAGTGTGGGAGAAAAGGGACAACAAATGGAAGAGGGAAAGGGGGAAGTTCCTGAATCATATCCAATCCTGCGAAAAGGATTATAGATATTTCAGACCCTAATCCACAGATCTACTGGTATAACTGGTAATTCATGCGGGTTTTCTCAGAACCTTTTGAGAGGGCGATGAGATGGCATCCATCCCGCAAAACCCCCAAATGCCAAACAGACAAAACCTGAGTGTGGTGAAAACAGTCTCTTTTTTTTTTTTTGCTCCCTGGGGTTTAAATTCCGGAGCCAAAAGGGGAAGAAAACCTCTAAAAAGGTACAATCAGTGCTGTAGAGGGGAAATGTTTTCTTCTAGCTGGTCAAAGATGCCGTTGCCATGGAGAGCCCTGGCAGGGTGATGGTGCAGTTGGTTGCACTAGGAACACATCTTGTTCAGCTGGCTCTGGGCTAGGGTGGGCTACACCCCCCCACCACCACCCCTGCCACCTAAAACAACTTGAATCTCACTTCAACATTCACACCAAAGAGGAAGATAATTAGGAAATGTAAATGAGACAAACCATTTGCATAGTCTTTTATACTCTTAAAGCCTTATTTCCCGCATGCATATGTGGACAAAATCAAGATGAAAATATCAAATGTCACTCAAATTTTCTAAAATAATCACTGTTACTCTTTTAGCAGTGAGATAATGTTTGAAAGTATTTGTAACATAGAACAGTATTAGAGGTTTACACGAGGCCATAACTGGCATGTAATTGACAACACAATAATACACAGAATCTGATGTTAAATCCATTGTGCTGATAATGACTGGGATACTCCCAGAGGCCCAGTTGAGCCAAACAACTACACACACTTCAACCTGACACTTTGTCCCTACGCTTAAGGAGAGTACCCCAGGCAGTGCCGTCATAAATCTCCATGACCCAGCTCCAAATGGCTCAGTTGGCTACCAGGCTGCAACAACAACCCCAAGTGCTAGGGTGGTGGTGGTGGCTTCCCTCCATCCCTAATTACCACCACCAAAACCATATGAGCCTGCCCAGTGACCTAACCCACTGCCGCCACTGATGCATCCTAGGTGGCACCAGTTTCATACGGGTTTAACTGCCATCACCAACTATCATTATGACACCATGGAGCTTCCTCCCCAACCGATCAGTTTTCACATGGATTTGGCTACAAACCCTACAACCCCTATCTCTGTATACGTCTAACCTTTTCCACTCAAAGCCTTCATTCTTTACACCCTCACAAAAAACTGTAATATCCAATGAAATGCACAATGTGTTCCCTCTCCAAATACAGCAACATGCCAGGTCTCAAGGTGGTGGATATTATGATCTGTGGAACCTGGAGCTGGTTGCCAACATCTGCCTCCCGTTGCTCAAATTACCCAATTTTCCAAAGTTACAACTATGAGCCTGTACTGTCTCAATAATACATGGAAATAGGTCTCAACCCAATAATTGCTTGGGTAGAAATATAGCTTATTTGGTTGCTATAAGTTTGGCCTAAATATATGCCTCGCTTGGATTATTAAGTGGGTGTCTCGCATCGACATCCAATAATTGTCTTAGCAGTCTGAATAATACACATGACGCCTCGCAGAAACCTATCTATGCAAGAAGTCAACTGTCAACCTGAGCAGAACAATCTAAAAATAACAATACAATACAATACAACTCTTTGATACGAGAACAGCAGGTAGGAATGAGGAATTAATGGGGCGTAATTGCAATGTGCCGAGGCAGGTGGCCAGGATTGACTGGATCGCATTACTCTGGCAGAGTTGTGGTTTTGACTGAGTCAACGGCAGCGTCTGCATTTGTTATCGAGTATCTCTGGGTGAAAAATGCCCGGCGGCGACACAGCACAACGGGGCATGGGAGGAGACAGCAGGAGTTGTGAAAGTGGGATTTGTAACGAAAGAGCAGCTCTTTTGTCCCACGCGGTTGTGTCATGCACCATTCTGTCTCGCCCTGTCCGTCTGTCTCTCTGTGTCACACCCTCATTCATTGAAAGAGCCATCTCCATCTCAACCTCTGCCTCTCACTCTCTCTTTCCTCGCTCTCTCCATCAATGCCACTGGCCCCTCTCTAACATCCAAACAATGGCGGCCTTGTCGGGGCCCTCTTCAACAGGGCATCCTCCCCTCCTCTACGGCAGCACATGCTCATTAGAATTCACAGGCCAGAGGAGCGAGACGGGAGCACCTGGCTCCAGGAATCAGAACTTCATCTGATCCCGGTTCACAAATATTTATTATATATTGGAGAAGTGTTACCCGGTGATAACAGGTCAAAATAAATTGGGTCACATTTTACTGAATAGATTTGCAGTCGATACGCATGAATGGTAACCCGTGATCAAATGTGATTTGATTTGAGAACAATGAAATTAAAAGTTGATTGTATGAAAAACTTGATGGACTTCAAAAAACATATATCCAAAAGGCGCATCCTGAGAATGAATAAACTGTTAACATGCGCTCTATTAGCAGAAGTGAGACAGAGTAAATTAACCGAAACCTAAAAAGTCAAGCAGGCAGAAACCGCAAAATAGAAATGCCATACCCTTTCGACCAAAGCAGAAAGGTTGCTCTCTCTCTCTCTCTCTCTCTCTCTCTCTCTCTCTCTGTCTGTCATTAAGTGCTTCTATCGTTGACACGGGACATTCCAGAGCTCTGAAAGGTCTGCCGGCTCAAAGGAATGTCACGCTCCATCTGAACGCGTAGTGCAGCACTGAAACATCACACGCCCTCTTCTGCTGACTTGCGATTGCACAACCATCCAGCCAGAAAGTAGAGGGACAAAGTTGACAAGAGAAACACCAGCCGCACAAAGACCGTCTGAGGAGCGAGTGAACTGTCTGCGGACATTCCCCTTTCCTCCGCTGCAGTAGGTTACTGCAACTGATGAGTCAGCAACGAGGAAGGTGAAACATTTCAACACAATCCCTCATGACTTCTATCTCCCCCGCAAAACATAACCTCACCCAAAGTACGCAAACACATGCTATTAATGGGTAAGCGTGCCCGCTGGGCGTCTCCCTCTGGCACGATTATCCCCAGGGCCTGGGAACAGCTAGCGATCCCCACAGAGGAGCTGGAAGAAGGAGGCCAAGGAGAGGCATATTGATGTGTATTGTTATTATATTTTAGGGTTCATTCTGGCTTTACAACATGAAATTCAAGGACTTTCAAGTACTACAAATTTTCATTTTCAAGGACTTCACACAAAATAAATATGATCAGTCTTATTAATTAAAATATAATATCATCTTAATCTCTTTGTCTATTAATTATATTAGTATATATATATATATATATATTATCAATATCTATATCTATTATCAATCGCATTATTATCATCTACTATTATAAGTGTCTATTTCCAACCATGCTGGATTAAATTTCCCTGGCATAATCTATGTCATAAAAGCGATTCTTGAAAATGTTTATTCACAATTTGAATAACAAAACCAGGGGAATATCACAGGTTTTCCATGATCGTGTTGTTTTCAAGGACAAAATTCTAAATTCAAGCACCTCAAGGACATGGTAAGAACCCTGTACACTAAATACACAATGGCATATACTTTGATAGTGACATAAAATGTACAAAAAATATCGAGATTGAAGTGTTAATCGCAATTATTTGAATCGCAATTAATATTTGGCTAAAATGTCATAAAAGCGACGGCCCAAGTGTCACTCACATACAGGAAACATGATTTTTATTTAGATCTTAAGATGAGGTTCCCTATTTTACACACACACACACACACACACACACACACACACACACACACACACACACACACACACACACACACAGACACACACACACACAGACACACACACACACACACACACACACACACACACACACACACACACACACACACACACATACACACAGACACACAGACACACACACACACACACACACACAAAATACAGAGCGTCCACCTCTGATATCGGGTGGAGTTTCCGTGCGAGGCCAGCATGGTTGTGCGGACAAATGCCCTCATGCCGTTTGGGCCCACTCACCTCCACTTGAATGGGTGGGTGGGGTCACACAAAGAATCACAATGCGTTCAACCATGATGTCATTTCTCACGTACTGAAATCTTTTGAAATCACATTGTTTCAAGGAGAGCAGCCCTTCAGGATGTGACCAATGTGGTGAAAGCTGCATTATGCTGTCGGCTGCAATTCCTGTACCTGCAATTTTAGTCTTTCCTGTTGCGTGAATCAACAGTTGAGGGTCCAACGTGTCGACATTTCCCTACACTATACTCCAAAGGAGATCTTCAATTGTGTTGTTTATTTGCTCCACCTGAAACATATAACTGGTAGGTGTGAATGGTGAGTGTGTGTGAATGAGTGTGGTTGTTTGTGTTTGTGTGTGTGTGTGTGTGTGTGCGCGTGTGTGTGTGTGTGTGTGTGTGTGTGTGTGTGTGTGTGTGTGTGTGTGTGTGTGTGTGTGTGTGTGTGTGTGTGTGTGTGTGTGCATGGCTGCATGCGAGTGTGTGTGTGTGTGTGTGTGTGTGTGTGTGTGTGTGAGTCAAGTTTCACCCAGGATGCTCCTCACCCCCCGGGGTAAGGAGCACCCTAACCCTAACCCTAACCCCTAACCCTCAAAGACACTAAATTGATTGAAACGGTTTATAAACCGTACCCACACATTACTAAACCGTACCCACAGAATTAATAATCTGTGCGCGCGGATGTGCAGCCCCCTGCGCACGTTTTTGCGCATTCGTGGCATTGACGATGGATGAATACACATCAACGAGGGCCGCCTCCTCCCGGTCCAATTACTGTAACATTGATTCATGTAATGTTGTATCGTTGTTGACTGGACGTTTCATGTATTACTCCAGTTGTGCGTTTCACTCAAAAAACATTTTTTTCCCAATGCTGGAAGGGGAAACGTTCCAATATCGGTGCGCCGCCGATTGTTGGGCTGATGACGTGGAAAAAGGAAAAAAAAACAAAAAAAGAAATACAGCTGGTTTCCTCGCTGTAACGCAAACTTTATCACGTTATAACGGACATTTGTCCATAACTCACAAGAGAGAGCGGCTGATTGCTTCCCCGGAATGAGCGGCAGCTCTTTAGCGGTAGCCGCCTCTTGGAAAGTGGCCGTAATCTGAAAGTGGCCGTGACGGGAGAATTTACCATGGAGATCCTGAGTGCTTGGCAGGCAAATCAATTTTATATGCAAAATGAAATTCAAGGACTTTCAAGTACTTTTTTAAGCACCATTTTTTTTTAGGGCTGCAAAATAATTAGTAAAAATAATTAATAATTTAGTAATCTGTAACTCCGTTTTAGTAATCTGTGGGTACGGTTTAGTAATCTGTGGTTACTATTTAGTAACCCATGAGTATGGTTTAGTAATCTGTGAGTACAGTTTTGTAATCTGTGAGTACAGTTTAGTAATTTGTGAGTACGGTTTAGTCATTTGTGAGTACGGTTTAGTAATCTGTTGGTACGGTTTAGTAATCTGTGAGTATGGTTTAGTAATCTGTTGGTACGGTTTAGTAATCTGTTGGTACGGTTTAGTAATCTGTGAGTACGGTTTAATAATCTGTTGGTACGGTTTAGTAATCTGTTCGTACGGTTTAGTAATCTGTTGGTACGGTTTAGTAATCTGTGAGTACGGTTTAGTAATCTGTTGGTACGGTTTAGTAATCTGTTGGTACGGTTTGGTAATCTGTGAGTACGGTTTAGTAATCTGTTGGTACGGTTTAGTAATCTGTGAGTACGGTTTAGTAATCTGTTGGTACGGTTTAGTAATCTGTTGGTACGGTTTAGTTATCTGTGAGTACGGTTTGGTAATCTGTGAGTATGGTTTAGAAATCTGTGAGTACGGTTTAGTAATCTGTTGGTACGGTTTAGTAATCTGTGAGTACAGTTTATCAATCTGTGAGTATGGTTTAGTAATCTGTGAGTACAGTTTGTAAACCATGCTCACGGTTTCCTAACGTTTCTTTTTTCATCATGGGCCGTGGGGGGCTCGGTAAAAATGTGTTTTTCGTTTGACAGTTTAGTTATTGCATTGGAGTAGAATGAGTTCAACAGGCTTTAGCACGTACGACAGGTGGTGTAGAGTTCTCTGCTGCCTTGTCGGAACTGGGAGGAAGTAGTGTAAGGGGAAAACCCAACGTTACCGAGAGGGGGAAATAAACAGATGCGATTTTACAATTTTTTTTTGTAAACAAATGATCCCCAATGACCCCATCCTGACTGTGTACCATCTCCTTAAAAATGTATAAAACCTCTTTCCTGGTACTACAGAAAATACCCTTTTTGCCACACTGCATTGGCAGGCCGTTTCACTCGCTCTTAGTAACTAACTACGACTGCAAAGAGCAGAATAATCTTAAATTCACTGATAACCAACTGCAACCAATTGCAGACACTGCATGAATGAGCGCTCAGGTTCTCTGAGAACTGGGAACAATCAGATGAGAGAAGGAAAAGGGGAGGCAGAGGGAGCGCAGGAGAAAACGAGAGGCGACGCCGGCGGAATAAAATCTACTTGCGCCGTCCCGACTGGTTCCGAGCCTTTTTGTCATGGAAATCCGTCACCAAACATGTTTTTTATCCCCCCCCCCCCGCTAATGCTTTCCAACAATGTTATCCGGAGTGCCTCTGCGGTGCTTTTTCTTTTATATCATCATAAGCAGAAGCTCTTTAGTCGTCACTGCAGGGAACAAAACAAATCAATGCAGCATTCACAAAGTTACACGATCACAAGGGTAAGGGCGGCGCAGAACGGAATCCAAGGCCCAAAATTATCCTTTTATCGCTGCAATCTAAAGGAGGCAAAGAGATAAACTCAGCGGGAGAGTGCGTCATATCTGACACAAACAATACGTGCCGCATATCAAACAGTGCGCGTTCATGGTCCAATACCTCAAAAGACGGTACTCCACACAGTTCCTCACGAGGAGAGCTTACAAGAATCTTTACACACTTCGTTTCACACGGGGATTTCGTACGTAAATGTCCTATCTGTGGCGGTCGATCGCCTGCGTGCACCGACCTTGTCCAGGATGAATTTGTTCAGGTACGGCATGTAGCCCTGGTTGGAGACGGGGCCCTCGTCGTCGTCCTTGAAGTGTTCCTCCAGAGCGACGGGGTCGTGGGGGATCTTCATCAGGGTGCAAAGGTTGTAGGAGAGAACCTGGAGAGGGGACGACAAGGTCGTTATCCCAAACAGCGCACGGAGCGGGACGGCCGGCGGGACGGCCGGCGGGCCGGGCGTGCCGCCGGGGTGGAGGGGGGCCTCGATTGCCAAGAGCCGGGGTGGCGTTCCACGGGCGTCCGAGTTCGATCGAAGACTTTTTAAAACTGACTGTGGCTAACCTGAATGCTCTTTAGACGGATCGTCGCCCCTATTCAGGGGAGTCTGGCAGGTGAAGTACCGTGTATTTGGTACAGCGGAGGGGTAATGCCGGGAAACGGGGAAGGTCATGAAGCAGATGGTTCTAAGAACTGTTATTGTAGTTTGGATCGGGTGGCAGTGTGCGGCGATTAGGGACTGTTATCAATCAAGTCGTAAGCTCTTTCCCACAGAGCCTGAGTGAGTATGAAGCGCGTATGGTCGTGGGGTTCGTCTCGAATTGGTAAGTACAGCAGGTAAGTATGGAGGTAAATACCAGAGTCGGGGGTCGCACAGAAACTCTGCTGCGGAAGAGCTCGTTTTTAGAAAAAAAAAAGGATAAATACATTGGCAAATCCGACAAAGTGTTTGTGTCGAAACTAAGACCCGATGAAAAGCCAACGGGGGCCCACATGTGTCAATGTCAAGTCGAGATGTTTGCATTTCGCGTTTCATTTACACACACACACACACACACACACCATTAGGAGACATTTCGCTGTGTTTACATGAGCTGGTTAATTGATTGGGTTGTTATAGGAAGCCTACAGTACATCCCTAATGTGAACCCCATGGAAAACAAACAAATGAACAAACGAACAAACGAACAAACAAACAATTTCTTGGCTTAGACAGAGCATCTTGAGAGTGAACCATGGCGAGCAGCTTTAAACGTCATCGTCATCGAACAGAGAGCCCCACAAGACTCGATGACAGAACTGTCAAAAGTGTTATTAACAATGGGAATAGTTACTGAAGTATCAAATCAATAAGAAATAAGCGCAAGTCCTAGACCACAAGTCGGGGTCTCCCTTCTAAAAAGGGACGAGCTGGTCTTATGGATCAGGACCGAATCTGTGTTGACGTCTTGGTCCGTGTGCGGGCGCCGATACACGACCTTCCTCGGTGTTCGCGACCGAAAAAGAAAAGAAAAGCAACAGCAGGTTGTTGTTGTTGTTGTTGCTCCTGCTTTCAAAACGAGGCGTAACAACCGAAACACGAATACCTTGAGCTGGGACTTGGACACCTTGCCGCTCTGGTCCACGTCGAGCGCCGTGAAGGCGTGCCAGATGGACTTGAGGAGCTCGTCCCGCAGGGTCATGGTGCTTCGTGTCAAGCCCGCTGCCTAAGCTCTGCCTGCTGGTGCGTGTCACCGCTTCCTCCGCTCTTCCCCAACACCGTAGCCGGCCGCTGCCTCTCCGGACGGGACCGTGCGCTGGCTGCGGGGGGAGGCGAGTCTCCCCTCCTCCGGGAGCGGGGAAGAGGGGTTGTCACGTGGTGGCGCCCCGTCCGTCCCGGCGCGTCGCAGCACCGCTCAGCGTGGGAACGACGAACGCGCCGCAAGAGGCGAGGTGAGAACGGGGTGAAAAACAGATAAACAAACGCGTATGCACGCATGCACTTTTTTTTCTTTCTTTAATAATTAGAAATAATTAAACTAGAACGACACAGAAACTAATGAGAAAGGATATACTCAATTAATAAATGAAATACTTAGCAACCCGTGCCTCCGGCGCAAGCACGCGGCTCTTGACGCCCCCCCGCGGCTTATAAATAACTATAAGTAATATACAAGAAATATTATATATAATATTCAAGACAATGCATATATTAATAACTATATTATATATATATATATATACACACACAAGAAGATATGTAAATTAAGAATTAAATTATATTTAATTTATCATTGTTTTTATAATCAAGGTCATTTTTATTAAATGAATAAGCGAATTAAATGAAATATAAACAGAATTACAAAAAAAAATTAAACAAAATACTTTAGCTATCTCGACACACTAACCCGTCTGCTGTTGTGAGAATAAAACCGGAAATGGAGGGCAACATAATTCATCTTTATTATATTTAATAAATTAATCGTTTGCATTATTTGGGAGAATAAATCTTACTATACGCTGTATATATTTGGTGCAGCTCCATCAAAAATAGCTCTTCAGTAAAATAGATTGGAGGTGTAAAGGACAACAATCACTATCATTTATATTTATCTGCCTAAAAAGACATGGACAGAATAATTAAGTCTAAACATGAAAGTTGTTTTTTTTCACTCATGTCACGCAAGCGACAAACTGGAGACTTGAGAGGTGTAAGAGTTTATTAAGTGGAAATATGTACAGGTTATAACAACGCATAGTTACGAAAGCCCAAAACGGTAGCACTTCATCAGGATTGGTGAAGACAGGCATCGTAGAATGACAGCAAAACAGCTTGAACAGGACAATGATTGTACTAATGCTACAGGAAGGGTTGGCAGTTTGAATCAACAAGAGAAATAACACTGTACCATGTGAAACCTTAAATACAAAAGGCTAGATCATTTAAACAGGTGGTAATATGGACAAAATAAATGTTCTCACTAAGAGAACAATCCATTTCCCACTCCAAAAAACAAACAAACAAAAAACAAGACAGAAAAATTGAGTGAAGGAACAGATTCCTGCTACCTTAAAGTAAGAGCCAATAATCTCTAAAATCCAACCAGAAACAAACCCGCCTAACCCTGACAAACAAAACATCAATAGCAGCAGGCTCACTTTTTTTTTTTTTTAACGTGGCATGTTCCACTCGCTGCCTCCAAAGTGCTCTATTTCCCACGAAGCAATAGTCCGTTGTCAGACCCTCTCATACCCAGCATCAGGCGTTTGACAGGCAGTAAGGTGCGCACGGCTACGGGAAAGTACATTCACACTGAAGAGAGCTTGGTCACGACTCGGATCCACCGCCAGTTAAAAGTCAGGGGAGACAGCGGGGAACCCGGCGCGTTCTGGCACTTTGAGCAACGACCGTGTTGCGGTACAGTAACTACTTGTGAAGAATGTCAGGCTAGTTTATCCAGGGAAGAGCAGGTCGACGTCAGGGCTGAACTAAAATGAGACGGAGAGCTTAATGAGATGAGTCCGATTCCAAGCGAGTGGGCGACGGCAGCATTTCACAGCCCACGTTCCGCTTATGCAACGGACCGGCTTCTTGTGCGCCAAGTTTTCTCCTCCAAAGTAAAGATAAGTTCGGGTGAAAGGACCCAGCCAAGGGGCTGTGGTCCTACAAGTTCCTGAGGCTCTTTCAGAGGGAGCCTCAGTAGATGGTCAGGCTGACAGAGCGATTAATCTTCTTGCCAATGAGCCTGGATGTTCTGGGGTTGGTCTGGGCCGTGGAGCGGGTCAGAAGCCTTTCTGTGGACAGAACCTTCTCCTCGGCCGCCACTTTGGCCTGCTGGGCTTTCTTCAGCTCCCTGAGGACAACAAAAGCAACGGGGGTCAGGTATTTATTCTCTGTTCTCTACCGGACATTTTACCGCCCGCTCATTGTGGTCCGTCTATCAATTCTGGATCCAAAGCAGTTGTTTGTTTACTGATTAATTGTCCTAGTTTTGACCAATTCATTACCTGGTTTATTGGAAGTCAACTCCGATCATCTATTAAGACTACAAAACAGCGACTCCCGTTGAGACAGTAACTAGATTCCCCGAGGGCGTGATATACCCAAAAAAAGGGTACACAAACAAAACAAATAAAAGCAAACCAGGTTGTGGCCGCGTGGACGTGAAGTTTGTGAACTCACTTCTGTAGCAGGGCGTTCTTGAACCTCTCTGCGTTGAGCTCAACTCGCAGCTGGTCGGCGCTCATCCGGGCAGCGGTGAGGAGCACGGGGTGTTTGATGAGGTCAGAGGTCGACGGCCTCCTGTCTGGGTTGGGGTGGATCATCAGCTGGGAGGAGAAGAAGAACATCGAGGTCATAAACGTGTTGAAACAGACGTGATCAGAAAGAAAATAAACAAAAGCGCCGAGCAATGCGGAAGTGACGACTACGCCAAACAATTAATGCTTTTAAATATTCACGCAGTGATGCTACTTCAACCTGCACTCAATGCTTTTTGAATTGACTTGGTGTTTTAAGCGAAGCCGACCTCAAGTTGCATTTGATTTCAAAAGGAGTTTCCGGTTATGAGGCGATCAGGTTTTGCTTTGGTGATAGCACATCCCATGCTTTACACTAAACTAAACTTGAAATGATTTCAACAAGTCAAAGGTCACTTTGACGAGGTGCAGATGTGGACAAATTTGTTGGTACCCTTCATTGAAACAATGCCTCATTCCTCCTGAAAAGTGATGAAATTAAAAGCAGTTCTCATGTATAACTGCATGCCTTTGGTATGTGATAGAGTAAAGCAAAAAAACTGTGAAAAGAGATCAATTATTGCTAAAGAGATATATATTATATTTTTAAAATGGCCTGGACAGATTTGTTGGTACCCTTCAACGAAAAAAAAAACAAAAAAGAAAAAAAAAAAAGGAACCCACAACTTTCTCTGAAATTACTTGAAATATTTTACATAATAAAACAAATGAAAATGGCATGGACAAAAATGATGGGACCCATAACCTCATATTTTGTTGCACAACCTTTAGAGGCATTCACTGCAATCAAGCGATTCCTGTAGCTCTCAATGAGACTTCTGTACCTGTCAACAGGTAGTTTGTCCCACTCTTCCTGAGCAAACTGCTCTAGCTGTCTCAGGTTTGAAGGGTGCCTTCTCCGGACTGCATGTTTCAGCTCTTTCCATAGATGTTTTATAGGATTCAGATCAGGGCTTATAGAAGGCCACTTCAGAATAGTCCAATGTTTTGTTCTTATCCATTCTTGGTGCTTTTAGCTGTGTGTTTTGGGTCATTATCCTGTTGGAGGACCAATGACCTGGGACTCAGACAAAGCTTTCTGACACTGGGCAGCACGTTTTGCTCCAGAATGCCTTGATAGTCTTGAACTTTCATTGTGCCCCGCACAGATTCAAGGCACCCCGTGCCAGACGCAGCAAAGCAGTTCCAAAACACAACTGAGCCTCCTCCATACTTCACAGTAGGTATGGTGTTCTTTTCGTTGAAAGCTTCACTTTTTCGTCTGTGAACATAGAGCTGATGTGACTTGCCAAAAAGCTCCCGTTTTGACTCATCTGTACCACCCATCTGTGTTCTTCCAGAAGCATTGTGGCTTGTCAATATTCATTTTAGCAAATTCCAGTCTGGCTTTTTTATGTTTTTCTTTCAAAGAGTGGAGTCCTCCTGGGTCTTCTTCCAGGAAGCCCACTGTTACTCAAAAAGCAACAGATGGTGCGATCAGATACTCATGTATACGTATATGTACCTTGGAGTTCAGCTTGTACCTCTTTGGAAGTTGCCTTGGCTCCTTTTCTACCATTCGCACTATCCTTCTGTTCAATCTGGGGTCGATTTTCCTCTTGCGGCCACATCCAAGGAGGTTGGCTATAGTTCCATGGACCTTAAACTTCTAAATAATATTTGCAACTGTAGTCACAGGAACATCAAGCTGCTTGGAGATGGTCTCATAGCCTTTACCTCTAACATGCTTGTCTATAATTTTCTTTCTGAGCTCCTCAGACAACTCTCTCCTTTGCTATCTCTGCTCCATGTTCAGTGTGGTGCACACGATGATACCAAACAGCAGTGAGTACTTTTCTCCATTTAAATAGGCTGAATGGCTAATTGTAAGATTGAAGACATGTCTGATACCAATTAAAGAAAACAGTTAGTTTGAAATATCAGTATAATCCAATTATTTATAATCTTTTCTAAGGGATACCAACAAATCTGTCCAGGCCATTTTAGAATATAATTGATCTCTAAGGCAATAATTTATTTTTATTTAACTT
Source organism: Zeus faber (assembly GCF_960531495.2). Taxonomy (NCBI): domain Eukaryota; kingdom Metazoa; phylum Chordata; class Actinopteri; order Zeiformes; family Zeidae; genus Zeus; species Zeus faber. The sequence goes on along the minus strand of NC_137201.1, from coordinate 27,283,306 downwards.
TGCTTTACTCTACGACATACCAAAGGCATGCAGGTATACATGAGAAAAATCACTTTTCCGGAGGAATAAAGAATTCTTTCAATGAGCTGTAAGGGCACCAACAAATTTGCCCACATCTGTATGTGAAAACATACAACATTTCACTATGCAAACACACTACAATATTAAAAGCCACAAGAGTAGCAAATATTTCACTTACTTTGACCAAAATGTCAATTTATTATAAATGCGGAAATGCAAGCAACACATGTAAATTTACTGTATATCCCTCATCATGCACTCCTTGCTAATACAGACTCAAATCTGAATTACCCTGCAGTATTTGTCTTTTTTATAGGTATCGACATCAAAGTTGCCTCTTACCCTGAGAAGGCTAAGGAACTCTGAAGAGAGCAGTTGTGGAATGGGGGGCAGCTTCCCCTGGCGGATCTCATGCCACTTGTCCCCGTTGGTGGGCAGAGGCTCAGCTCCCGAAGAGCTGACCACAGTGAGAGCCAGCGCAAAGATGTCAGCCATGATCAGGTTACTGTAGTGCTGTGATAAAAAATAAATTATACAGTAAGGCACTATCAATTCTAAAAGTAGTTTATTAATGATCTCAAATAATATGGGTCGTACCTCCTGGAGAACTTCATTGGCCAGGTACCTGCTGTCTCCTTCCTCCACTTGAGGATTGTTCACTCTGGTCACATGACCAAGGTCGCCTTGAAAAACCAAAACGAAAATATAAACTTTCAGACTAGAATGACTTATCAATAAGAAAATTTGAACACAAAGAAAATATTTAAGCTTAAAATGGAGGAAAAACAACCTACCTATTTTGTAGACGACACTGGTGGTCATGCTGTCATTATCATCATCATCATCGCACTCATCGATGCTGGCGACAGACTTCCGTGAGATAAAAATGTTGCCTAGTAGAAGAAAAAAACAGGGAGAATGGAATAGGTTAAGCCCACAAACGTTGTTATTCAATGTGTGTTATTTTTATCAAAACTTAGCAGTCACGGCTGAAACAAACAGCAATAGTGATTAAAACGACTACAAAGTCAAGCCTTCACTTTTACCAATTTCCAACAACGTCGAATGATTCGATTTCCTCACATCACCACATGCACTCACTCGGCTTGATGTCCATGTGCACCAGGGAGGTGGAGTGGATGTACTTGAGGCCTCTGGTCACCTGCAGGAGCAGATCCTTCAGCTCCAGCTCTGAGAGGTACTGCATCCGCCGGTAGTTCTCTGTGATTACGTCAGAGAGCGTGCCCCCGTTGCAGTACTCATTCTGGATGAGCATGTGGTCGTCCTCGGCCCAGGCCGAGTAATAGCGCACCACGTGGGGGTGCTGGCCCAGCACGGCGTGGGCATACACCTCCCGTAAGGCATTCTGCCTGTGAAAAGCACGGGAAGTGGAAACAGACCGTCTTAATTAGAGCACATCTGGGGCATGGCTCCAAGTTTCTCAGATCTACTGTATAGCTCATATTCATCACTCTGTATAGAAGCTGTGCGAATAGTTATAAAAAGTACATAACTGTTTTTTGGGTTTTTTTTTCCCCATTGCAGCTAATTTACGTACATTATACACATTGAATTATCACATTTTACACCTCATGGTTTATATATGATAATAATGGTTATAACATTCACCAAAGGCCTCTAAATAGTGTTTAAGAAGACAGATTCTCCACAAGTATATTGTAGTGGAAGGGAACACTTTACGTACTCATCTACTGATCCTGCCAGAGGCTTCTTGGATCTCTTGATGGCGTAGATGCATCCGTCTAGTCTTTTCACACACTTGAACACGGCACCAAACTCCCCGCAGCCAATGTTCTCCAGCTCGTGAAACTCTGAGATGTACCTGGACATCATGTTGCTTTCCATCATGGTGAGCCTCTGAGGACAGTCAGTCAGATAAGAAAGGTGTAACTACAGGGCCAATGGATGATTCAATTCACATTATTGAGTTACACACTTCATATAAGATCCTTTGATGTATAGTATCCATTAAGCATAGGTAACAATTTATAAAGTAATACTTTAACTTTAGGCACATGTATTTAGTTTGATTTACTGTGTATAGTATATTACTGTGTTGTCCACTGTTAAAAGGTTTGCATCCCAAAAACAGGTTTGAGGGTCTTCCGCTATAAACCTCATGATCTCATGGTGCCCCTTCTTTAAAAGTTCTGAGCTTTTACAACAGGATCACAATGACCTGCAAGTGTGGGAAAAAAATACCTTAGATGGTGGGAGCCTCTCCTCGTCTCCTTCACCATCACTGGCCTCCATGTCCTCCCCACATGAGCTGAAAAACAAACAATAGAAGATTATTACACATTCTGGACACCAGGGGGAAGCACTGAGGGGTGAGGGGGGTGGGTTTCACAAGCACATGGCAGAGTTCACTTGTAACAATGAGGGTTTTGGTTTCTTGCCAAACCCACTTTTCATTAGTCATGATTAGTCAACGGTTTTAACGAACCAGGTTATAACAACAATGGGCGCCAATCTGTGTCCAACAAAATAAGAGGCAGGTACCGATGCTTAAAACTTTGAGAAATAATTAGAACACAGGTGACAGATTTGCCCTAACTGGTACTTTTTCTAGTTTTACAGCGACTTTGGCAAGAAACCAAGTTATGCCCGTAGTTGTCTAAAACCACTCTACTGCCATTCAGACTTAAAACTTGAGGCTATGTGTGACATACTCATTCCAGTGTGCTCTCTTCCTGTTGTTTCTCTGTTGTGTGGCAGACTGGATGAGGAGTGAGTCTGGGGTAAAGGGGTTGATGTTGACTAGAGGTGTCTGGTTTCTCCTGCCACTGCTGCCGGTGGCCGCCTTTTCTGATGATTCCACATTCTTAAACAAGGCGACTCTCCTGCTGGACGATCCCCCGGAGGGACCCCTGGCCTTGGACAGCAAACTCTGCGAAAGACGCAAGAATGATCGTTACTTCTTTACAAGAGACGGGCGTTCTAAAGGCACAGGAATATGGCCAGGATTGCATAATAAATAATCATAATCTAAATACAGAACATTTTTTTTAACAGATGCAATAACAAGAAATGACATATCAACAATACACATGATATTCACCTGACCAAGCAGAGACATGGTGATAGTCAGATTTAAATAGTGTTATATGGAACAAATGTATTGACAAATGATTCTGTTTGAGTGTGTGTGTGTGTGTGTGTGTGTGTGTGTGTGTGTATGTGTGCAGAGATTCAAAACAACAGCCCCGAGTCATCCAACTGGCTGGGAGCACTGACTGCATTACGTAACGGCGCAGGACCAACCGACACGGGAAATTTACCGTTGGAATTTAACAGAAATGTCTGCAAATAAATGCTGTTTTTGAAGTAGTTTGAAACCACGAAACGTGCAGATCTGAGAAAAAGGCAAACGCGGGGCATTGCGAGCGACACAACACGCCGCGGTGCAATATGTTATTATTGAAATAAGAGCGTAATAAGTTAGACGGGGCCGTTAAAAGCCCGTGGTGCTGTATACTCCCGAACGTTTATTTTTCCGTTGACAATGCAATGCACCTGTTAACACCGAGCCCACTTGCTCGACTCCACAAGTTAATAATAGAGTAAATAACACTTAAACCGACCTTTGGCGTGTGTGGCGTGTCGAACAGACGGAGCTTCCTGAAGGTCTTGTGCGGAGGTGTGTCGGGGCGGTCCGGGATCGGGGAGCCGCAGCCATCCTTGGCGTAGCGTCGCCCCCGTAGCCCGCCGAACAGCCGGGGGCTCTTCCGCGGCGACGAGGAGCAGGTCGCCGAGACAACGCTGCCGCTGCTCGAGGACCCGAAGCACTCCTCGTCCCAGAGCCCCTCGTCGTCCCCGGTCCGATCCAGGGGACTGCTGCCCTCCTCCCCCTTCTTCTCCTTCTCCGCCTCCAACCGGCTCTCCGTCGCGTCGCGGCGCCCCGTCGTCGGGGAATCCATCTCCGTGAAGCCCGACTCGGCTCCGATGCTGTTGTCGACGTCCTCGATGGGCTCGTCCTCCCCGTCGCTACTGGACGTGAAGTGTAGCTTCTGCCGGATCGGCCGCGAATTGAGCAGCGGCGACCCGCCCCGACGGCGACTGTAGCTCGACATGTTTTGGATTAAAGCCCGACTTGAGGAGAGAGAGCGAGGAGGAAAAAAAAAAAAAAAAAAACCGTTGGGGCCGCTTCTCCCCGCAACGGACTTTGCGTTGCCTGAAACAAAATGCACCCGAGCTCCGGATACCTTGTGGTTAAGGTAACGGGTTTTTGTTGTTTTTTTTTGAGAATCGCTCGAAAGTTTTCCCAACGTGTTAGGAAAGCGCAACACGCCCCTCCGGAAGCTGCGAACGCCGCCCGCGTTCCCCCCTCGTCCGAAGCGGCTCCCAAAGTCGCTCCGCGTGCCGATACACGGTCGCGTACCGCACGCCGGGGGTGGGTGGGGGAGGTCGAACCGTTCGACGCGTTCCGCAGCGTGTATCTCCAGAAGAGGAAATAAAAAAAAAATAATAATAATAGTCATAAGAAGAAGGAAAAAAACAAAACCCCGGCGCTCGTCGCTAAAGTTGTTTACAAACTGAGGCGGGGACGACGGTGCTGCTGCCCGGGGCTGCTCACGCGGCGTGGCGGACAGGGGCTTCCCGCGACCGTTGGTCACGTGCCCCCCCCTTCTCGGCCAATCGGAGCGCGCGGCGCACGTTTGAAAGAGGGGCGTGGCCACCGTGCGTCACAGGCCGCGAGACGAGCGTCGTGGTGGTGGTGGGGGGGTGGGGGGGGGGGGGTGACGGGAAATGACGTCGCCTCCACGACGGACTTCGCTCCCCGTCGCGTCCGCTCGGTTTCTCCTCGGGCTCCTCGCTCGGTATCTCCTCGGGGTCGAGGCGTCGGAACGCGGCGCTTGGCCGCTTGAATGTGCTTTAAAAGCCCGGTTGACCGTCACGGGGGAAACAGAACGGGGCAAAAATAAAGTCGACCCAGTAAGTCTTCAAAAAAAGTCGCCAATTATTTTAAATTATTATTTTAAAAAAATGGATTTATCCAACTGTTTCTGAAACGTTAAGCTTTTTTTTTTTTTTTTTTTTTTTTTTTTCCTTCTTCCCAAAACATGAAACAACTATTAAACATTTATTCAACAATGCGGACAGGCACTGGAAAATGAACCCAGCTATTACGTTAAAATGAACAGACGTCTCTCATGTCGGGGGGTCGAATTTACCCCAGGAAATTCAAACCGTAGAGAGACGACCGTAATTGAAAGTGTTACCCGAGTTTGAAACACATAGCACTTAGTCAATAATGCAAAAAAAAAAAAACACCTATAAAGACAGATAAAATATATATAAAAACGCAATAAAAGTGTATGTCTGGAGTGGGCCGCCGACGGACGGACTCGGCAGGTCATCAGAGCAGAGAGAGGGTCGTCGGCTGTGACCAGGACAGTTGGCTGCGTATATGTATATATGTATGTGATAAATAAACATTGAATTGAATCTTGAAATAAACACCCTTGACCTGTCCATCCTTCAGCACCTCCATACTTCCAGGTCAAGAGGAAGGGCCAAAAAGGTGACCGGTGACCCTTGTCGGGGAGAGGTGATCCGTTGGGTTACCTGGATCCATGCGTTGACTCAGATGTCTCTAAGTCTCTGTTCCTTACGCGCGTACACGGAGAGAGGACTCTGACGGGAGGATCGTCACACATCACTACAGCTCACTGTTATCCATGTATTCCTTCGTTCTACCAAACAAACGACTTTCAGTGCAGTAACTATATTCTGTATGTTCCTGATCTCATCTGTTCTTCGAGGGTTAAAGCCCTCTCCCCCCTGGCCGCGGTGACCTCTGCACGGTGCCGGGTTCGGCCTCTTTGGCCTCCAGGGTCTTGATGACAATCTGAGAAACAGTTGGCAAATGATCCAATCATTCCCGGTGCTGTCCTAGATAGCGCAATTTTATTTCTTCCAGAGGGGTGAAAGATTGTCCACACTAACCCTATAATGACCTCCCATTTCTCAGTAAAATTCTTGAAGAGATAGTTTACAAACAATTAGACGCTGACTTATCAACTGATAATATCTACGGTGGTTTACAAAGCTCTCACTGACCCGACCCCAAATGAAATTTCAAACATGCTGGTCAGCTTTGAGCCGGTCAGGTCTCTCAGGTCCTCTGGCCTTTGACACATTCCAAGAGTATATACTGAATCTGGCAGAGCTGCTTTCAGTTTTCATGCGTTGGAACAGCTGCCCAGTCCATCTGGGATATGCCCCCACAACTTTATCCTTTAAAAGCACAAGGCTCAAATCATTTTTGGTTTGTATAGCGAATTCCTCAAGATTCAAGATTTTTATTTGTCACATACATATACATACTTTCATACATATATGCAGTGAAATGTAATAAGCCCTCCAGCCCCCCTGAGCCCCCATATTCCTAGCTTTGTAAACCATCATAGCTATTATTAGTGGAAAAGGAAGAGTGTAATTGTTTGTAAACTATATTTTAAAGAACTTTACACAGAAATGGGAGGTTATTATTATTAGGGACGTGCCGATCCAAAACTCAGTGTTGGTATCTGTCCAATACTGGCTAAAATCACTGGATCGGATATCGTAAAAAAATAAAATTAAAATACAATCCGATACGATCCATTAGCCTCAACTATCACGTAAATGCTTCCCTTAACTTTGAGCGACATGCCGTGAAGAGAGATGAGTCACAACCTGCGCACACTCCTCCACGGAACGCCGGAGAGCAGCGGAGAACTTAACCCCGCGCTTCCCTGCCAACCTGGTGAAGTCGGACACCTCACACCCTCTGTATCGGCACACCACGGCTAATAAAAACGAACAATACCTGTCACCAAAATAAATTCCAAACGTAAAGAAAGACAGAAAAAAACCTCACTCGGCTGCCTGCCAGCTCCGTCCTCAGCATCCTTCTCCCAATGTAACTCTCATCTCTCCTACACATGTGTCCAAACCATCTCAACCTCACCTCTCTCACCTTTCCACCAAACTGTCCAACCTGAGCCGTCCCTCTGAAGTACTCATTCTTAATCCTGTCCATCCTTGTCACTCCCAATGAAAATCTCAACATCCTCAACTCTGCCACCTCCAGTTCAGCCACCTGCGTTTTTTGTCAGTGCCACCGCCTCTAAACCGTACAACGTAGCTGGTCTCACGACCGTCCTGTGCACCTTCCCCTTCACTCTTGCTGGAACCCTTCTGTCACAGATCACTCCGGACACTCTTCTCCACCCACTCCACCCTGCCTGTACTCTCTTCTTCACCTCTCTCCCGCACTCTCCGCTGCTTTGGATGGTCGACCCCAAGTACTTGAACTCATCCGCCTTCTCCACCTCCACTCCTTGCATTCTCAGCTTTTCGCCGCCCTCCCTCCCATTCAGGCTCGTGTATTCTGTCTTACTCCCGCTGACTTTCATTCCTCTTCTCTCTAACGCATGCCTCCACTTCTCCAGGCTCTCCTCAACCTGCTCCCTACTCTTGCTACAGATCACGATGTCATCCGCGAACATCATAGTCCACAGAGACTCCTTCCTGATTTCATCTGTGTAAACAAGAAAGGGCTCAGAGCTGATCCTTGATGCTATCCCACCTCCTCCTGCCACTCCTCTCTTCGCCTTGCGCCGCACCAGCTTGTACTCCTGTCTACTTTCTTCATCCCTCTGACGATCCCATTTCTTCTTCGCCAACCTCTTCTGCTCTTTGCTCTCCTGTACTTCGTCATTCCACCACGAGAGTCCTTGTCTTCCTTCAACACTCCTCCTTTTTCAACTTCCACCATTTTATCTTTGGCTCTTCTTTCACTCTCTTCCTCTTCTTGGCCTCCAGAGTCATCCTACAGACCACCATCCGATGCTGCCTAGCAACACACTCCCCTAGCACCACTTTGCAGTCACTTTGCAGTCTGCATAAGATGTAGTCCACCTGTGTGCACCTTCCTCCACTCTTGTATGTCACCCTGTGTTCCTCCCTCTTCTTGAAATGCGTATTCACAACAGCCAATTCCATCCTTTTGGCGAAATCCACCACCATCTGTCCTTCCACATTCCTCTCCTTGACACCATACCTACCCATCACCTTCTCGTCACCTATGTCTCTGGTCCCTTCACCAACATGCCCATTGGGATGTGCTCCAATGACCATCCTCTCTCCCTTGGGGACGCTCTCCACCACTACATCCAACTCACGTAAGAATTCCTCTTTCTCTTCCATCTCACACCCAACTTGGGGAGCATATGCACTGACCACATTCATTATCACCCCTTCAATTTCCAGCTTCATGCTCATCACTCTGTCCGACACTCTCGCCACCTCCAAAACACTCTTGACATATTCTTCCTTCAAGACCATCCATACCCCATTTCTTGTGCACATAGTACATCTACCTTCCTTCTCTCCAACATGTCAGCCAGCTCTCTCTCTTTACCCTTCATAGTGCCAACGTTCAAAGTTCCCACTCTCAACTTTACTCTCCTTCCCTTCTTCCTCTCCTGCTGTCTCCGGACACGCCTTCCTCCTCTTTTTCTTCTTCGGCCGACAGTAGCACAATTTCCGCTGGCACCCTGTTGGCTAATGGTACCAGTGGCAGTCGTTAACCTGGGCCTAGACCGATCCGGTATGGAACTCAGATTTGTTGTCCGCATGTTTGATTTGGCATGGTTTTTACGCCGGACGCCCTTCCCGATGCAACCCTCTCTATTCATTCAGGCTTGGGACTGGCTCTGATGATACACTGGCTTGTGCATCCCAGTGGCTAGATTATAGTGGATATAGTATATATAGTGTTATTTCATGGTAAGGGGGCGTAGCAATAGCCAACACTAGTGCAGTGAATACTGACAAACTGCGGGAACGAGACAGACTGAGAAGTGATGAGATGTATATTGTATATAGTGTATACAGTATAAATAGCGTATATATAGTGTAGTGTATATAGTACATATAGTGTATATACTACATATAGTGTATATACTATATATAGTGTATAAAGAGTGATGCGCAATGAGATGCTTGGCGCTGAGACGCCGCTGTATTGTATGCAGAGTTCAATACAGACTGTTCAGAGAGCTGTAGGTCTGAGCGGTCGTTAAACAGGTAGGTTGTTCAGTGAGGAGTACCTGTATTTCTTTGTGTATGTGTATGTATATATGTGAATAACCATCACTAATCTTAAACCTAAACTTAATCTTATCTTACATTATACATAAAGTTAACCATCTCGAACCTTAAACCTAAACATCTCTAACCTTATTACTAAACTTAACCATCTCTAAAATTATACCTAAAACGCTAAGTAGTTAGAAAGTAGTATTTGAGTGGAATAAACCTTTAAAACTATAATTCGCTTGGTGGCGCTGTTACAAAAAAAAAAGAAAAAAAAACAAAAAACTATGGTCCTGGAAACATGGTCCAAGGACTGCAGTCCTGAAACTGCAGCTTCCTCTATTGCAGGAACATACGATTGGAACGACGAGGAGTCATGCCTTTCAGTCCAAAAGTCACATTAAGGATATATATAGGAATGCATGGGGGGGGGGGGGGGGGGGCAAAGTCTATTTGGATTTTAACGCGTGTGCAGGTCAAATGGGAAGACTTTGCTTTGGTCAGACTGGTGGTCAAAAGGAAAAAGGGTTTAAAGCCCAAATAATTGTGTCCATATGCTAAACAAGCCATTACCAGACTCTTTAAAATAATGTGTACAAGAGTTAAGCATTCCTGACTAATTCCAATCAACATTAAAGTATATTTTTTCAGTTTGATGAGAAAATGAGAACTGCGTTCATGAGAAGTCATCTTTTAAGAGAATGTTGGAAAGTTTTACGACTTTTGATTTAAATTCATTGTGATTGCCCCATTAATTATCCCATGAATTTGTAAACAATCGTTATTTGGCTTTGTATGTTTGACTTAACATGCAGACAATAGGGCTTTGATTAAGTACAATCTTTGCTTTGGAAGAAGATACAATGAAATAGAGCAGAGGTCTCTAACTCAAACTACCTGGGGAGGGGATGACATTCAATATCAAGTGAAAAACAAACTGTCCTGCATTTAGGTTTTTTTGCACTAGCTTAAGTGCCTAATAATAAATCTGTGGACACAAAATCATGAGATATCTATTTCATACTCTAAAAATAGACAAAATTGTGTGGATTAAGTATTTGTGATTTAAAAATTCTTTGAAAATAAATATACTATAAACCTGCAGCGGCTGCATTAAAAATGTCTTGCGGGCCGGTTGTGCACCCAGGCCCATAGTTTGAGACCCCTGGACTCTTTTGATTAAAACACACTTTCAGCTTTCTAAGGTTGTCTCACACACAGCAATACTGTTAAAAAAAAAACAACCCAAAAACCCAACAACAACAACAACAAAAAAAACCCCCCAAAAAACAACTTTGCTAAAATTTAAATAAAAAGCTGACAATGTATTAAACACATGATTTTTTTTATTAGAAATAGCATTACCTGTACATTGCAGAGTGTGCACTGTGCACCATAAAGATTAGATCATCCTCCCCCCTCTCCAATCTGCTTGGATAAGGGACAAAATAGCATAGCAGAACTGCATTTATCAAAAAAAACAACTTATGTACACATAAAAGCTAAGTTCTCTGTGGAAAACGTTTGAGGAAGACGAGCGATTTCTCTCTTTGATAACAATTCTTCTGGACGATTTTCGATCCTGAATCACAGTCCATAACGCGGGGTGGCTTTGCCATCAATCGTCCAGGCCCGGGGACTCCCCTTGTTGTATTCTGGACGCTATTCGAATGGCTTCCTCCAGCGACGGCTGGTCACTCAGCTGGAAGGGAGAGAAGACGACAACGCTAATTGGTATAAAGATCATCACTGTTAATCAGTTACCGCCGCTGCTTTACGGCCCAAATGACTCATGTGACGGCAAAGCCCGCGTAATCAACAGTGATCTATTTACCCGGCCACCTCTTGGTGTGCAAATAGATGCTTTTATTTCGCTGACGGTCACAAGGTGTTTAAGCGGCAGAAAGAGGCCATTTGTATTGTATGACAGAGGAGGGGGGATGGGCTTGTCTGCATGAGAGAGCTTTGAAGTAAATAAAGGGCTGCTTGTTCCGAGACCTGGGAGGCTTTGATGCCTCATCGGTCCCCTGAGGGGTTTTGGACCCCAAACGCTTAATATCCTGTGACTGTTGTGAAATGAATTATTGGGAATTTGTAATTATTAAAACAGTCGCTTGGTGATCACTCCAAGCGATAGCCCGTATGCCGTCTTGTCTGCCAAGAGCCCATGGCAGGGCTCGGTTTGGTTTGTAGTGCTCGGTTTTTAAGTACTGTGTGCAAATGCAAGCACGGGGTGAGTCATAGAAAGGTTTACAACTGTAAATATATTACATTAATGTTTAGTTTCTTGGGTTTCAGATCATTCAATGCGTGAGCGGCGGTGGTATTTATTTTCGGATAACTCTTCTTCCCTGTGGTAAAGCGATTTGTCCACACCGTAAAAAGAAAAATGCGTGAGCTCACAAATATGACTGCAAACTCAACACCGCCGCGCTTGCTGCAACACTGAGCATTTGAGTAAACAGTAACTGGGTGCGGGCTGACGCAGGATTAGCCAGGCGTGGACAGAAGGCTTAAGGGCTTAACTCTCAAGTAAAACAAAGCGATTCCGTTTTCTTTGATCATCAGCTTGTGCATCATTAGCGTAACGTCCCAGAAGCAACCTAACGGGGAATTATCGTTGTTTTTGGGAACATCGGCCCTTTGAATGAGACAGGACGAGCCCGTTCAACAGCCGTCACTTTTCTCCCGAACGCGATCGGCTGGTACGAACGCACGACCGGACGCGCCCTGCTCTCAGCACGGCCCGGCACTTTAAAAGTGAAGAGAGCGGGTCTTGGCGGCGGATCCCACCGACCTGCACAGCAATGTGGGTGCCGTTGGATGTGGCCAACAGCGTGACAGGGTGGACATCGTCGTGCTCCTGGCCGTAGCCGGCCTCCTCCACCGTCTGAAACGAGGCCATGTCCGGCGTCATGATGGCCACCTTAGGGAGACGCAGCACACGCCCCGTGAACGTCAGGCTTTCCCCTGCCATGCTTGTTTTGTTTTTTTTTCTCTTTTGAAAAATTAACTGGTCGCTCACCTGTCCGTCCGAGCCGTCCGTGGTCACCATGGTGACAGAATGTGCCCCTTGCGTTGCCAACTCATGGGCTGGGATGGTTATTGTGGTTCCCTCTTGGGTTACCATGGTTATTGTGCCTCCCATCGCTTGCAGATCCGCTTCAGAAATGCTGACCTGACACGGAGGAAAATTAAACAAGATCACTTTAACACCCAGACCATACAGTGTTATTGGATTTCTATGTATGATGCCCATACGGTTTATTTAAAACTTGTTGATTTTAAAATAAATAAAATAAACAACGCAAAAAAACAAAACAAAAGAAACAAAACGTGTTTACATTGGAAGGTTTCCTGGATAATCAACACAAACCTGCTGCTGCGTTCCGTCCTCCTGCGTCACCAGGGCGATGTGCTGCTGCCCCAGGATCTCCGAGCTCTCCATGGGGGTGTGCTCCGAGCCAGAGTCCTCTGCCTCCATCACGGCCGTCGTGTAGGTCACGTTGGGGTCGTCGATGGCGTCTGCGTCAAACAAAGTACGCTTAGGAGGGCTTTTGTACGAAGATACGCTGGACAGGTTCCTGCTCATTGAAACATTACATTGTACAGTGTTTACAGCCTAATAATAAAATGCTATTATCGTTATTTTTAAATTATGAAATTAAGTTTAAGATGTAGCGTGCTACTCCTGCTGTTAGCACCCAGTGAGATGAGCAAGTCACGTCAAACTGTAGTACCTCGCTCTGCCCACTGGATGGTAGTAGAGGTAAGTTAACGTAGGGGTTAACGTGTGTGCGTGTCTTCTTTTTTCTCCACGCGTCTTCTTTTCCACCACCAAGTACCGTTATACAAACATGGCTGAGGTAGTTAGCAAAAACAAAATGTCACTTTGGCACTTTTTTGGTTTTCATGCCTAATGAGAGAGGGGAACCTGCGGATCTTGGGAAACCAATTTGCCGATTGTGTCCCGTGAGGTGCCAACTCAGGGAGCCGTGACCACCAACCTGCACCAACACCTGAAGGTCCATCACCCAAGTCAGGAAATGGAATATTTTAATGTTTGCCAATGTTGAAACAGAACTTAAAACCGAATACTCCTCTTTGTTTAACATGACTTTAATTATTGACTTTAGTTAATGACTCCCCCCCCCCCCCCCCCCGCGCAGGGGGACCATGAAAGGTTTTGAGTGTGGGGACCACTCTGAGGGGACCACAGCAGAGAGCCCCAGCACCGTCTCCTGTGCCGCTGCCACCGTAGCGTAGGGTCGTTCACGAACAAGCCCATCGTTTTGAGCGGCTCTTATGTCGGAACGGAAGAAAGTGAGCCTCGCTGGGTCATAAGCCGTGTTTTTTCCCCCCGCCAGAAGTTTTACAGTTTTATGTTGTTTGTTTAAGTTGCGGGCTCCTCTACTGTCCCCCCCCCATCACACTGGAACCATGACACGCCCTTTTCTGAGGCGTTTGCGACGTCGCACGTGACACGCCAGAAGGAGAAAAATAAAAGAAAATAAAAAGAGAATCGCATTTCTCCCGGCAATGGGAAAGGTAAAATCCCGGGTATACCCGCTGATTTTGGTGGAAAAACGGTTCAATTCAAACTCCAACTTGGCCAGAGATTTGGAAGTTGATGGGAGTTGACCATGACGAAATTCATGAAACCGTACTGTGCCGCGCACCGACCTGTGGGCGGCTCGAAGTAGGCTTCCTGCTCCTCCTCGATGGGCTCTGTGTCGTTGTGCGCCGTGCGTTTGTGCATGGCCAGTGTGGAGATCTGCTTGTACGTCTTGCCGCAGTGGTTGCAGTTGTAGGGTTTGCAGGGCGTGTGGACCACGTGGTGCTTGTAGAGGCTGGAGTACTCCGTGAAGCGCTTTTCACACCCGGGCACGGTGCACACGTAGGGTTTTTCTCCTGAGAAGAGTTTTTGTTAGCATCACACAGGAGCTGTGATTATCAAGAAGAGTAAAAGGCGGAAAACGAAAAAATAAAACAAAACAAAAAAAACCCCGTACCGGTGTGGATCCGCATGTGGTTCTTGTAATTGGTCGCACTGGCGAACGAGCGCCCGCAGCTGGGCTCGGAGCAGTAGTACGGCCGCTCGCCCGTGTGTGTCCGGATGTGAACCTTGCGGATGTTGGAGGTGGTGAAGGACCTGCCGCACCCGGCAACGGGGCATTTGAAAGGTTTCTCACCTGAAAACAAGAGAGGAATGTATTCTTATTATTCAGGTTCCTACAAATGTGTCTCTCCCCCACATTGTGACTCCATAGCTAAAAGACATTCATTAAATATGCATCACTAGTATAATGACGGTCTTGTCTAAAATGCATTTGAATCTGTCTTGCGATTAGGGATGCAAGTTTAAAGGAATTTCCTTTGGGGGGGGGGGGGCGTTTCCCCTCATTTAATTTAACTTCAAAATGGAGACGTTCCGAGGCAAGACTCGCTGAGCTGGTTGGTGCAGACAGGAATATTTACGAGCTGCCACTGCGCGGGTGAGGCTCAGTCGCTCAGGCGACAATAAACGTATTGTTTCCTGCTCAGCGTCAAGAATTTCCCGTTCTCTACTCGCAGGCATGTTTGTTGTTCTTACAAAAGTCACCATCTACTACTACTTCCTGCTCCACTGGGTCTGTTTTTCTCGAATCCCCCCTAAGGGGGATCACATCACGTGCAAGCTACTACAGCTACAGTTTACAAATTCATATCATTGGGATATACCCCTTGAAATGCATAATCTTGTAAAGTTACCAAACATGTTTACTCACTAGAGATGCACAGATTGCAATGTTCTTGGCCAATTCAGATTCCTGATTTTTATTTATTTGTATTTTTTTTATCTGACCTGCCGATTCTGATTTCTCATCTGCTGTAAGTCAATGACAAATACATCTTGTGATCTGATCACGCTCACGTGATAGGACAGCTGCGCATAGGGACTACCACTGCAATCTTCAGTTACCACCATAGTGAGATTTCTGATTTTGACACTGTTTATTATTGCTCATAATTCACTGTGGAACAATAATAGAACATGAGACTGTCCCTGAGTTCCAATAAAATAAAATACAACAGTGGAACAGTGACTGCGTTCCAATGAAATAGAATATGGGACTGTCACCAAGTTTCACTATAATGCAACCTGAATCTCACTGAGTTGTAGTAGGACCAAGATATAACTAACATGGAAATGCCCAGTTCAAACTATAAATGAAGGTCTCTTTCACTTTTACGTGCAAATATCCATTTCCATTATGTCTATATGGTACTTGCCATTCCAACATAAATTGCAATAATTACAAAAAGTAAATAAATAAAATAAATTGCAGGCTCTTCTCACTCTCGTTCACTGGAAGTCCTCCTTCCCACACCGTGCGTTAAACCAACTGAATCAAATGGAACGAGCCGTTTACTCAGTGACTCGGCAAGAACCTCAAAAAAAAGTATCAAACTTTTCATCACGAGCGGAGCTCCACCGTGACAGCGGTACAAACAGTCTGCACAATTTTAGAATTTGTCAGGCAATAAATAAATAATTAATCTAATCTTCTTTGTTTACCTTGAAGTTTTCCAAACAGCCGACATTTTTTTTCTTTTGCTCTCTTATTTGAGCGTCAACCACGCAACGACATTACGTTGGTATCGGGATTGGGTATCTGAACATTTTTACCAGTACAGTAGATGAGTATGGGCTGTGTACATTTGGGTTAGGGTCAGCACAGAATCTGAAAGTGTTGGCAGGTCTGCATTGTTCTTTTGCTTTTCTTTGGTCATTCTATTCTTTAAAGAGAGCACCGAGTATTTAACAAACACACTGTTACACCAGTAAACCCTCACACTGTTGACAACACATCTGTGTGTGTCAATACACCTGTGTTGCCAAAGGGCACTCCACGTTTACTGGATGGATTTATGAAGATACAAAGTCACATTTCATGGTCTTAAGAAAATGGAGCAACAGTGAATCCCCTGAAAGCCTGTCACTCCATCATACCGTCACTTTGCTGAATGTACACTTCATCGAAACTTACGTTTACATCTCAGTGTTTGTAGCGAGGTGTGAAGGTTTTTGGTGAATGGATACTCACAACTTGTGAATATGGTGAAGGAAACATAATATATCGGCAATGTTGCCAACATATCGATAATAATCAGCAACAAAAAGCGTTTGTGTCTTACTGCACCTGTGTGCGTTCTCGTGTGCTTTTGGAGGTCTCCGGAGGTTTTGAAGGACTTGCGGCAGTTGATCTCTTGACATCGATATGGCTTCTCCCCGGTGTGTGTGCGAGAGTGACTTTTTAATCCGTACCCTGGAGGTGAAACAAACACGGGTCTAGGATTCAGCATCATAGCACGGGCTAAAACACGTACACACCAATGTTCTAGTCCTCGCTTAATAACATCAATACTTTTGTCATGATCATGACATGGTCTGATTGTCTTGTCGGCAAATCATTTCAATGTTTCACCTTGATTTTAACCAGACCTTGTTTTAATGGATATACATTATTTAATACACACAGAACTGTTCTTAATGTGCAGAGACGCAAATAATTAAAAAAAAAGCTTTTGAGCTCATTTTTGTGCGTGTGGCAAAGGTCACAGAGGAACATGGCCTGTTGTGTTTTGTTTTTGACCCAGCACAACATGGACTAAAACAAATATATTCACATGTGACACCGCAGCGGACGGCAGTGTTTTTAGACTCATGTTCGTTTTTTGAATAACACTATGGATACTACCACAAGCCGCACAGACAGTTGATAGAGCATCAAATTCAACACATTTCAAGTACACATGTAAACCTGGATTAGTGGATGAACGTGTTTTGATTGTATTTCGCCGCATTAATTGAAGCTGCGTGAAAACGTTCACACAGAGTCACCGCACCTGTTGCAAACTTCTTCCCACAGCCAAGATATTCACAGATGTAAGGTTTGTCTCCAGTGTGGGACCGTTCGTGTACCTGAGGGAAACAAAAGGAAACTGTTTCGGGAAAAGTTCGGAAGCAAAACCAGTGGACACTGTTGTAATACTGTAATAAACTGTAATCATCTTTCTTCTTAAATTCACCAGGAAGTGCAGACATAATGTACACTGTATAGGATTGCGTATCGCTTCAACTTTATCGGTTTCGGATTCCAATATTTTTTTGGAGAGAAAAGAACAAATATTTCAAGAACGAATTAAAGAATACATTTTCTCCTTCATTTTTAAAAATAAATATTTCTCTTTCTTATAAGGAATGATCAATAATTACAAAGCAAAACAATTTCAATAAATAATGGAAAAATATTAGTTAAAACAAATAAAAAATCTATCTATCTATCTATCTATATCTATATCTATATATATATATATATATATATATATATATATATATATATATATATAAAGATTAAGTGAAGCTAAGCCAAACTTTGCCTTTCCTGCAGTCAGCCACGGTCCAGGATGTAAACAGAAGTGTGTGCGCACCCTGATACTGTTTCTATCCCATTGTCGCAGATCAGTGGTAGAACTGCTTCACAGCAATATTTTACACCATGGTGCTTTACGTTATCTGCACGTGGGAGCGAGTGTAAACAAACATGGGGGAACGTCGCCCTTCGGGAAATTACTCATTGGATGGATTATTACAACATTTGCCCGTCTGCTACCGCGCCCCGAAGACATGGGGAGAGGGATGATCGATGGTGATTCAACAGGGAAATTTTTTGCCACGTTGCCACAGATTTCCCATCCTTGTTTTGATTTTGAGCATGGGCCATGGCAATGGAAACGGAAGTGATGTACATGGTGATTTGAATGTTAGGCAGAGAAGCAAAATATGTCGAGACAAATTTCTGAAGAACAATCCATCCTCACTGGATCTAGACGCAAGTTACTGGGTCTGAAAAGGGCCACAGTGCCCATCGTGATAATACCCCTGTAGCACTTTGATGGAAACAAGGGTTTGGGAATGAAAACAAGAAGGACACAAGCACTGACCTTGAGGTGGTGGGCTGTGGTGTAGAGTTTTCCACAGCCCTCGTGGTCACAACGGAACGACTTCTCCCCTACGTGCGAGACCCTCGATGGCCTCTCCTGACCCTGAACTACAATCTGAAACAAAGAAACAGCATCGGTTAAACTACGGCTGACAACCACTGCGTGAATAAGTACGAACGAGGCGGCAAGGCATGAGAATATACTCAACCTGCATGTGGACGCTGTTATCTGCGTCCGCTCTGCCGAAAGGCCCCAACGCATGCTCCACATTCTCAACCTAATGGGGGACAAAATAAATATAATCAACATTTATTTACTAACAGTAAATATGTTGAGGTGAGGGTAATGGATTTTCTTGCCCAAAACACATGAAGTTGTTATATGCTGTTGTATATTCTATATTGTCAGCTCATGTTGCTGAGCATCATGCTTTGACACGTGAACAGCTATGGACACACATGTATGCATTTGGAATTTCAAATTGAAATATTTTCACCAGTATGTGCGCGCTGTTTTAATCCTGCTGTGACATTTCCTAAATATTCGCCCTGCAAAGATCCGCATTGTTGTAATTTGAAAAGTGCACTCAGAAACGCAGACACTTTACATTTGCTAACGCTTTGACACCAATCACCACTGGAAACAGCTAAAGCCACGCTGAAATAGGTACTGGTACCAGCGAGGGGCGTCTGCCTCTCCTCCTGCTGCATAATGGCCCATTACATAGAGAAATCAATGACCAGAGAAACTGATAATCCCAAATGATATGAATCTAATAATTTCGATCATGTGATAACAATAATGTCATAATATCTAACATGATATTGTGATTATACTATAGTAATATATATTATGATAATCAGTCGAAGCTCTGAATGGTACATTGAGACGCAATGCAGGGTTCAGGCTGAACAGAGATTTTGATTTATTTTGTTTCTTGCTTTCTTGCTACTTGTATGAAAAATGAAAAACAGAAATACTAGGGAATGCTGTTTATTTCTATGTGCAATGTCGGTTCGTTAAACGCTTTGAGACTGTATTGTGATTAAGGGCTATATAAATAAACTTGACATCAGTTTTATTTCTGATATGTTGGCAAAAATTGAGTCTACCAATTACTTTTTGACGCAGAGACAAAATAGTATACACAAACAGCTCATTCAGGTTTGGTGATTTTATTGTTAACGAACAGGGTTGTTGTAAAGTTTACAAATATCACAACATTGATATTAAAATCGACTCTCTATCTCTTGTTCCTACCAAGGCTGCAAGGAATCTTGGTGTCATTATTGATGACCAACTGACATTCTCGGACCATGTTGCCGCAGTCTCCCGGTCCTGCCGCTTCGCACTACTCAACATCCGAAAAGTCAGGCCGTACCTGACCCAATATGCCACTCAACTGCTGGTACAAACCTTGGTGATGTCCCGTCTCGACTACTGCAATGCCCTCTTAACAGGCTTGCCGGCCTGTGCGGTGAAGCCACTTCAGATGATACAGAATGCGGCGGCGCGACTGGTGTTCAACCAGCCAAAGAGGGCACATGTCACTCCGCTGCTCATCGAGCTCCACTGGTTACCTGTAGCCGCTCGCATCAAGTTCAAGTCTCTTACGCTGGCCTACAGAGTGATTGTTGGGAATGCTCCCGCCTACTTAAATGCTCTTGTAAGAGCACATGTTGCCCCCCGGATGCTGCGCTCGTCAAATGAGCGTCGCCTGGCTCTGCCGGCCGTACAGCCACGGCAATCCAGGCTATTCTCATTTGTAGTTCCACGTTGGTGGAACGAGCTGCCAAAAATGACCAGAGCGGGGACCTCCCTCTCTGTCTTTAAGAAGCACCTGAAGACCCAGCTCTTCAGTGAGTACCTCCTGTCCTAATCTACAATTACTTAGCACCACCTTGCAGTATTTATTGTTACACCAATGTTGTTGTTACACTAATCTCTGTCGCAATGTAGCTGAATGTTATTCTCCCTTGTAAGTCGCTTTGGATAAAAGCGTCTGCCAAATGACTAAATGTAATGTAAATGTAAATGTAAAAGGTAACAGGACAAGGTCGGAGTCAGGTTCGGGGATCGCCTATCCAGCAAAGCAGCGGGTGACACACGATGGCACAGAGCTACTGTTTGACGACTCGAAGGAGGCCCTTGCTTATGCTGAACACCCTTTCGGACCAGTGTAGACATGATGGGATGGTAATGGAATACGACTTTACGCCCGGCATACAGCCCAAATAGGGGCCACATATATCACAATTTTAATTGGACCGCTGTTCTTCTCAGTGTTGTTAGTGGTTTGTTTATTTCATGCAATAACCATAAACCATTCTAGTGGATTACTTCCACTATCATTGTTATAATTATTATTTCTTGTCTAAATTTTGGAACATACATTTGTTTCAATTTTTTACTATTTTAATACTTAATTTACTCCTATAAGGTGTAAATTAGACTAGGGCTACCCCCTGAGAATCAAATCATCAGTCGGAAACCAGTCAGTCAACTGAAATTCTTCAAGTTGAGCAGTTTTTTTTTTTTTGGATAAAACAGATAGAAGCTTACAAAAGGCACGGGGTTTGGACGCAAACACAGCTCTTCGTGCGCCCCGATCGCCGTGCCCGGTTCCTCCTCCAAATAAAACAACTAAAAACAGTGTGGGCACGGAGGAACAAGGCTCCGTAGGGATGAGGATCATTACGATTTTAACGGTACCAATACTCTTACAGATGCCGCTTATCGATCTGGTACTTTTGCACTCTTATCCGTTATTTACTTTCTTTTAGAGAAAAACCGAAACTAATTAAGAGCAGAATTAAGACAGCTTTATTTTCTGCGCATTATGCATGGAAGAGAGGGCGATGGGGGAGAGAGTCATGGACAAAGTGTCCCCATTATGCAGGGTTTTGTTCCATACACACTCGTTTAGTTCCATGGACACACTGTTGTAGCGCGCCCATTGCAGGCACCCCCCGATCGTCGGTGCCATCACAGAGGGAGATCACTCTTTCTCCATGCCCCCGCCCCACCAGATAGCGCCTTAAGCCGCCGCCCATTTACTCAACTCAAGTCCCAGAATCGACATTTAGTGGAAATGAACATAATAATTCCCCTTTATGTCCTTTGCTCTTTGGACTAGCAAAAGAGCCCCTTGCCGACAGTGTTTGATTACACCCATATGTTCATGGCAATAACACAAAGTATACCGTCAATAAAATATCCCTCTCTGCAAACGTTATTTTCGTTTTCTAACTAACTCGTTCTAAATTTGACCCCCTGATAGATAAACTGCAGAATAAAATTCAATTTTGGAGGACGCTCCCGATTTCTTTATTAGGTAGAACTAATGCTCGTCGCCAACGGCCGCCAGCTGCAGTCCGCCGCGGCCCCCTTCTCTATAGACAGATTACTGACGGAACGGCTCGAACTTATTATTATTATTATTATTATTGTGAATATATAATAATGATAACAGTAATAATAATAATAATGCCTTTGTGACACGGGTAAGTCAGCACCCGGTCCTCCAGGTTGGGGGTTGGGCGTGGGGTTAACAACCTCACCCCGTAAAAAAAAAAGCATGTTATGGAAACAACGAGAAGAAGCCATTCTGGTAAGGAGCAAATGGTGGGGGCTATGGTGGGGGCTCGTCGCCCAATGTTCCAGAAGGAACGGGAGGAACTAACTTACTAATGGTATATATTTCTCCCACAACTGTTATATTTCCTCCAGGACATACCTGTGTTTATTACTAAAGCATTCTTCAAACGTTAAGATTCCATTATCCTTCCAATTGTGTGGGATTATAAAACACGCAAAATAAGGAACACTCATCTTAGTAAAGCTTAAGTCCCTTTCACACATAGTTCCTGGGAAATTACTGGGATAACCTTTCCTGCAGCGTGAGTGATTTTCACTATTCACACATGCAGCTTCATTCAGGAACATTTCTGTCTTGCGCCTTTCCACACATACCATGACAATGCTGAAATATATGGAAAAAGGAACAGTCCGTTCCAGTGTAGATCAGATCGTTTGGACATCTCTGTCGGTACAATCTGAATCAGTTTAATTTTTTCCCTGGCTCTAAGAGACCGTTTTCACCTCCCCATCTCCCCACCCCTCCTGGACGGAGTGTTCCCTCCGCTGACGGAGCGGGGACAGAGCCCCCGTCCCCGGACACAGTGACCCTACCCATGGTTTTTACATTGGTTTTTGGTATACATTATGTACAAAACATTTTAAGCTAGATTATTTAGTGTCTGTTATGATACAAAAGAGATTTAGAAATGTTTACTAATTTTATCAGACTCTCGTTGTCTATATCCGCACCAGACACAATCTGCTACGTGACATCCGACTCATTCCGCCGCAGAGGACGCAAAAAGTGTCAATATTTAACTCACGTAAAGACGGGTCGTAAATATTCCTGTATGAGCAAACCAGCTCAGTGAGTCCTGCCGCGAACTTCTCCATTTTGAAATTAAATGAGGACAAATGCTTCTCGCATCCCTCGCGCCAAGCCACAAAATCTCGTAGGCGCGTAAAGTCGTCTCCCCACGCGCCACCCCCTGGTGACGTCATTAGCTTTTATGTTATCATTTAATCTGCGATTATTAAGGTTAACAACTATCTATCAAGAAAATTCCTTCAAATTTGCTTCCCGGGTTCATACCCCTTCTCCTGTCTCTGCGTGGAACCGGCGGACAGACCAGATCCTTTTTGGCGCTATCGCCGGTTCAACCACCATTAACAGCAATTCCTCCTCGGCATAAACAAGCTCCGATGCTGTGCTTGCAGCCATGTTTGGTGCTTAGCGTTCCTCTCGGTTTACGTCTTCCTGCTTCACACTGTACTTCCTCTCTACTGCCACCCGTGGTTTTTGAGAATACCGTTACGGACAATGCGGCGACTAAAACGCTCTGCACTCTCTGCGCGTGTATAACCAGCCATTCAGGCTCTGCAGAGCCTTAAGGTAAACCTAATATTTCTAATATTTCGGATGCCATATCATGACAAATGTTAGGCCTTATTTTTCCTAATGATAATTTATTTTGACTATAAAACTACTACTGTGTGTCATAAAATTACGGCATCTTAATTCCATGAGGACTACCAGTGACAGACAATAGGATCTTCCTACCTTGGTAGTGTACTGCTCCAGCACACTGATGGTCTCTTGGTCAATAGCAGTGGCCTCCGCCTGCAGGTCTGCGATGGTGCCGTCGGCCTGGATCGCGAGGATGGTGTTGGGCTGTGGCATGTGCACTGTGTGCTGGATGTAGGCTGTGCTGCCGTCCTCCAGCTGCACCTCCTGTAAGCCACTCTGGTCGTACGTGTCTATTGTGAATCAAAAAAATAATAATTCATTACATTGTGGCCGGTGTCACAAACATGATTAGTCATGGTAACTGTGTCATCACACTATCAATTAATAAAAAAACAAAAAACAATCTATTAAGAAATCCAAATCAATTACCGGCAATTTAGATTTATTTTGCTGAGAATTCATACACACCTGAATTATAAGATTCCAAGGGGTGGATCAAGTGTGAAATAACCCTTACGTAAATAAAGTACCAGACGTTTTGTGACAGATTATACCTTTGGGCGCATGAATGTAGGCTGTCGTTCCATCCTCCAACTGAACAGTTTGCCCATCTTCAAGCTGTAAACTGTCGCCCCCTACAACGACAAACACATAAAGTAGTCAAATAAAACTCCCTCTAATATTTTAAATGGGACAAAATAAACATCAAGATTTCATGACAACACAATAACAGTGAATGACGATAAAACAGCAATATCACCCTCTGCTTTATATGCCAGTGTAGGGAGCATTTGGATATTTCTCTCATTACAGACAACCTGACACGACTTGTGTACCTGCTTTAGGCATGGAGACATGCTGAACGTAGGCAGCTGAGCCGTCCTCCAGCTGGATCACCTGGCCGTCCATGATCTGGCCGTCTGAGAAGGACGCCTTGGAGTCGTGCTGGATGTATGCAGTGGAGCCGTCCGCCAGCGTGACGGCCTGCAGGCTCACTGTGTCCATGCTGTCCATCTGGTCCCCATCTGAAAACATTTCATAAAGATAAATATCAACTTACGCTCAGATAACATGTGTTACATTTTATATATAGGGCTGGGTATTCAACGGAATTAGTTGATAACATTTGTGTTATCATCATTTCTAATGAATGGGTTGATTGTCAGAAGAAACCGTGAAGCTCGGAAATCAATGACACCTCAGTATGGATCTGCCCACACCTGCCAGCCGACACTTAAGAGAGAGGCTTTGTGATTGGATGCACCACGTCGGAACACAGACCCGGTGTCCAGACTTGACACTTGCGACAATGCTGTAGGCTGTAGTATGATCTGTTTTCAGATCAAATGTTCCCGCAAAATATTTATGAATAAATGCCACTGGGTGCAAGAGATGGCATTCTCTTCTCTTCATCTAAAAATATTATGTAGTGGTAATAAAATATTGAGTGTGTAGCCTGCAGCAGACGTGAGCGCTCCACTCGTGCGTGGAGAGGAGACTGGGTGCTGAAATTTTGCACGTGAAAACAATGCTTTTGAGCATGTGTTTCCTCTTCAGACGTCCATGACCATCGCCAGCACCAACACACCCGTCCAATGGTGTTTTATCACATACCCGGAAATCTGTCCAATTTGTGGCCCAATTGCTGTCCGCAAAGCTATGAGATCGTTTGCCATGGGTGATAAAAATCGCAAGTGTAAATAAACATGGCCAGAGAAGGAATACCGCCAGAAGGTGTCTTGATGAGGCTAAGATGGCTGTGGGACCAAAACTTTGGAAAAGGACCGTCAGGTTAAGCTTTTGTAGCCTCACCTGCCACTGTAACAGCCTCTGCCAGACAGAGGGTGACCTGCTGTCCGTCTGCATCATGAAACTCTGCCATCCCCTGGGAGTCCCGGTTTATCTGGGCCAAGAGCATGCTTTAGCTGCTAAAAAAAAAAAATTCATGCAGGAAACACAGGGACAGGAGACTAATTATACATATTTAACTAACAGAAAAAAGGTCACCCAGAAGACTGAGAAGTTATTATGAAACATGAATGTAAAACAAAAGGTAAGCATTTTCAAGAAAATGCTAAGGACATCATATTTCAGCTCAGCTTTTAAATTGCTCTTCCAATGCACTTTTTACGTATTCTCTTTGATTTGCATATTTTCATCAGTTTTCTTGAATGTATTATTTTATTGTTTTTATTATTGCACTTCGTCTTCATATTGTACTCATAGAAAGTTTGGGCATCCGATCCCAAGGGACTCCGACAGCATTATTCAATACTAATAAATACTTGACAATTGTCCGGAGTACTTCTAGACTGATCATTCGAGACCTATGATTCAAGTGTGATAATGCTGAAAATCATAATTACTCAGCGATTAATCATAATTCCTGAATTGGCTTGCAGGGATCAATGAATTATCGTATCTTATAACTGCCGTGTGCATTTTGAATTTGATATTTTTGACCATCACAGTTAAATTTGACAATACGTGGATCAAACTGTCTAATATTAATACAGAAATGCAACTCTTTCCAACCCCTCCCCGTTTTGAACACAGTAACTAATATGGCTGCTTTCCACTTTAGCCAACCTATGACTTGGAACAAACTAATGCAGACAGACAGACAGACAGATGGTAAGCTAGACAGATGGATAGAAATACAGATAGACAGCCAGAGATAGACAGACAGACAGATAGATATATAGATAGATAGATAGACAGATAGACATACAGACCGTTAGACAGATAGATATAGACAGATAGATAAATACATAGACAGCGTTGCGCTAATAGTCATGAGTTCGCAATACACATAAGACATTAAAAAGAAACAGAAAAAATGGCAACATACAATAAACCTAATTGTCAATCAAACAAAATAGAAATAAATGGCATTGTACAATAAACCTAAAATGTGACTTTAAAAAAAAAAAGAAAGAAGAAATCACAATGTAAGTTACAATGTAAAATAAAACGGAACCCTCGGTATCAACAATTGAACGTCAAAAATAGTCAATTGTAATCACATGCTTGCCGCAACTTATTTCCCCGGTAAACACAACAAAAATGATTATTGCTGTCACAGTGACAGTTATGACGCCAACACGTGTTCAGCCGTCACACAGCCCGTAAAAAAAAAAAAAAGCGGGTTATTAGCATCGTGCTAACTGTCAGCGACGCTGGGGCTCAAACATCGGCTTCTAAGTGGAAACGGCAACGCTGCGACGTGACGGTTTGAGTTGGTTTCGGGGACAAATCGAGTCTCCCCGTCCGCTAAAGGGGGTTAGCGTGCGCCCCGTAGCCCCCGGTGCAACGGGGAAGCTAACGCGGCTAACGTCTGTAAGGCAACAAGACCGGGAAAGCGTCAGCTAATTAATGATAACATACGCATTATGACTCTTTGAATATGACTTTTATTTTGGGCGAGGTGGTATTTCTCAGTGTCCCCGAGCCCGCCACGGAGGCCCCGCGTCCCCGCTCCCGGAGGCGGCTGCGGGAACACTGCACACTGGGTAAAAAAAAAACAATTTATATACGAACCTCAGAAAATTTCCAACAATTCCTCCTGTTCGACCGCCATGCACCAGTGCAGGAAACGCTCGGCGGCGACCGGACCCGGGAACATGTATCGCCGCAGAAATGGCCCCGGCCTCCGCGCGGCCCACGTTCCCCGACGGACGCCGGCGATTGGCCGCGAGTGCGGAAACCGCGGCGTTCGCGGCGCCGCGATTGGTCGGGAGACGCGTCGATCACCCGGCGGAACGCCCGTCGCTCTTCCGCCATGCAGGTTCACGGGCCCCTGTGCGACGCCATTCCGCGCTCGGCTCCGTATTGTCTCACGCTTTTTGGGCGCAAACGCGGACTAAAGCCCCGAATAAAGCGAGCGTTCGCCTCCCGGCGCGTAAAAGGGCGTCGCACCCGCCGGGCGCCGGGTGTTTGGCAGCAGCCGCGGGCCCGGCGGCCGTGTCGACGCGCTCCCCGTCGACGTAAACACGGATGTTTGGGGATATTTCGGCATCCATGTTGAAACAAGGCGATGTGGGAAAAAAAAAGAGGGGAATGTGGGCAATGCAGTCAGGCTGCTGCCCCGGAGACACGGCGCCCCAAAAGCGGCCGAAAACACGGATAGAATGCCCCCTCAATTAAATGAACGTGAACTAAGCTAATCTCGAATGTGTACATAACGACTGCACAAAGTTATACTTCGTTATATACGTATATAATTAATATTGATGTATCTATATCGATTATATGTATGTGTGTATATTTAAAAAAATAAATTTAAGAAAAAAAAAATATATAATTGTTTTTATTATACTTCTCTCTGCCTTGGTGTTTTGCACAACCTGAACTGCGCTGTTCTCATTTCTCAATGAAGAGTATTCAACATGTTTCGGAGCTTGTCGCTCCTTCGAGGATGTTTTTTTTTGTTTTTGTTTTTAATTATATTGTCATAAGCACAACAAACCACCTTGGAGGCACATGTCGGTGGCTATGAAATCCTCGGAGCAGACCACAAGATTGTAAAAAAAAAACAACGTGATAAGTCATTAAGATACTTCAAAAACATGACGTTTGTGGAGCACATAATGAAATGAAACAGCTGATGGACGAGTAAAATAATATCTTTATGGAGACGAGACACTGACGTGTGAACGGGCCAAATTGATTCATCCCATACCAATATCTTGCAAAATGTAGAATAATAAAAGTGCAAAAGATTTGCAGGAGATTGATGAAAATCAGATGACA
This sequence comes from Zeus faber, assembly GCF_960531495.2. Lineage (NCBI taxonomy): Eukaryota > Metazoa > Chordata > Actinopteri > Zeiformes > Zeidae > Zeus > Zeus faber. The sequence goes on along the minus strand of NC_137201.1, from coordinate 27,255,390 downwards.
ATATGTGGGGCATTCGACAACCATATAGTACTATTTAGTGGACATTCTGAATATTTAAAACATACTTCAATGGATAGAATGGGCCAATACAATGATATATTTATTACAACTGTCTGATGAAGTAGTGGCTGAAGCTGTAGTGCAGTAGATTCTAATATTCTTATAGAATTGTAAATACTTTTTTCTAGAACTTAAATTATGTTGTTTGAGATGAAATATTTTTCTGTTATGTTTTATTCTATAACGCTTTATTGTGTTTTCTGTTTTCTTCTTCTTTTCTTTAATGTATTTGCATTGAAAATTTCAGCATTGATATTTTGAACGAGACACTGAGGGGTTTTACCACTTGGACAGAAAGCGGCGCTCTTGCAATTAAAAATGTCCTCTTCAAAATCTTCCTGGTCTTTGCATAATTTAATAGCGGAGCAACTTTCCTGAGATAGAGAGGATCTTTGCTGAAACAAGTGACTAGATCAGGCCCCATACTGGCTTGTGTTATATTAATGGCACAATTAAAATGCATTTGACATAATCGCAGCTGGTGAGAATAAATGAAGTGGGAGGCTGGAGCGCTGAGTGTAATTTCTCACCCGTAAGGAAACAGTTTTAATAGCACAGCTGACCCATGACCCTGGCAACCAACGTGTGTTGTGTGTTGTGACAGGCCCTGGCAGGCAGGTGAGCAGCCCCTCTAGTGGTCACAGACAAGTTTCTAGGACACGCATTGTCCCAGATATTTCCCTATGGCAACCTGGTCCCCAACAACAAAGTACAAAAGCCGTCTACAGCTGGCTGAGACTCTGGGGGATTTACAAACGGTAGGTAATGTGCTCATTGGGCATTAACAATGCGATGGACATATAAAAAAGATGTCAAAGTGCCAGTTGAATGAGATGACCTGACAGCGCTGCAGTAAAACTTTAATTTAGAAACTTGTTTTAATTTTGTTCACAGCTACAGAACACAGTAAATGTTCTTTAAACGTCGGAAGATTTACGCAAACTGGTTTAAACAGGGAATTTACTATTTTTCATGGCTGGATACACATTTGGTGATAAAGCATTTCACTCTCTCCTAAAAGAGGGGCACCCAGAAAGGAAAAATGGCTTCTGAAGTGGAACGACCTCCGGAGCTCGTTCCGCTATTCCTGGGACGGCGACGGCGGAACGTTTTCTTTGTGCTGGACACATCGGAGGACACCGGATCTGTCGTGGGATTAATGAAAGACATGTTGATCCAGAGCCTCCTGAGGAAGGCCTCTCTCAAAGACTCTCTCTTCAACATCATGGCATTCTCATACGAGGTGACAACTCTGAGCATCGGCATCAGCAGCTCTGATGGAATCAATGATCACCTCAGTGGAATTGCTTTAGCGTTGATGTTACACATCCACGTCACATACAGTGTGTTGTCACATAGAGTTTGGATCGATTAGGCCTGTTAACAAAATGGCTCATTTGGTCGCGTGTTGGGTGAAAATGTTGCACATCTACGGCACAAGGATTGTTAAGTTACTGGATTTTCATCGAGTCATCCAGTGGTGATATTGAGTCAGTTATATTTCTTGTGCAGTCTGTTTTTTTAATTTGGTGTCGAATGATTATAATGACGCAACGGAACGAGCCATTAAATTGTGCAAACCTTGAGACTAGCAAATAAATTAGTATCGGTAGAGGACTACTCCCAAACTCTAGATAGCAAGGTTATTTGGATTTTCCTCAGTAGAGCCGAGAACTCAGAACTGTATAGCCATCGCTATTTCACAGTTCAATGTCATTTTTAAACATTTAAGTTTGGCATTTGTGTGTTCATTTTCCCACAACTTGTCCCAGGTAATCTGCTGGTCCCAGCATATGCTCCCCTGTGCTCCACACACGGTGTACGAGGCTCTGTCCTGGATCCGCTCCCTGACCTGCAGCCCTGGGAAGGACCTCCAGGCAGCCCTGAGCGCAGCGCTGATGGACCCCGCCTGCCACGCCGTCCACCTCCTCACCAGCGGCCTCCCAGAGCACCCAGAGGCCATCATACGGGCCCTGCCAGCCATGGCGGCCTTCGGGAGGCCACTCAACATCTTCTACCTCCTGGACTCGAGTGCGTCGCTGAACAGTGCGACTCAAGACTTCTTGCAGTGCTTAGCTCTCGCCACCAGAGGGAGCTGTTATTTGCTTCCAGTCGGGGTGAATGGGGCCTTGAGGGAGGTATGGTTTGACTTGGTCATTGCAGGATGATGTTTTGTGGCGTGATCACTTTGTGCAGAATGTCCCTCCCCTGCATATTGTGTGAGTGTTGGGTGTGGACGCATTTGTTCTGCCTTGGCTGCTGACAGGTGATCCCATTGCACACGGACGAGAGCCGGACGCCGGTGCCAACCATCCCTACAATTGAGTCAGTCCAGTCATGCATCTCTCCACGCCAACATGATTCTCTTCCTTTGCTCAGGTTGGTCACCCGGGCGACAAGTTGGAACGCATGGACGTCTAACTATGGTTTCATAATGGTATTTTAGCAACCACATGTGTCCACATACACTGACCTACAAATGGGATATTTTGTACTTAAAGGACAATCAGGTTTTGTCTTATGCAAACTGACAAATCAGAAGATACAATCTCCAGCAACGTTGCGCTTCTCGGATCGCTTGAGATGACACTTCAAAGTGCATTAGGGTTCCTGTGTGAGAGAGTACCACGTTGCTGAGCTCAGTGGGTGTAGTTGGGCCCCGACACTGGCACGTTGGAGCGCTCCCTTGCCAGCGTCGCTCAGAATGGAACATGAAAAAGGAAAAATGCTTTGCTGGCCTGGTTTACAGATTGTTTCCTAGCCGTCCCGCATGGGGGATCCATCTTTCAGGCGCGTTCCCGAGGTTTCTCCCTCTTACCTCCAGGTATTTTTTGAGTTTCACCTTCTCTGTCTGGGGGCTGAGGATTGGGCGGTGTTACAGTGATAAGGACTATACAAATATATTTTTGCTTGACTTGTCCTATGTGGGGGAAATCACACACTTGCAGAGGTGGAGGGTTAAATGAAATGCTCCAGGGATGAAAAACACTTCAACATATCTCCTAGATAACATGGTTTACATGATAGGAACGCGATTAGGGCATGCATTATATGCTTTCAGTTTTGCCGTCTAATTTGACACAGACACACACACACACACACACACACACACACACAAGCTTCTAATAAGTTTGTTTCGTGCACACATCCAGGTGCAGTCTGGGTATGCCTTTCTCCCCAGCCACATCCCATACGCTGTCAGGCTCAGAGCTGTGGGGTGCTGAATACTCCCCAGGCTGCCGTGTCCTGGCCAGAAAGGAGCTGGATGGCCTTTACTACCTGGGCACCGTCATACAGGAGGTACGGCCGAAAGGAGAGGCGTCCTCCATGTCGAGTGGTCACTAACAGCATTTACAGTCTAAATGTGGAACCTTTGTTCCGGTATAGATTAGAAGAGGATTGCGGGTGGTTGAGTTTGACCATTTAGGAAGGGCGGACTCGAGCCTCAACTCTTCCAAAGTGTCCCAGCTGCAGCTGGTTCGCTCCTTGGACATGATCCATCACACCCGGGCTCACGCACACCGTCTGGTACCCGGGGACGACGTGCTGTCACCATGGGAACCAGACCTGCGGAGGTACGGGCCGGGCAGAGTGATGGCTGATATGGAGCACAGCGAGAGTGGTAAGACGGGTCCGTCCGTCTTTGGGTCCAAAATAATGCTGATCAAGTCCCCACCAAGGCTACGAAGTACCTTGGGAATGGAAAGGTTTTTTTTTATTTTATATTTCAATATTTCACACAGTATCAGCTGTTATATCATTCCTTTTCAATATTTCAGCCTGTAACGGCACCGGCCTCGTGGTCCTGATGTGGAATAGCTGCCTAGCTCACGTTCCCAGGGATCTGGCTGCACACATCACAGCCTCTCATCACGAAAGGATAGTCGGGGAGCTCCAACCGGCGGCGCCGCAGAGCTGGCCTCGGATGTGCAGCCCTCCCGGCGCTCGCCAAACGTGCTGCGCCCAGCCCTGTCAGTCCGCACCCGCTTCTTGCCACCATCCCGTTTCATGCGGTTGTCTGTCCGTGGTCCCGCCCGTCTGTGCATGTCACCTGGGAAGCGGGGCTCGATTTAAGACGGCGGAGCTCGAGAGGAAGGTGGATCTCCTGTTGCAGAATCTCAAAGACACACAAACGGGAAGGAGTAAATCCGAAGCCTCCGCCGCCTCCTCCTCCTCCTCCGCTGTGTCCGAGGAGACCACCGCTTTGAGGTCACCCCCTCCGTTTACACCGAGAAGTGAACAAGAGCGACCTCCGTGGAGGTATTGGAGGAGGAGCTCTCCAGAGCCACAACACAGAAAGCCAGGTGAGGGGCCCCACACCCAGCTGCTGTTTAACTGTGGTTGGGAATAACTTTTTTTTTTTTTTTTTGCTTAAGGAACGGAGACCTTTGATGTAAACAAGAATTAAAATATACTGTAAATCTAAAACCAACACACTCAGGCCTTAACTATGGTACATGTAGCTCCAGCCAATATCCTGGCCATTCATGATGGCTCTTTAATTGTTTGCAGCAACTTGTTCCCTCCCATACCCTTTCATATTCAGTGGAAACTTCGCACAATGTGGCTTCACAATTCCACATAATTACTGCACTGAAATTTACACAATAACAACGTTTAAACATGCTACTGCTGTACAATTTGTACATCTGAACATTCCAGATAAAATTCCTTTATGTAATCCAGGGATCCCGAACTCGAGGAGAGCGTTTCAACCTGCAAGGTTCGGCTTTCCTGTCCCCCAAGTCAGGGGGGCGTTACCCAATCACAGCTCGCTTTTTAAACCACTCCCTGGTCCCGACGGAGGAGGAGTAACCATCAGAGACATTTCTCAAGCGACCGACTTCAGACCTCGACCGCCGGTGGGATATTTCTCGGGCCAGAACGCTGCTGCTGTTCACACCTGATGTTGGTCCATGTACAAGCTTGAGCTGATTTCTGGATCAAAGTATTGGTGTTGATTATTGCCACAAATCAACATTTACTGATAAAAAATATATTGTTTTTATTCAAACATAGTGATGTGGCATACAGTATGTGCATATATATTGCGAGTGCATCACACAAACCTGAGGCAGAACTTTGACATCATCACTTAATGATATCACATATTAAGTTAAATACAGTAGAATATGGATTCTCATTGCGTAGCAGACAGAAGACAAAAAAAAAATCTTATTGGCATAAAAAAAAAGAAAAAATCTCAAGCAGGGGTCACGATACAAAAAGGAACGACCTCTAAAGTGAAGATATACATGTAAACAACATTTGGACGATGCAGATGTGCGGTCAAAAGCGGAACGGTTCAAATGTGACTGTGAATGAGGGGTGCAGGGGAAGGCCAGAAGGTCAGAGGTTAAAGGTTATCTTGATGCTTTCTCCATCGTTGACGTTGACCAGCTTGGTCTGCCTGGCTGAGTCGTGCAGGACGGCGCTGACGGCGTAGGTCCCGGGGTACACCTCAACGTGGAAATCTTCAGCGGGCCATGAGCTGGTCTAAAGACAACAGGACATCCTGAGACCCTTTTTAACGCCTCAATGTTTTAAATGTTAATATTAACTATTGAAGAGAAGGCGATGGACATCCAAAGAGCTGACTAGAAGGTGCCCGAAAGAACAGACCAACACTTTTGATTTTTCTTTTTTTGGGGGGCCGAGCTTTTGGGCACGTGAGAGACGGAGGTTGAAATGTTGCTGAATAAACTACGAGACCGGATGTTTTTCATCATCATCGTTTTATAAACTCACGGCACGGACAACACGAGGAACCCTTTGGTGCGACGACTGGAAGTCAACATCCCTAGGCTCCTACCTGTGTCCGGGTGGGGAACGTCGGTTGCGTCCTCCCAGGTGTTGGCCGTGTATGAGACCTCGACGCAAGGGTCCTCTCTATTTCACTGGGCTCGGTGCAATGGGATGATCCATCAAGGTTCTGCAATATAGTTTATATATGTATATATATTTTTTTAATTTTCTGTTTTTTCATTCATTTATTTGTTTCAACATATTTCAATTTATTCTTCTGGACCAAATTGATGTGGAGATCCGTCACAGTTAAAAGTGGGACATATATCATAGACGCAGCAAATTGTCAATATTCACCTTATTTTTATATGTAGATATACAGTATATGTGTATACAGATATTTTACTATTTTCACAACTAGCGAATATTTTTAATTTTTATTTATTTATTACTTTTCTATGTGAAAGTCCTCATACTGTATGTGTATGTGTGTATGTAAGTATGTATGTATACACTGTTTATATGTATACATACATAATATCCAGGGGAAAAACATCCAGAACTGTTGAACACATTGCATTTATCAATTAATGTGTTATTTGCAATACAAGGAAAAAAAAATGTTTTAAGTTCTGCAATATACATTAAAAAAACATTATAAATCACACATTGGAAATCCTATCAGTGTTTGTGGGAAAACAGCAAGCTGACACTTTAAACAATTGGTTAGGTTGGTTGTAGAGTTTTCACAATTCCATTTTCCTTTTTATTGTTTATCTTAGGTTTATTTTTGAATTTGTATATCCCTATATTCTATCTTTGAATTAATTCTTAGCTTTAATGTAAATTGGCAATCATTTCAGGTAATCCTCAGGTTTAATGCATATTGCCACATCTATCCATCCAGCTATCTATCTATCTACAGTATCTACAGATGTCATGTTTGTAGTGTACATTGGACTGGTGTGTTGGTAAATTCAAATGTCACGTATTGCCCTTTGACAATCTTTCTCGTGCAGAATAAATATTTGCCTTTGTTTGTACGTCTATAGGTTCACTGGGCCCAACAGGAAACAATGCAACATGAATAAAGTGCAGGAGCAGAGCAGCATTACTTGTCTCCTAGTTGGAGGTGTGGGTGTCGTCCTCCCAGGGGCCGGGTGCGTGTGAAACCTCAACACGTGGGCCCTCTCAATCTCACTGGGCTCAGTGAATTGGGGCGACCCGTACAAGTTCTGCAATATACAAGATACAATAAAATAAATCACATGATAGAGATGTTAGAAGGATAGTGTTTGTGGGCAAAAATCTTCCTTGTGGGGAATATGACATTGACAATGTGATACTGTACTTCAGTACATTTTTCAAGTATCTGTACTAACTGTAGTTATATTCATTTTCGGAGACTTCCGGCTTTTACTCCAATGCATTTCAAAACAAATATCTATACTTTTTTTTTTTTTAATCTAACACAGTCAGGTGTTAGATTTAACACCCCCAAAAAAAAAAAAAACCTGGACTGGATCTATCAAACTGCTCATCAATGATTGATTGAGTCCATATCCTGGTAAATTACTGACACCACCTATGCCATTTATTTTTGAAAATTGTAACTGGGGCCTTTATGAGCACTCATCTTCAGAAAAACCCTACACTAACACTTTATGAGCACTCATCACTGACACTTCAAGCCGTATTACAGACTGGTATGCCAGGGCTCTGGATATGACAAGTGCTTTTACTTTTAATAACCTTTAACTGAGTCCATTTAAGCAAGAACTTGGAGGGAATGTGAAGTTTTACGGTTGCTATGGGTTGCTACGGACTCCGGTAGCCATCTTTGGGGTGCGATCCCCCCAAATATGGCCGCCCGCCCCGGCAATGTGAGGCCGGCTTCGCATTCCTTTGAGTAGGCAATCGTAATGTGGTGCTTTCCCTTCCACTGAGGTAACTTTGCATCAGGGCGTCAGGGAACAGCTTCCTCCACCGCGGCCGGTGTGTTATTATGGATTATTATGGGAGCTGGAGCAAAGCAAATGAGGCACCGTCTCACCTTGCACTGGCAGGTGGTCTGTGCCATGTGATCTGTTACGGTTTGAAAGGCTTCGTTGATGTTTGTGCAACTTGTCTGCAAACAGAAAATAAAGGACGTGTGATAATGATACAAGCAGAAGGAAAGGCTCAATGGATGTGGGTGGGATGTGGAAGTCAGGTGGAGCTGCTTGGGGACTGTGTGGGGGGGGCAACCGGGCACCTTGTGAGACTTTTTCTCATCACGGTCCTTGTTTGGACGCACACCGGTCCAGTCCACCCTACGCCTGGTGGCCCGCTCCAGGACCTCCATGCCCTGGCGGGCGGAGCGGCGCATGGTGGCCTCCATCCAGGCGTGGTCCGCCATGAGCCATACCAGTGGAGCTGCCGGACGAGGCCTGGGTGTAGGTGTACTGGTGGAGCGGTCGATCAGAGGCAAAGTGTTATGCTGCGTTCCACCGAAAGGGCGGAACTCGGAAAAGCCCCGACCCCAACCGGGGGAAGCGCAGAGCGGCGGCCGCCTAAGTGGGAACTTTCGGGGGCAGATCGGCGTTTACGGGGATAACAGAGGTGACGTCACAGTGACGGTGAACAAAGTGCATCGGGTTCAAGTTTAAAACACGCCTTAACATTGTCTTGAACCAGTCGCCCTGCCTCCTATTTCTATGTCGTGTTGAAACGCGTTATGCGTCTTGTCGACCGATCACACGCGGAACGAACGCAAATCTAGTGCGCGCGTCCGTGTGTTCTCGAACAGAGGCCGTGGAACGCGTGGATCTCGGAAGTGCGTGGGGGGTTTCCAGACACTGAAATACCGATTTCCGAGTTTCCCCGGAACGCAGCACAAGGAAGCGCGGTTCTAAACGTGTCGTCACGATCGAGCACAGCTTCGCGCAGTTTCGTCAACGAACCCGGGCGCGCGGGCCGGCTTTGTTTACGCGTGCGCGCCGAGCCCCGAAAATGGCAATCGCGCTACGGTTTGTCCTCGAATCTCGAACGAGCAAAAGTTCTGGCGGGGGAAAGGTGTCGCTTACTTTTGGCGCCCAAACGAAGTGACGTTCATTCATTCGCCATGTTCCCCACCGACAGGAAATCCTGCCCCGGTGAGCCCCGCCCCCGCCGCCCCCGCGGCCACCCCGCTGACAGGCGCACCGGGAGCCCGGCCTGAGGAACGGTGTCCTCTGCTGGTCTCCCCGCGCTCCCATATCGCTCACAAAATCAAGATTTTGTTACTCGGTCGGGTATTTCATTGTTTTCAGGGCCCATTTTCTGTCTCTGTACGTGATCTCATGAGGCGTATTTAGCAGTTGTTTTCACTGCCATACTGATCTCACCTGTATTATATTTATACAACAAGGCTATTCATGTTTACTAGTTATCATTGCAGTAGTTATGCACTGCTGCGATACCATTTGCACTTGTACTGTCAAGGTGTGACTTTCGCTTAATTACTAAATTGAGCACGTCAACTCTGCCAGGGCTGGGCAGCTGTGCGCATAGTGCCATGGGTCAGTTTGTTCAATGGATTTATAATTCCAATGTCCAGACCTCTGACAGCCGTAGTGGTTGATTAGAATAAATACAGCATTACTTTTTCTTAGTGGAATGGTTGGCTTATTCCATAACAAGCAAAGATATAACTAGACTAGATATCAAAATCTTTCAAAATTGAACAATCCTGTTCAATTTTCACTTCTGGTGGACGGTATGCAATCTTCATTTAACTAATGGATCTGCAAAGGCATCTGAAATACACCATTACCAGGTGAGCTGAATTCCACACCCTTTCATGCAAGAGGTGGCAATGTTCCACTTAATTATCAGACTAGAGGCAACTGCATCACTGCAGCCCAAATGTGACAGCAATATTTGCACTACAACACCTGGCTTTACAAGATACAGCGAGTCACTGAGATGACCTGATCTCTTATGTATATTCACATTCAAACATCTTAAAAGGAAAGAAACTGGAATCAATTTATGTCTCAGACAAATAACACTGGTCCATACATCCATTTGTACATTTTATTTTTGTCCAAAACTTTATGCCATCAGCACACAGGCTCCTCCCACAGCCTTGATCTTCTCTTCAGCCAATCGGCTGAAGAATTTGGCCTTCACGATCACAGGCTGTTTGGGCAGCTTGCCCTTTCCAAGAACTTTGTAGTAACCCTGAAAATAAAAATAATGTAAGGTGAATCATGAAAAACAATGACAAATAAATATCTTCATCATACTCATTAAGATGGCACTGGTCAATGGACATGAATGTGTTCAATTAGGGTTTATCGCCATTTGTGTGAACTCTGCTGTGTCTCGACCTTGTTTAAGTAAAACTTTTTTTTAAACAATCCAAGATTTGTGCACATACAGATGCAGACAATGTGTCAAGCTAGTTTAAGTGCATATTTTGGTCATAAAGGAAGTTTTGGTTTAACAGTGATGTCGAATTTTAGAATACAGGTACTCCTCACTTAACGACCGAGTTCCGTTCCTAGGACCAGGTCATTAAGTGAATTGGTCGATAAGCGAGGACCAGATGTGTGACACACACACACACACACACACACACACACACTATAGTATAGATAGTGTATAAAGGGTGATGTGCGATGAGATGCTTGACGCTGAAACATCGTGGTATGGTAGGCAGCATACAAGTCTGGTCAGAGCTGGTCTTAAGACCCAATGGTCGTTAAACAGGGAGGTTGTTAAGTGAGCACTACCTGTAGTCAATCTCCAAATATCACCATCAATAAAGTTGAACATTATGGGAAAATAGCCACCGGTGGGAAACATCCAAAACCAGTAGCTTCACATTGTGAGGCGTTCACAAACCACTGGAAGTACATTACCGTGCAAACAGAACAGCTCCAAGGACCAGATTTAAATTATCACTTTAGGTAGCAGTGGAATGATAATTATATTATTTTAAGTCCATCGTCAATCATGGAGAATGAACATAACCATTCAAAACATTTTCAGGTGGAGGATTTTAATATAAATAGCTCTGTTGCTCTAAACAGCAAACAACTGCAGCCTCAATGGGACAGAGTGAATGTGAATTAATCATTAATCAGTGGACGTGCAAGTTGAGATGATAATTTTTCAGCAGGTATTTATTTTAATAAGAGCTTTAATTAATTTACAACTTTTCAAGCAGAAATTCTAAAGTAAAACTAAAATGAATGGCAGTGTCTGGAATGTATATATTCAAGCAGGAAGGGCAAAAGATAAGCATTAGATGTAAACAATATTGGAGATTGTTAGCTGTAAAGGTGAAATTATATTTAGTGGGTTAATTTGGCCAATCGGGACACTAACACATTCGTTTCAAGGTTCAATTCACGATGCAGGGCCCAGGACAAGATAGAGAAAAGTCAATGACAGAGTAAGCCTATTATTGTGAAAAAATAAGCGTGTTTTTTTTCCATTATAGATCAATTATTGCAGCTGATCATGATATCCCCTTATAGGTATGTATAAGTAAGTACTCTTCCTTCAATTCAACTACTGCCTCTAAATGCACAAATACTTACGGCGCGCACAGCGTCGATGATAGGGGCAGGACCTTGGGGCTTCTTGCCATAGTTCACCCTGGTCTGCTCGCTCACCAGAGTCCACAGCTTGTCCAGGTTGATGGTGGGGCAATGGGCTGCGTTTCTCTTCAGGTGGTAGTGTCTCATACCGACCTTACCGAAGTACCCCGGATGGCTGTGGAGACACGGTAGAACACAAACTACGTCAGATGATGCTTACACAAGCACCAGCCCCCCCCCCCCCCCCAAAGAAAAACCCAATTCTATTGAAGCTTGGCTGGTTTGTCTTGTTGAGCACAACAGAAGGCATTAAATTGTCCTGTCGAGATTCAAATTTGGGAAAAAGATCCTTTGGATGACAGACTAGAAGAAATATCAAAACCACAAGCTTCAATTCAAACGTGACTTTATGGGTATATATATATATATATATATATATATATATATATATATATATGTCAATTTTCAGTGCATAACATGAACACTGAAGTTCCCATTTTATTGTGAATAAGGTAATTTTCTCAATATTTCAACTGTCACGTCAACAGTCACCGTAATATCTAGTCGGAATAAAGGCCAGAGCATATTCTAATTTAATTCCGACCTTTAACGTATTTCTTCCGGCGTGTTCAGTCTGCGCATGCAGCAAAGGCTCAGATGAGAACTAACAAATGAGCCATGTCAAGTTGGCTGAAAGAATTTAGATAATGATAATGCCAACATACACCTTATTAAAAATATCATCCAATTATGGTTCTTCATCTCATTCTGATAAACATCTGTATGTAAACATACTGTTTGTCTTCCCAATAATGGACGGAGATCATACTTTACTGCACTAAAAATCTCAACTTACTCACAACATTACTCCAATAAGATGTGAATCTTTCAAATAAGTAGCAGCTGAGATAAGACCCACAAAAAAATAAGTAAAGCTGTAAGGGTCCAGTAGTTGTCTGGCAAACCAGAGAGCCACCCAGTTAATAGGACTGCAGCACACTGAGCTGCATCAAACTGGACTCTACAATCAAAAGCAGAGGCACCCCAATAGTGGTAGGTCCTGCAGCTTACACCAGTCTACAGTCTAGGAAAAATAAGGTCCAGGCAAAAGCATACACCTTTGAGTGAATTTGACTAGGGATGCAATGATTGTGGTATCCGGTATCTGTCTGATACCAGGCTAAAATGTTCTTTTGACACCCAACTTATAACCAGTATTGAAAAATATATCACTGCATCCTTAGCTCCTAGGGCACAGTGAAAGACCATGACCACCACCTAGCCCTCTACTTAAATTCACGCAGCACACAGGGTGCAATTGTTAAAATACAATCATGGGCAACATCTTCTGCACATACAGGGGTCTGAAAAAAACCCATTAAAGCTGATAGAGTAATATGTGGTAATGGAGCACTGGAAGCTGTGTATCCAAAGACAAGGGAAGTTACTCCTGCGGTATCGATATAAACAGCGGTACATTGACAAAACAGGCAACAAGTGACGAAGACAGCCCAAGCACTTACTATTTGTCAAAGTTGATTCTGTGATGATGCATACCACCAGCATTACCACGACCTCCCGGATGCTTTCTGTGCTTACCTGTAAAAGAAGAAATGTGTGGGTCACACATTCATCCAGAAGTAACAGTCACAGACCAGTTATGTCATCTATACTCACCAACGCGGCCATGTCCGTGGCTAACATGCCCACGGAGCTTCCGGGTCTTGGTCTTCTTGGTAGGCTGTGAAGACACATATCACAGGTCAATCGAGGGCAAAACAGGACCTACGGTACCCATCTATTTAAGCACAAAAATGTAACCGCCCATGTGGGTGACAGGCCTACAAGAGAGCCGGTCGGTGAATAGGAACAGTCTTTAATCTTAGAGAACTCTAGCACACCCAGACAAGGATGCGTGTCAGGGTGAGACTCTAGTCTCTGTGGAAGCAGTCAAACCGACTATCGGGACGGACAGAAAACCGAATAAAACACTGGTACAGGCAGACACTCGATCAACAGTGTGAACTGTCCGTTTGGGAGTCAGAAGCTAAAATCATGAGAAACGTTCAGCTTTAGTCTGGGGCAAACCGGAATAATAACAGCAATCATATAACTGTGTTAGAGAAAGAACTGGCCCACCGGCAGAAGGACAGAGTACAACAACCAAAATTGCATGCAAGACCGTTTTAAATCTCTGGTAGAGTTTAACTCTCCGGGGAGAAATTGGCTACTTAACAATGTAATGGCCCCGAGTGAAACCAACGAATTGCAGCACAGCCAGAGAAAACCATTCGATGCAGCGAATAGTAGAGGAATTCGTTCGTTTTCTCTTCACCAGTGACGTTCTACGAGCAGCCACCCCGATTTCTCACACTGCCATTCCAACCCCAACATACAGGACGGGTATAAACGGGTAACTTGGGGCTGGATCCCGGGGTAAGACACTTTAAAGAGCTGCTTACAAATAGGCGCCTTGTAGCTTCAGACCATACCAGCGTCGACGCCAGTCGGCACCCACGTTCTATCAACATTTTCCTGACTCCAGCTCATATTTTTTGTCATCATTTCTATTGAGTATTGTGTTTTGGAAAAACGTGAACGATGTGGTGAGAACCCTACAAACACAGGTTATCGCGTGTTGGTTTTTTTTTTCTTCCTGTCAGACACGGTGCCGACGTTCACCACTTGGCTACCGTGCAGCGCCCTAGAACCTAGCTAGATAGTGCTAGGCCGGGGAAAGTCCTCCGCGGACCGTAACAAATTGCACGGCACCCCTACACCGGTTCCTTAGAGACGGCCGGTGTGAACCAAACCCAAGCGGGTAAAGCCGCTCGGTGTGTGCCGTTTCAACGCACGGGTACAGCCGAGCACTCGAAGCCGACGGCCTAGTAAAGACCAGCAACACGGGGCATTTGTACGGTGTTTACACCCAGAGCGTGCCAAAAAAGCCCGGGGACCCCTTGTTACACGACAGCAGGCTTATATATATCAAGAAACGGCCATTTCCCTGTCACAAGAGCAAGGATGGACGTAGATTTGGATGAATATACGAGCACAGGGATCCATGATAGCACCTACCATCTTGGAGGCTAGTTGAAAGAGGAACGGGATTTGCAAATCTCTCGATTTTGTGCGAGATTTGCGGAGCGCCAGAATAACCCACAGCGACACCTAGCGGGCCGCGGGTGAATGCCCGTTTCTTATGGAAATACAGTGCTTTGAGAATAAACAGAGTGACGCAATATTATATAAGAAGTGTGTTTGCATTCCTTCAAATAGGATCAGAACAGACCAGAAACATACTGAACATATGTTCCTAGTTTTCATTATTTTTATATATAATTTATATTTTGCAGTTGTCCACTCCCTTTCAGTTGAACAGTCCTCTCTGCTGGGCATTCCTGTATTTTCACATCTTTGTTTGATTAATTGATTAATAACAATTCATTGTCAATAAATACGTTTATCTAATTTGAGAGTGACCCAGGGAGCCACGCACCCCCTTTAATTGTATGTGCCTCTCCTGTAAATTCAAAAATAATGATAAGTCTAACTTATTTATTGCCATCATGTTTTTTGGATACACTGTGTTATTAACATTGAAAACACCACATTCTTTTCCATTGTTAACTGAGTGGTTAACATACCATCTAATTACAATTCAGGGACGTTATACTCACATCACACCCACTCGTAGTGATCCTGTCAGAATGCAATAGTAATGCAATCAAATGCATTAGACCTATATTGTTATTCTTTACCATTCTGTAATCATCCATCTTTTCTCTTGTTTGGTCTGTGATATATTTCTTATTTAATTACTTGTACACCTGTAATGCTCAATTATCTGTTTATTAAATGATGTGCTCGTAAAATAAATTGATTTTCTGTGCTATGGTAGTTCTTAACCTTTGAAAATGTGTTTATTATTCTGTTTTGCCTTCCCATCAACACTTGTAAGACCCAGGAGAGTGATCTCCCTATGTGCCCTCCTCCGCCTGTTCACCTCTGGAGGCCGCTGTCCTGGAGATGGCCAAATTGCCCCATCAACGCCATGGCAACTTTCCCCCAAAGGCGGACCGCGCCGTCACCTCAGGAACCCACACGCAGGACTCATTTGGCACCGAAGGCCACGTCACCCGAGACTGACCCAGAGGTGGAAACCACAGCAGCAGAGCAGAGCCCAACAACAGAGCTGGTAATACAGAGGAACAGGGGGACAACGAAAAAGATTTACGAGGGATGGAGGAGAGGAATACGACTGCGGCTGAATGAAGAGATCTGTGTCGAAGAAGAGGAAGAAAAGAGGGTAAAGTAACCACTTAGTTTGATAATTATGATAACAATGAAGGATCCTGTTAGGTATTAGGTATGATTATTGTGGTGTTATTCTTGTTATTGTTGTTGATAATCTTCCTTTTGTTATAATAATAATAATAAGAAGAAGAATAAGAATAATGATAAAATTATTATTATTATTATTATTATTATTATTACTCCTACTACTACAGCTATTTCACAAATCTTTATTACTTTATTCAATCTGCCTAGTATGTGTCAATTTGTCTAATTTACGTAATGAGTGAATATTGAATGCGACTGAAGTCACTGAAATGTGGTTGAACAGCCTGCCAGTGGAAGATTCTCTGGGCTGGACGTTTCTCAGTTTGGAGAAGCCGTGATGACTCCAACTCCCTTGCCTGAAGGACTGCAGAGGCATTCTGCTCTACCCAAGAAAAGCGTAGAATCTTTACTGAAAAGAATTAGGTAAATCAACGTGCAACTCAATAAGAAGAATGATAAACCTTTTTTGTGGAGCACATCTCTGAAAACAGCATTCCCAAAGCGTCTTAAATTGCACTTAAAAGAGAGAGCGAAAGAGAAAACATTACTAAAAAACTGCAAAACTATGTTTCCCAAAACCGAATTGATGGTTGAAGCCTGGTTTATCTCCAGTATTACTTCCCAAATTACCTTATGCAATTGATTAAGTGTAGCCAGGCTAGATTAACTGCACAATCAAATCAAATCGCTCTGCTGCCCTCACGTGTCTCCACAGAATTCACCCGGAGGCCCAGAGGATTCTGGGTAATTCCTGTGTCGCCATCGTATGCCTGGAACGTCTCAGAAGTAAAGCGGCGTCTAATCAGTGTCGGCAGCCAGTGGTGTCTCTGGTACGGCTGCCATGGCATCCAGAGCGCCAAAAGGTACACCCATCCACCCATCCACCCGTCCATCCGTCCATCCGTCCATCCGTCCATCCATCCATCCATCCATCCATCCATCATCCATCCATCCATCCATCCATCACCCATCAGTCCATCCACCCATCAGTCCATCTATCCATCCACCCATCCATCCATCCATCATCTATCCATCCATCCATCCACTCATCCATCCATCCATCCATCCATCCATCTATCTATCCATCCACCCGCCCATCCATCCATCTGCCCATCCATCCACCCATCCATCCGCCCATCCATCCATCCGCCCATCCATCCATCCATCCGCCCATCCATCCATCTGCCCATCCATCCGCCCATCCATCCATCTGCCCATCCATCCATCCACCCAACCATCCACCCATCCATCCACCCACCCACCCACCCGCCCATCCATCCATCCATCATCCATCAATCCATCAGTCCATCCATCCATCCATCCATCATCCATCGACCCCATCCATCCATCCGTCCGCCCGTCTTTCCATCCATCCACCCACCCACCCACCCATCCATCCACTATCCATCCATCCATCCAACAAGCCATCCATCTTTCATTGCACAACAATTTTCAGACCTTACACTACAGTAAATTTGTGGTAAAAGTGTGTGTTTGCTATGTAATATTCATACAGTGTAGAACTGATTCCAAAGAGACAGGTTAAGTTCATAATACTGTGTTCTCCATTCTTCCCCTTGCGTTGTATATTATGTATTGTCACTATATATGAACAGAATGGACCAAATGTACATACCGCACATATGGAGGAGGTCATAAATGTGTCGCAGTCAAACGAGCCGTCACCAATGCACCAACCGGACGCGGAACCAAGCTCCCGGACCGAACTGCGCCCCGACAGCTCGCCCTCTGAAGTAGAGCAGGACTCTGGCTTGGGCTGGGAATCGAACTCAGACGCAGCGTACATTCAGGTCGAATCAAGTTGGGATCAAGAGGCGAAGACGGATTCAGAACCGCCGGATCTGGATCCGGAGGGGGAGGAGGACATAGTGATCCAAGTGGACCCAGAACCGGAGTTTTCCATCCTGGGGCCGGAGGGCGACACGCTCCTGGAGCTGGTGATTGATCCTGAATCCAAAGGTGAAGTACGACCTGGGCGTGACAGCGAGGGAGGAGATAAAGAGGGACATGAAGACAAACAACTCGTGCCGAGCCAACAGCCCAGGGACGAGACGGAGTCGGATGATTTTTGTGCCGTGTGTCTCGTCGGAGGGGAGCTGCTCTGCTGCGACCACTGCCCAAAAGTTTACCACCTCGCCTGCCATATACCTCCTCTGGTGAGCTTCCCTCTGTGAGTATCTACCCCCCCGAATAAAGCACTTGCTGTTCTAATTGCTACGCCTCTCTTGGGTTTTTGGTTAACAAGCTGGATTGTCTGATGTTGATGCCGATGCTGTGCTCCCACAGTGGGGACTGGGTTTGTACTCTGTGCAGGACTGACCAGGAGCCCGCGGAGGCCTACGAATGCGAGAAGACGCAATCCAGCGTGGCGATAAACACTCCATACACACTGTCCGCCCGAGACCAGAGGGTAAGCTGCAGGACACATGAACAACAGCGTGCAAGGCTGCTCATGACCTCTTTATATGAGGAATAAGGAAAATGCGTGTTCTTCCCTCTGCAGAGGTGTGAGAAGCTGACTCTGATGTTATCCTGTCATGTTCTCAGCGCTCCGTTCCACGAGCCTGTCAGCCCCCTGGTCAGTCCCGTCACCTGTGTTAGCTGGAGTATTTAATACGATAGAAGTACATTGTACTGTAGTATCCATAAAAT
Source organism: Zeus faber (assembly GCF_960531495.2). Lineage (NCBI taxonomy): Eukaryota > Metazoa > Chordata > Actinopteri > Zeiformes > Zeidae > Zeus > Zeus faber. The sequence goes on along the minus strand of NC_137201.1, from coordinate 27,236,998 downwards.
ATGACCGAATAAGACCATAACTGTACAGCATTTTTCAAATGTCATTACAAGTCCAATATGTCCTGGAAACTAAAGAACCCTGCTTGAAGCTCAGCGATTTCATGATAAAATTGTCACATCAATAAAATGAAGTAGCAGTACTGACTTGATGTAAAGTATTGACGTAGCTGGTGATTTGATGATCGGGCCCCAGGCTCGTAACTACTACCAAATCATTAAGAGGCCCATCGACCTGTCGCTGATCCGGAGGAAGCTGGACAAATGCAACACGCTGCACTACTTCACCCCGGAGCAGTTTGTGGACGACGTCATGCTCATGTTCAAGAACTGCGCCACGTTCAATTACGTAAGTCGCCCCCCCACCCCCACCCCCCGTGGAAATTCCCGAAATATTAACCGGCTCAAACTGCTTTTCATTTTCCTCAACTAACGTGTGACTTTGGCTCCACGTCGAAACGCTCCCATCCATTCACCGTTCTGCTTCTCTCCCACCTCCAAAGACACTGGTGTTCGGATAATTGGAGACTCTAGGTTGTCCACCAAGAAGAAGCACGGCAAAAATAATAAGGTTGCACCATGACTAGTATTACTGATACTAGTACGGGCTTTATTTTGTTGGTCAACTCTGGGCTGAAGAGGGTACTGGCATGAAGGAATTGGAGAATATTGCCAATGTATAAACATGATGAAGAAACATATCATACATGTCCGATATCGAAGAAAGGTGATTTGATTATACGCTTCTTGTCACACATTGAAGCAGGGGATGTTGGAGCAGGTGGATTGTTTACTAGTTATGATGCCCTCATGACCCCCACACCAACAGCTTCAGTCAAAGTAATATTTAGGATCGGTACTTGGAATTAGATGCGATTTGGGACTCGGATTGTGTCGTAAAAGTGTCCTGGGTGCATCCCTGGCCTCACCCCTCTCTTTTTCGTTGTGGCGCGCAGCCGGACTCGGAGGTGGCCCAGGCGGGTGGTCGGCTGGAGGCCTTCTTCCTGGGCGGACTGGGGGAGGTGTACTGGGACCGGAGCTTCGCGGCGGCCAGCCGGGACGCGACGGACCGCGCCCGCCTCCACTGGCTCCACGGGAAGCGGAAGGAGAACTGCAGGGCGAGGAAACACGTCCTCAGCGTGAAAAAATATTTTCTCTGATGCAAGTGTTTCGGCACTTATGGACTGGAGTTGTGCGTTGAAACGAGATTGAGTTTATTTGGCTTCAGTTGAGACGTAACAAAATCCCAATTCATGTAAATGTAGTGGCCATTCAAAAGTTATCCAAATGATTGAACATTTTCCCAATGGAACTCTGAGGTACATATATTGATTTCTAATCCAGTTCTTTTTTTCTCTGTATAGGAACGTTTATTTTCCAACCAGGGGGCTGCATATGAGAACGTTTGGAGGTGAAGGGATGGTTTAGTGCGGGGGTTTCCAAACCTTTTCCTCAGAGGGCTCCTAAATCAAACCTGATTCAATCTGACTCCCCCCCTGTTTCAAAGACGCAATACCTCAAAAAATATAAAGCAGTCGGCAATCGTTTTTGGTATGAATGGGTTATATTTTTATGGTAGAGCAATGTTTTCCGGGTTTTTTAGGTCATTGTAATATATTGTGATGGATTTTGTTATGATTTATATTTGAACTAAGAGTCCTGTGTATTTTTTAAACTAATATTAGACTATTAGGAAAAATATGCCTCAAATCCCTTGCGACCCCCCCCCCTGTGATCTCTGGGGACCCCCTAGTGGGTCTGGCACCTCAGGTTGGGAAACACCGGTTTAGTGGGGGGATGCTTATTTAGTCTCTGATGCCAAGAACTGAATCGTCAAAAAATCAAGCATTGAATCAAAGCCTAAACAGCTGACTGTTGTTGTTGTTGTTGTAGAGAACCCCTCCCGCCCAACACACACCGTTCCTCGTAGCACTAGAGGGCGTGCTGGTGCTGTGGGATTAAACCACTTGCTCCTGTTTGTGAGGTGGATTTTTTTTTTTAGTAACTCAAATAGAGCTGTCATCTTTATTGGGCCCCCCATAAGAGAGTCCTGATGACCAATTCTAGCCTGCAGCAGGTTATTTCATTTCAACCTCCACTGCCTGGATACAGAAGAATGTCACCACCAAGAGGAATGTAAAATAACACTGTGACACCCCAAATAAAATGACTTTACATCGTCCCGGGTATCTTGTTAAGGTTTTGTTGAGACCAATTACTTGAGATTAACAGGGGGATCCACTCCCCATCAAGCATGGCTTGGAAAAACAGGGACATTTATTGGGATTTTGGTGAGACTAGGCTCCACTTGACTCATACATCAGGGTATAATTATCCTAGTTATGGTTAGTAAACCAGTTTTCAATAGCCGTAGCAATAATGATACAATAATGAGACTTTGGTAGACTTCCTAAATTATGTTTGTTGATACTGTTGCTGTATTTTCGTACAGGAAATACTGAGTTGTAGGTCATATTGGGCAAAGGTTTTGGCCTATTGGCCTATCTCCTTGAAATCTACAGCCCTAGACAAATAAAATGAAATAAATTTGAGTTTTTCATCAAATACAATGTATACAATCTTGTGTCATGACGCTGTAGGCCCACATAAAAAATAAAATAAAAATATAGCTGCAGGCAGAAATACACAGGGTCCAGTTTAGTCATGTTAGGTGTGTATTACAGTTTTCCGGGTTCTGTGAAGCGCAACACGAGTTACAATTTTCCGAGTTTACATTGAACCCTGCATAGTTTTTTTTTCGACTCCTTGTTTTGGAACTTTTTTCAAGGTTTTCAGAGAACTGTTTGGTCTTTTCTTTGACACGGGTGTGACCAACCTCGAAGGATGGATCTTCTATCCACTTTTTACTGACCGGCGATGGGACTCGGTCGGGTCTCACTGAGGAAAACCTGTCCTGATTGAAGGTCCACTGCGAGGTCGGTGCGAAGCGACGCTGTTTTTTTCCTTTTTTTAACGTAGATTTAATGTTTTAAAAATAAATTGTGTGTAAATAAAGACATCTCTTTAAATGAAATATCTTATTTTTCATGTGTTTCTTCCAATTGCCGTGGACTTACGTCTGGACCAATCGCCGTGCGCTTACGTCACTGAATGTTGCCCTGGTTTAGTTTTGTTTTAACAATTACGATCGTTCCTGGATCATGCAGCGCAGAAACAAAAGAAAGGAACGGTTCCTCCAAAGGTTCCTAGAACTTCCTGCGGTGCAAAAACGCGCTCCGTGACGGATTATTTACCGAGTTACAGTTTTCTGAGCTTCCTTGAAACTCAGCAGCGGGTCAATCTGTCTGTCTACGTTCAAGTTCAAGAGATTATTTGTCACATACATATACATACGGTCATACATATATATGCAGTGAAATGTCATGACACCGGTGATTACGCACAATAAGCTCTATAAGCTCCAAAAACACAAAAAAAATACCAAAATGTGCGTGTCGCAAACGCTACGCAGTCCACAAGGCGCAAGCCGCTGGAATGCGACTGAATTCTGAGAGATGAAGCTTGGACTTATATGACCTCGGATAATGATGTCACAAAGCGCCCCGCTCCTCGAACCGATCAAATCGCGCCAACCTTCTTCCACTTCCGTTACAACAATTACAACCGTTTTTTTCCCCGCTAATATCCGCTCCAAATGGAGATCGATTTTGATTAAACTCGAAAGTCTGCGCGTACTGCGGTTGTCGCGCCCCGGATACTTTTAGCCAGAAAAACACAGAGAAGATTAAAAATAAGAAAATCCAAAGCAATTACAAGTGATGTGACCTTTCGTCTTTGGCTATGCACTGTGTTGGGTTTTTTTTTGTTTTTTTTTGGCTGGTTTGTTATGTTCCATGAATTTGTACTGTGTGACACTGTCTGGCCTCCCAGCCTCCTCTGGCCTCCGGCAGCTGGAGAACAACTCCCTCGCACGTTCCTCCTGGAGTCACATCCATGGGGCGTGACGTGCACATGTTTACCAGGGTCCAGGGGCTGTGTTTGCCGCTCCGCTGGACCGGCTCCCAGCGCCCGGTGGTCCGCTCGCCCTCACATTCTCCTTGTGGGTTTTTTTTTTTGTTTTTTTTTGTTTTTTTAGCATAGGATGTTGTGTTTTTTTGGGGGGTTTTCTTTTTCCTTTTTTGAGCGAGCCGGCACTTTGTGTCCTTCCAAGCTGCGCGGAAAACTCATTTGTCAAAATCGAATAACAAAAAAAACAAACATTTTGACCTATCGCTTTTCGGGAAGTATACGACTACAATGCATAATCTGTTCTTCGTCTGTATTCACAAGTATCCCGCTTTCAGACTGTCCACTCCACATTATCATGCACTCTCCCACCATCCAAACTGCCCTTATCTACGGCTCCTAATAGACCACCCTCCCCCGCATTGATAAAACCCATCTGCGACCGCAGTAAACACTGTGCGCTGCCTTTCATCTGCCTGTTCACTGCCATCCAGATCCTGCGACTGGATGAAGACATGCAGCCGGGAAGGTGAGAGGAAGACGAGAGGAAGACGAGAGGAAGACGAGAGGGAGTTCGATCTGCGGCCCCCGTGGCCCCCGCCGCTCGTGTTTAGTAAAACATGGCGGAAATTGACCGAGAGATCTTATCTAAGGGAGGATTAGTCCCTCGCCATTCTTCAAACCCGAGGCGCCTGCACGTACACCTTTTCTTTCTTTCTTTCTTTCTTTCTTTCTTTCTTTCTTTCTTTCTTTTGTCCTTTCGTCCTTTCGTCCTTTTGTCCTTTCCATCCAACCCGCTCTGCATCAATTAGAGGGCCAAATTAATGCGGGGCGACACTAAACCTGAAGGTTAGCAACGCACTCTAGTGACATCAATTTCGGAAAATACCTGCAGCGCGACCAACACCCATGTAAGCATGCAGAAGCGCTGTGCATTCGAGAATATAAAAACCCGAGACAATAACATCCTAGAAGCGTATCCGTCCATTTTGAGCCTTTCTGAAAGCTTTCTTAAATTTCAAGAATAGTTTGAGACAAATTCGAAAAAATTATGATTGCAAGGCATTTTTTTACCCACGCTCAACAATGCAGGTGGCCCGTTGGATTTGTCAGGCCCCTCAGCGGGGGGCAGGTTGAGACTCCGGACCCAGCAGAACGCAGCTGAAGGCCACACAGGATGTCTTCCTCCAGATGAGGCTCCCATCCAGTGTTTAGACCAGACTCCGGGGCAGGCA
>NC_137201.1:27186800-27226800 GCF_960531495.2 Zeus faber | reverse complement strand
CAATATATATTCAATATCAAAAATATGGTGGACATGAAAAATGGTCATCTAACATGAATTCTAACCTAATACCTACTGGTAAATATATTCACCATAGTTTACTCTATAACTAATGGATAACACTTTTTATTTTTTATTTTTTTCCTTCAATTATGATCCAGATGACTAGAATCCAACTCGCCAGGTAGTTTGAAAAATATTTTCAAACAGTGTAAATATCGCAGATCTGAGAGCTACACATTGATTTGTGTAAATGATGTATTTCACAGCCAGTGAAGGCTCACAGATGAGTCAGCTCTAGTTTTCTTGCCTGCCTTGCAATGGTGGGTATAGAGAGAGATTTAACTGATAACATATCAACATATCATATCACTTATTTAGCTCTCATGGTATTTTGGCACTGTGCCTTGCTCAAAGGCAATTTGTGTTTGTCCTCCCCAGATTTTTCCACATTGGACAGGTTGAAGCTGTTATTTTGAAGGACTCGGCCTCGTCTTGGACTTGACAGTGTATTGACTCGGACCTGACTCTCAGTTTCAGACAAGAGTCCAAAACTGCGTGAAGTGAATTTCACAATTAAAAATGGAATCTTTCAACATAAAAGGAGAGAAAGAAAATAATCTATTTCAGTTGTGTGCTTGGAATGAAAAAAAAATATATATATATATATATATATATATATTGACCAATAATTTAAGTATTCCGGCACAATACAATAGACAAGAGTTCAAGAGAAGTTTCGCATTAATGGATATTACATTTCACAAGGTTCTGATATTACATGCACAAATTGATGATATCCACTGAATAAATGCAATTAAACAGACAAACTAACTGATGCAAATGTGCTGCATTGACATCAAGCCTTGATGGTACGGCACGACCGTTACCGTGCCCACATTGACGGCTACCGTTCCCATGCGTCTTTGGACTTTGTCTTGGTCGTACCTTGAGTGACCCTGACTACAACATTATTACTTAAAATAAATATGATCCCTCCACATCTCCTCTAATAGGCTCAGAAAATCTCTAGATAATAATTAGTTTTGCCTTTGCAGAAAAAGTAACAAAGAGCCTTTAATTGAGTCCTTAATAGAAAACTCCAAAACTCCCATTTTTGAAGGCCACATTTATTTTCTACAGTATTTTGAATCACCATTGCGTTGACGGGCACATCGGTCACCGCACTCTGGTCGAATAAACATCAAAAGGGTTTCTCAACGCGTCGGCCAGTTCGACTCCCCTTGAATGTTGTGAACAACCCACAGCTACTCGTACGCCATCGAATCAATTTGGGACGCCGTCCTTCTCCTGTTGCAAAAACCAACAACAGCATGGGAAGTTCGCTGAGCTGCTTTGGCTGCATCTGGTCGTGTTGAGTGTCAGTATTTAGTCTCTGCTGGGGAGCTACAGACTGTCTGGCTCTCGTCTGTTTAAGTGCTCAATAAAACAATGGGACGCCCCCCGGTGCCCCCACCCCCCCCTCTCCCCGCCCCATCCCCGTTACCGTGGCAATGCACTCGGAGCTCCACACTGTTTGTAGCAGTGCATGTCGCCTGGGACCGTGTGTGTACTTGTGCATGTGTGGATGTGTGTGTTTGTGAGTTCAGCCCTTCTCTCAATGTCCTTGAGTCAGACAGTGAATGTTGTTTATGATTTTTTTTTGGTTTCCTATGTTCCTTTTGCAAAATGGGATGCCTTTTTTCCCCGGAATGTGAGTATTGTACATGTGAGTTGAATGAATGCGGCGTTATTCCACCGAAGGGAATTAGTTGAGCACAAATATGAGAATACATCGAAAGGAAACGACAACAACAAGACACGGTGTGTGTAATCACTACTCACCTAATACAACGGGTGGCCATTGATAAAAAAAAATAAAAAAAATAAAATAAAAAAAAAAGGTATCAGCAAATGGATATGAATACAGAGTGCAGATCTGTCTCTGCGTTCGCTCGGGAGCCGTTTGCTCCCGGGCACAAGTCATGTTACGGCTCTTTTTGGCGCGACCTTGGGCCTCAGAAACCAGAGCCTGCGTATACTCTGGAGATGGAGTGCGGGTGCCGTCACTCAGCGCCTTCAGAGCAAGGTCTATGGCAGAACTAAAAACACAAAGATCATGTACAGTGTGCTTGGTTTATTCTAGATGGGGTTTGTGTGTGTGTGTGTGTGTGTGTGTGTGTGTGTGCGTGCATGTAAATGCATCCATCGATTTTAGTTTGTCCGCACATTTCTGCACCTGCAGCGCTGTAGGTGTGTATCTGTAGGTGTGCGCGCGCCCGTGTGTCAGTGTCTGTGAGAGCTCCATTGTGCTCCACCAACCTCCACCATCGCCTGTACCCTTTGGCCGTGGGCCTCCGAAAAGCTCACTATTGAAAGCTTTCAAAAAGAAACCATAGCTCCTGATTGAAATGGATTGTCGGCGGCCCAAACCGCAGCCCCGTCGCACAGTGAGCTCAGTGTGCCGCTCGCCGTCTGGAGGGGAAGCAGAGGAGGAAATAGAACCACTTAGCTTGCCAAATATGCACACGCCGCTGCAGGCGAAAGCATCCAGACACTTTCATGTGCGGTTATAGTTTCACCCCTCGGATCCCGGAGACCGCTGGCACCCCGCGCAAATCCGTGCGAGAGACGTTTTCTTTTATTATTATTATTTTTTTTTTATCCCAGCGCTGCCACCTGTGAGGGATGAGCGTGTAATGAAGCCATGATTCATTTTTTTTTTTTTTTTTTTTCCTTTTTTTATTATTATTTCATCTGTTTCCTCCAGCTGTCCTGGTGCGTTTCCTGACCAGACGCTTCATTGGCGAATACGCCTCCAACACCAGTGAGTTCACAGTTAAGCCGGGCCGAGGCGCTAACCTTTCTCAGGTGGTAACTTCGTAAAACACTGACGGGACCAGTTTTTATTATTACTGTTTTTTTTCTTCTTTTACCTCACACAGAGAAACTAGTAGAAACGAAATGACTTCAAACCACAGATAAGTGAAAAAATAAGATACAAACCGCAAAATGCATGAAATGTAAGCCAAGGAGTTGATGGAGACTTTAACAACCACTTAGTTTCATAAGCGACAGCAAATGTTGTGTATGACTTTTTTTTTTTTTAAATATCCACATTGAAGAGGAAACAAGATCAGTAGAAACAATTTACACATAAAACGCATAAAAGCAGAAGGAAGACAAACAGACATTTTGTTGTATGTTGGGTTATATATATTATGGGGTTTTGTTCCTTTTTTGATTTTTGCGCCTCTTCCCAGATTCCCTCTACCGCAAGAGACTGTCAATCGACGGCAGACAGCTGAACCTGGAGGTTTTCGACCCTTGTTCCCAGGTACAACACACCTTTTACACGCCGCGGTCCCCAAAAGTCTTGATTACGATAAAGCAAGCACCGGCAGGCGTATACGTGCAACGTATAACGGTTGGATTCACGGAGTCGCGCGTTCACGGGCTCGTTGGAAAACGTGCAAAACGACCTGGCCTGCCCTAGCCTACTCGCCAAAGACCCGGCGTGAACTCCGGTTCCACCATGTTTACCTTGGGCGGGCAGGTGCGGGGTCCACGCCGCGCAATGGCTTTAATAATCCGAACGGCTTTTATCGGAGTGCCCTGAGGCAACGTAGGCTGCATGGCTCCTTCGTTTAACCCGCCGACGCGGCCGGAAGACCTCCGAGAGGCCCTTTTACCGCAAAAAGTCGGTATTTTAGAGAGAGAGAGAGAGAGAGAGAGAGAGAGAGAGAGAGAGAGAGAGGCAGAGAGGAGGGGCGGGAGATCAATGGAGTTTTACGGCAGAGGGACACCTGCGTTTGAGGGCCACGGACGTGTGCTCGGCCCGTATGCTTTTTCTGATCCGACTTTTTTCTCACCACAGAGATTCGGGCGCCGACTCATAACGGGAACCGAAGCGCAATAGGGCCGCGGCGTGAGCCGTAGAATAGTCAGGGCTGCAGGCGCGGGTTTACCTCTTGAACCCTACGGTACGGAGGATTACGGCGGAAGCGCAAGAGAGATTTCCCCAAATAACCAGAAGCTTCCGTTATGAACAAAATTGGCCGATTTAATCCCCCGAAAAGCGCCTCCGAACAAAGTCCTGCATGTACACAACCGTGGAAGCCTGCACCGAGGGCGACCGGCGGATACAGCCCCGAGCGCTCAAAGGGCCCACTTTGAGACGGCGCCTTGTCCCGGACAGGGGACGGAGGCCCGCTGCATCATGGAGGAACCGGTGGACTGGGCGGACGGCTTCGTGGTGGTGTACAACATCAGCGACCGGACGTCCTTCGTCATCGCCGAGAACATCCTCCGGCAGATCAGGGAGACACGCACAGACAACTGCAAAGGGTGAGAGACGCACACTTCTTATTTGAATCAAAGCACGCTGTTGACTCAGGACCTGAAGAAGTTAGTAGAACACTGACTTTGCGCCCAGGGAGGTGGAGGTGCCGGTCTGCCTGGTGGGCAACAAGCAGGACCTGTGCCACGCCCGGCAGGTGGGAGAGGAGGAGGGCCGCCACCTGGCGCAGGAGAGCCGCTGCCACTTCCAGGAGGTGTCGGCGGCCGAGGGCTACCAGGACATCGCCAACCTCTTCACCCGGCTCATACGCCACGCGATGGAGCACCTCAAGTACCGGGCCGACCGCCGGCGCTACAGCGGCTCCAAGTCCATGGCCAAGCTCATCAACAACGTCTTTGGGAAACGGAGGAAGTCCGTGTGATGCCGGGTGGATTGGAGGGGAGACGGGCGCTTCGGCTCGTCTCGACGGCGGCGTCGCAGAACTTTCATTATTTTTGTTGTTCGTTCAGTGCTTGGAGAAGCCGGGGTGTTTCTGACGGTGGTGAAAAGTAATCGGGGGGGGGGTTCACATTCTCCTCCGCAGCTTGCGTCGCCGGCGGTAGATCGACAGCTCAGGAACCACAGCCGCCGTTCCGATCCCCGGCCTTTCGGGAAAACAGGCGCTCGTGTGCCGTCTGGGGAGGGGAGGTGTGCGGTTCCGGCCGCAGTGAGAGGAGACGCCACGCGGCGTCGTTTTGATCAGCGAAACACTTTGTTGTGTTGTTCTGTTTTCATATTTTTGCATGGTTTTGTTTATTACTGTTTATTTGTGTGCATCTCCATTCCAAATCTGTTTGCTGGGAATGAGTCTGTGTATAAATAAGTTTGTGTGTGTGTGTGTGTGTGTGTGTGTGTGTCTGTATGTGTGTGTGCGCGTGATGATGTGATGATGATGATGTCAATACAATGTGCAGGGTAAAATATGTCATACCATTAGTTTTGTAATAATAAAGTCACACGGAAAAGATGTACCCTTTAACCATTAAAACATTATCTTCATTTTCCATGCAATTCGTTTTCTGTCGGTTCCGTCCGGTAAATACTGTAAAAACATGATATGTTCTGGAGGAAATTAAAGAAAAACATCGCTAACAAGGCTCCTCTTTCACTTTTTCAGTGGGGCTTCTGTTTTAATGAGATGGCTGTGAGAGAAGGCATCTCTCCAAAGCTCTATAGAGTGGAATTTCCTGTGTAAATGGCTAAAAATAGCAGGTTTGCAGGCAAATAGAGAGAGAGAGAGAGAGGGAGAGGGAGAGAGGGAAAGATTCAGGTTTTCTTAAGTTCTTTGAGGAAGTTGAAGACGTGTCCCATCTGTGTCCACTAGATGGGGTGAGAGGGTCAGGACGCATGGCTGCCTTTTCAGGCCTCTGGATGATGCTTCTCCTCTCTGCTGTTTTTTGGGTTTTTGTTTTTTTTGTTTTTTTTTGCCATTTAAGACGAGAAAGTTGATACTGTTTTCTCGGCAGTAAAAGGCCAAAGCATCTGAATTGGTACCCACCTGCACGGTAAATTGACAGTAAATTGACAGTAAATACGCTGCCACGCGCTCAAAGCAAAACAATAGGCAACATAAAGTCAAGCATACAGCAACGACACCAGGGTGTGGCAGGTAAAACACGGCGAAACAATGTATTGTGTGTAATTGTTTTCTTTTAGTATGTTAAAGAATATGCATCCCGCGTGTGCCGGTCCTCCGTGTCGATAAACGGTGCACTCTGAATACCAGTCCATGCAAGAGTACAAAAAAAACCTGTAAAACGCACCGCAGAGGAATCTTTGATTTGAATTCTCTCTCTCTCTCTCTCTCTCACACACACACACACACACACACACACACACACACACACACACACACACACACACACACACACACACACACGGGCTTTTGTTCTAATTTTTCCAGAGGGCCGAGGGGGCGGAGACAGACGGAGATGGAATCTCAGAGCGCGGCCTCGGAGCTTCTGGTCAGTGATCTTATTTGGCCCCTCGCGTGGAGGGAGGAATTGGTTTCGGCCCGGCCGAAAGACGACCGCCCGACCACGGCGACTGGACGCTACCGGGGCACAGCGAGGGGCCAATCGCGGAGGCCATCGATCAGCTGCCTCCCCCTTAATCTCACAGCTGGCGAGCACATCCCCGCTCCAATCTCAAAGTCCACGGCTCAGCCGGGAGGACAGGGGATTGGTTCGCGTCCAATAACCCGAACTTCCACCGAAACGGAGCGGCCGTAACGGGCCCACCGAGGAGCTGGGATTGTTTCCCCCTCCCGGAGCATCTGATTCTAATTCGCGCTCGTGTTTCGGACCAAACATCTGTGTCCGCGCTCTAACTCTTGCGCAAAGCTGTCGACTGTGGTCCATTAGGGGCTGTTAAAGTGTTCATTTGGACTTTAAATTGATTCGCCCGAAACGAAATTGATTAATCACAGGGTTCCCTTTTTATTCATATTATATTTTTTATTTGTTTTTTAGTGGGAGAGGGAGTGATGTTGCCGCTTTTATCGAACCCCACCCCCCCCTTTTCGATCGAATGATTTCATTTGCGGCGCGCTATGTGCTCCGCTGCCCAAGAGCGAAGTTATTAACTGCCAAGTTATAAATGAATAAGAGGAGAGAGAGAGAGAAAGAAAAAATAACCTTATATTACCCATCTCCAAGACAAACGCAAAGACCTACTGCTGCGAAAGCATTTCTGTGAGGGGGGGGGGGGGACAAACAAACAAACCACCCCAGATTATTCAACGTATCCTTATCGAGCACAGCAGCTGTTTTACGCCCTTTCCCATTTATACCGCGGAGACGTTGACGGTGATGCCTCTTCAAAAACAACTCCCACATTCGAGGACCGATTCTTCTCCCGAACGGGATTCATACGCTGCGACCTGATACGTACGCACAGGTCGGAACGCGCGGCGCGACGTGTGGCGCGGTACAAATCCCCGCCGCCACCTTCACGTGTCGAACTTGGCGTTTTCCGCCGGGAAAGGCGGACCCCGCCGCCAGCAGAGGGAGACGGGATGCCGCGCATAGTGAACGTGACAGCGTGCATATGTACGATGTATATATGCTTGATAAAGATCTGAATTCATATGCGAGACATTTTTCCAAATATGAGATTTACACCCCCCCCCCCCACCCCCCTTGAGTCGGTTGTAGGGGGCCGCCTTTCAGAGGGGAAGTTGTTGTCAGGTCGCTATGGCAACAAACTTTATTCCGTTTGCTTACAAGCCGTGCTATTAATTCTCTGGCATGTAAGGGCCGGGCTGGAAATTGGTCTTAGATAAGAGCCCCAACCCCCCTCACCGCCTCCACCCGGACGGAACAGAAGTCAAACTAGCAACTTTGCAGACACAATTAGCCTCCCCTGACCTCGGTGGGTGGTTTGGCCGCGGAGCTGCTGAAAGGCAGTAATTTGCAGCTGTTCTTTTCAAGCTGGCAGCCATTGGTCATAGGTAATACTTTCCGTGTAGCCAATTATCGTAATGTCCGCATGAAAAAGTGAATTTGCTCATTAAGTCTTTACAGCGGGCTACAGTTTGGGGCTCCTGCCAAAAGACACCCCCGCCCCGCCGCAGCTCAGTATTTGTAACAAACCCCGGCGCACGGCGTCGCGCCCGCCGCCCCGACGCACCAGACGCGGACGCCGGCGATTTATCTGCATAGACTCCCGCAAAGTTCCCTCCACAAAACACCGACCGAAACGCGGCGGCGTCTCTGCCCTTTTCGCTGAGGACAGGGTGGCAGCCGCAGCAGATGGCCAGAAAGGTTTCCTCCATTCGCAGACTGCTAATTAGAACCCCCCCCCCCCCCCCAAAAAAAAAACAAAACCAAAAAAAAAGAAAAAACCCCCACCGCCGCCGCCCCCCGCACTCACCTTTAATGTCAGCGAGAGGCTCCTTTTAGCACAATTACCCTAATGGAGCCGCCCGCGAGCCGGGGGTGTAATGCACATTCCAAGATGGCGGCCGCGCTGATGGATGCCGAGGCGGACACAATGAGGGGCCGCGCTAATGCACCTCCATTTATCATGGCTGCCAATGGCGGACGGGATTGTAACAATGATTACCGAACCAATCCATTTAATTAGATGCATTAATAATTGAACTAATTAGCTCCCATGTGCCTCGCAAATGAACGCCGGGCTCCTCGCGCGCCCCATAAGTTGATTAATTAGCGTGTTGATCGTTAGCCGTCTTGGCGGCCGGCGATCAGATGAGAGGGCGGATAATGAGGGAATATGGCGTCGGTTAATTAGTGTGACCTAATCTGGGGGAACGGTTGTTTATGGCGGCGCTCTAATGAGGAGCTGGAGGCGGCAGGATGTGAGGGGCCTGCTCCTCCGCAGAGCGGCATGGGCAGGGTGGAGGACGCTGCCGGGCCGCCATGTGGAGCCACGCAACATGCTCCACTTCTGTCAGTGGAGGCGGAGGGGTGGAGTGGTGGAGGGGCGGAGGGGTGGAGTGGCGGAGGGGCGGAGGGGTGGAGTGGCGGAGTGACGGAGCGATTCGGGGTTCAAAGTTGGTGATTGCTCGAAGGGAACAAATACCACTGTCTCTCTCTCTCTCTCTCTCTCCCTCACTCTCTTACCCCCTCTCCGTCTTTCGCTTTTCCTGTCTCCCGTATCTCGCTCCCCTTCCCTCTTCTCTCTCACTCTCCCGTCCCTCTATCTCTTCCCCTCTCCATTTCCCTCTCCTCCCTCCCACTCTCGCTCCCTCTCTCCCTCTAGCTTTCCACCTCTTCCCCTCTCCCTTTCCCATCTCTCTCTTTCTTTCTGTCTCCCTCTCTCCCCCTCTCTCCCTCCGTCTCTTTCACCCATCCCCTCTCCCCCTATCGCTCCCTCTGCTCTCCCCTTCCCTCTTATCTCTCACTCTTTCCCTTTTCCTCTCTCCCACGATCATCCCTCCATCTCTTCCCCTCTCAATTTCTCCCTCCATCGCTCCCTCCTCTCCCCCATATCGCCCCCACCTTCTTCTCGCTCTCTCTCTCTCTCCCCCTCTCACTCTACCATCCCTCTATCTCTTTCTCTCTATTCCCCTCTTTTTCACTTTCCTCTCCATTCCTGTTTCCCTCCCCCCCCTATTACTCTCTCCTCTCCCTCCTCTCTCCCTTTCCCTCCTCTCACTCTATCCGCTCTCTCCCTCTATCTCTCCCCCTCGATCTATTACACTTTCCTCTCCAGTTCTGTTTTCCTCCGTGCCTCCGCACTATCTCTCTCTTTCACTCTATCCCCATATCTCTCCCTTTCCATCCCCTCTCCCCCATCGCTCTATCTTGTACCTCTCTTTTACTCTTTTCTTTCCATTTCTCTTTATTACCCCATTCCCCCTCTCCCTCTGTGCTATTTCTCTTTCTCCCCTTCTATCCCTCTAACTCTCCCCAGTCTCTCCCTTTCCATCCTTTCTCCACCGCTCTGACTCTATCCCTCTCTCTCTCCTATCTTCCTTTCTCTCTCCCTTTCCCCCTATCCACCCCTCTCTCCCCATCACCCTCTCCCGTCCCTCTCTCCCTCACCCCGCTGTCTTCTTCACTTCCCTCTCTCTCCTTCCTCTCCTCTTTCTCCTCTCTCTCTCGCTCCCTTTCCCTCTCTCCTCCTCTCTCACTCACTCCTTGTTTCCCCCTATCCTCCCCTTTCCTCCTCTCCCCCCCCTTGCTCACTCCACCTACCTCCCTCTCTCCCGCTGTCTCACTCTCTCCACCTCTCTCCTTCTATCCCTCTCCCTCCTGTCTCTTTCTCTCTCTCTCCCTTTCCTTCTCCCCGCCCCCCCTCTCCTGTCTCTCTCTCTTCCTCCTCCTCTCTCTCGCTCCCGTTCCCCCTCTCCTCCTCTCTCACTCACTCCTTCTGTCTCCCCCTATCCTCCCCTTTCCTCCTCTCTCTCCTCCCTTTCTCTCTCTTTCTCCCCCCTCGCTCACTCCACCTCCCTCCCTCCTGTCTCCCTCTCTCCCTCCCTCTCTCCCTCCTCTCTCTCTCTCTCTCTCTCCCTTTCCCTCTCTCCTCCTCTCTCGCTCACCCTCTCTCCGTCTCCCCCAGTCTCCTGTCTCCCTCTCGCTCCTCCTCCCTCTCTCCCCGTAACCACTCGCTCGCGCGCGCACACACACACACACACACACACACACGCACGCACACCCCTATGCACCTACACGCGCACGCACGCACCTATACACCTACACACACGCACGCACGCAGCGAGCAGCGCAGGGCGTGTGTTGTGCGGGATAATTGGTGTCCTTGGAGTTGAATCAGCTCGTTCCGAGGCTCCTCAGGCTCGGGCTGCGTGCTGCTGAATAATTGATTCAAAGAGGGGGAGGCGCCTCGTCGCATCCCAGAATAATCACTTGATATAATTAGCACAAAACCCTCTGAGTGTGGGAGTTTGAGCAGCGGGGAGGAGGAGGAGGAGGAGGAGGAGGAGCGGATCCCACAGTTCCGGGCTCAGATGCGGCGGATTCCTTTCCCTTTTTCTTTTATGTTTTATTTCGCACAGTGACCGAGCGAGACACGAGGTCCAGTGTTCCACGGAGGAGGTCTCTCTCTCTCTCTCTCTCTCCCTCCCTCCCTCTCTCCGTCTCTCACCCTCCCTCTCTCTTTCCTCCCCTCCTCCGTTCTGTGAGGTGACACCTCTCCCGCGTCGCGCCGTCGGTTCCGCGCCGCGATGCCCGTCGCTCCGCTGCCGTCGCTCCGCTGAAGTTGGAGCCGCCCCCGGTGCGTGTCCCGTGTTTTGAAGAAAGAAGAGATCCGCCACTCCGCGCCCAACGTCTGAGGAGAGGAGAGGGAGAGGAGAGGAGAGGAGAGGAGAGGAGAGGAGAGGAGAGGAAAGGAGAGGAGAGGAGAGGAGAGGAGAGGAGGAGAGGAGCAGAGGGGGAGAGGAGAGGAATTTCTTATTTGGATTTTTCTGTCATAACCAAAACCATGGTGTTGGACAAGGAAGAAAGTGAGTAGAAACAGCTCTATCCTGTGTGTGTGTGTGTGTGTGTGTGTCTGTGTGTGTGTGTGTCCTGTGTGTCCCTCGTGTTTGGTGAACCCATAAAGTTAATTTAACATGAAATAAATGTGCGGTCTTTCCGCTAATAAAAAACAAACAAAATAATAATAATAATAACATGTGATTGCACAATATTGTGACTTTGCGCCGTAGATTGATGAGGAGACATCTGGACCTTACGCAACTCTTCCAAAACGCTTTACGGAGCATATGCTTTATTATTTTGCGGCTGATTTCTCTGCTTTGGTTTCTCAACCACTTACTTTACACGCGCGCGCGCGCGCACGCACGACCGTTGTCCATATGTTTTTTTTGTTTTTTTTCCTTCTTTTTGGCAGGTGTGTCTCTAGTTTCCCTCCGATCGAGGGAGAAGTCCCGGGGCTGTGCGGGCTGCAACGGGCTGATCCGGGACCGGTTCCTGCTCCAGGCCCTGGACCGGTTCTGGCACGAGGACTGTCTGAAGTGCGCGTGCTGCGACTGCCGCCTGGGCCAGCAGGGCTCCACCCTGTTCACCAGGGCCAACCTGATCCTCTGCCGCAGGGACTACCTCAGGTGGGGTCCACAGGTGGTTCCATGATAATGACAATAAGAATAATGATGATAATAATAATAATAGCAATAATAACGGTAGTAATAAGATTAACAACCTTTATTTGTGACATTTTGGCTTTGCATTGATAGAAGGCAGTCAAATACTAGTGATGATAATAATAATAATAATAATAATAATAATAATAGACTAATAAAGAAATAAAATGGGCTGGTTGGCATGGAGGAATTTGTATAATGCTCAATTTTCTTTAATCCGGGAAGGAATAAAGTGTTATTAAATCATTTATTGTATATGTATATATAATAACGTAACTTAACATAGTTAAATAAAATAGATAAAATGAAATAGAATCTGTGTAAACATCTGTAAACATGGCTATCGGTACAGGTGTATCTACTAGTATGGATTCAGAAACCCATGTTAGAGATTTCCCCTGGGTTCATCACATTGAAACTTATTTCAACTATGATATCAGATTGGTAACATCTACTTTTGGCACTCAAATAAAACTCCCTCTAAAATGTTGGACCTCATCTCATGAGAAGTTATAGGTCATGTCTTCTCACTTAAATCAGACTACAAAGTTGTGTATTACCACGACGCAACACCACTGAGAGACAGTTAATGATTATCTTGATTTATCACCCAGTCACTGTTGCCCAGTATCTGGTATTGGAAATACTCTGTTAGTGGCATATTGGTAATTATCTGTTAATTAGATCGGCAGATTACAGCCTCCTAAAGGGCAAGAAGATATTTTTCAACAAAACTGCGGAAGAAATAAGCCACACTCAATGCAGTCACATTATGCAAATGCTGAACATTGTGTTGAAATACCAAATGTGAAGTTTGACGGTTGCTATGGGTTGCTACGGACGCCGGTCGCCATTTTTGGAGGATCGCTTCCATTCAGTTGCGCCGGGAAATAGCTAAGATACACGAAACGTACAAAAATGGAGAAAGCAAGGGAGAAAAAGGAGGGTCGAGGTTGCAAGATTTTCTCTGGCGGCTTTTCACCTGACAAAACTCCCAAGCATCTTTTAACCCAAACATGCCGGCCGACGCTCACAGTCCATGAGAGTGATTCCCCAAATATGGCAGCTTGCTCCGTCAGTGTGACGTCAGCCTCACATTCCCTATCGTCTCCCATGCTATTCCTATTCGTCGGGTCAGGAATGCATGTTGAGAAGTCGACAGGAGAGTAGGGTCGATCGAAAGGCCGGGCTCAGGAACACGCCGTGCACCCGAGCCGGCCGCACTCGAAAGCGCCGCACCGCACTGCATGATGGGTAGTTTGAGACTAACAAGCCGCGGAGTGGAACCTCGCCTCCTCAGATAACGAGCACGCGCTTCCCCCGTCGTTAATGAGCTTCTCCGAACGCTCGGCTGCGGAGCTGACACCTGCCGGGCTCCCACCGACCTGCCCAAAGCAGAAAGGCCGAGGACTTGGCCGAGGGGCCCAGGGGCTCAGGGGCCCAGGGGTCCAGGGGCCGTTGTTCCTCCTTAAAGACGGGTCTGTCACGAGGAGTCGGAAGGAAAACCCAGAGCGGGGCTGTTTTGGCGCTGACTGAACAGACCCGTTCTATGAATGAGTGTATTTAGAGCCGGGCCATTGGAGTCTGGATGTCTTCTGGGGTTTTTTTGGGGGGGGGGGGGGTTCTGGTAATATGGTGATACAGTGAAACGTTGTCGTCGGGGCTCGCTCTGGATGTTCCTGCTCGGTCATAACATCCACATTCCTCACGATTGTTTCTCACATATTCCCCGACCCGTCACATCCCATGAAAGTCAAACGCTCGACGTTGATGTTTACTTTTTTGCCAGAGTGGCGCGGGGACGAGGGAAACGTTTCCGACCCTCGCGGTCGTTGACGTCGCGAAAAACCAAAAAGGGATGACGTCACAGCCCTGTTTCGCGTGCAGCAAACCCCCCCCAAAAAAACCCTAAACTTTTTCTTGTTCCTTTCGCTCCTTCATTCTCCTCTCTCTCTCTCCCTCTCTCCCTCTCTCTCGCTCTCTCTCCCCCTCTCTCTCTCTCTCTCCCCCGAGCGAAAGGAGGACGGTGTCAGGTGAGCGGCGGAACTCCTGATATTTCAGCCACATTGCTGAACTCATGTGTTAGTCTCATGTACAATCCAGCTGGATTTGGTTGAGGCTAAGTCTCTCATTAGCTGCCCTGCTCTCGGAGACCAAAACCCCTTTTGACAGTTAAATTGGCTAGATTGCCTCCTGTTTTCCTCATCATTGCGAGGGTGCAGAGCGAAAGCCTTTGAAGAGCGGGATTAAAACCATGTGATTTCTTTTAATTGGACCATTAGTAGAGAATTAGCATTGAGCTCCGTACGCTCGTTAGGGAGGAGGGGAGCGCGCCCACCAGGTGCCTGGTGTAAGGCTGGTGAGATGGGAACATTCTGTTAATTACAACTCCCTTTTGTTCCCGCGTCGCTCCCGATCCGCGGACGGTGACGCGTCCGGGGGGGGGGGGGGGGTTAGCCGCGCTTTTCGTTCGCCTGAGGAACGCACGTGCGGTTGCAAACGAGGGGTCTTGTGTTGTCGCGCGTTCTCGTCGGGAGATTACGCGGGAGCGGAACCGCGTGCGCATTCCCCATAAGAACCTATGGGAGTTATTTAAGGCCGCGCTCTCGCCGGCTCCTTCGGCGCTCGTAGGGAATTCCTATTTTCGGGGAGGATGTTATTCACGGAGGAGTGCGCTCGATTCACGTCCATACACAACCCGTGACCGAACCCCGCCCTTTGATTGCTTCAAGCCATTTGAAACAAATGTTGAGTATGCAATTTTGAGGAGGGGCGGGGGCGGCTATAAAGTCTTCAATAAGACTAAAAGGAGGCCTCGTTTCTTTGTTTTACCAGTGTCTTTTTTTAACTCGGTGCACTCTCGTTTCCAACGTATTCACCGGGAATCCTCGACGGAGAACATGGGTGCATCACCTCACCGGGTCTCCTTTCTCTGCTCTGTCCTTCTTTTGTGCCGCTCTCTCTCACCAGACTCTTCGGGGTGACTGGGAACTGTGCAGCCTGCAGTAAACTGATCCCGGCCTTTGAGATGGTGATGAGAGCCAGGGACAACGTCTACCATTTAGATTGCTTCGCCTGTCAGCTCTGCCGCCAGAGGTAAGATTAGGGGAGCAATTAGCCGCGGGGATCAGATTCTCTTGACTTCTCCGCGGAGGGATACAAGTGAGCTCAGAGCTAATTATACGCACATTATAATCAGAGCATAATAATAATAAGGGTGCAACATCGCGTAGTCTTGTTAATGCGTGCGCGCACAGTTTTAACGTCTTCCGCGCGGAATGTGGAGTTAATCGCGGCTCTCGTAGGAAGAGCGACCCCGTGAATAAACGGACAACGTTAAAATCTCCTTTTCTGAAGCAATGGCCACTCATTCCGTTCTTTCCTCGGGGGCCGCCTCATAACTCACGGCAGGTTTTTGGTGATATCAAAGCCTTGTTACATATTTCTCCTCTCCCTGCAGATTTTGTGTAGGAGACAAGTTTTTCCTCAAGAACAACATGATTTTGTGCCAGCTGGACTACGAAGGAGGTCATCTGAATGGCAGCGCAGAGAGGCCACCGCAGTAAAAAAAAAAAAAAAAAAAGGTAAAGTTCTGCCGCGGGGGGACGGAGGAATGAATTACAATGAATTACAGATGAATTACAACTTGGGATTTCATTCCAGAGGAGAAGGAGGTTGAAAGTAGAGGTTGTTGCTTTGGCTGGTGTCCTTCCTGGCTTTTCTCTTACACGAACGTAATCCTCTTTGGAGAAGGCGTGATTCATGGATGTTGAAACTTTGATAGGTTTTCACATTTTAAATACAGTCCATACACCTTGAAAATGTATGAATTACTTACTTAACTTGTTTCATGGGATATACATAGATATGAATCATAAAATGGTGTGAGCGTTTTCAGTTAGATAGATGGATAAACAGAAAGACAGACAGAGAGACAGACAGACAGACAGACAGACAGACAGATAGACAGATAGACAGATAGATAGATAGATAGATAGATAGATAGATAGATAGAAAAATAGACTGATATAAGGATAGATAGATAGATAGACAGACGGACGGACGGACAGACAGACCCCCCCCCCAAAAAAAATATAGATAGATAAAACAAATAAATAAATAAGTAAATCAGAGTGAAATGTGCCCTTTGCGACACATTAATCTCAAACTCATTTACTGAATTGGCCAAACAGATGAAGACAATTAATTGAATGAAGTTCACATTGAACCACAGCAGAACTGGCTTTTTGTGTGGTTGCCATGTGTGTTTTTAAACATGTTGGCAGACCGCACGCCCATACCAGCAACTAATTGACAGAGCGCTTTGAAAACTCAGACTCCAACACAAAGCTATTAGATTACACCTTTAATTGCTGTTATACCTATTGCTTTTTAGTTTGTGTTTTTATAATTATATGTACCGGAGCCTCCCAACCGAGGAATTTCACACGAGTACTTATACAACCGGAGTGACGGCAAACATCTTGAATCTCGAACTTAGACACAGCTTAAGGGGCTTCCTTACGCTGCCGGAGCAGGAGAAAACGAGGCTCCTTCCGAGGGCACGGAGGCAACGTCGAACTCGCCGGCGAACCCGAGTCGACCGGGGCCGGGGCCGGGCGGGGCGGGGCGGGGCGGGGCGGGGCGGGGCGCGGTCGAAGGCGAGCGCGGCGGGAACAACCCGGGACCCGCAGCGGCACAAGGGCTGGGCCCCAGATTGGGAGCGGGTTCTCTGAAGCCGCCGGCCGCCCCAACCCCGTCATTAAGGCACGTCGTGGCCGACGGCCGTACCGTTCCGTGTGGGTCGGGACCGCTGGAGGGAGGCTCCGGTTGGGGCTCGGGTCCCCCCGAGTTCATGTCTCCGGAGTCGATGTCGTTTATAGTGCAGGAGTTTTTCAAAGAAAAAAACGCTGGGCTGAGCGTCACAGGAGGGAGGCGGGGGGCGTCTGCCAGGGCGACCAGGGCGCGGGGAGGGTTTTATGTCTCCGCTGCGATGTTTAAAAATGAGCTCAGAGATGAACAGGGTCCAATGCATCTGCTCGTAGATGTGACGTGCTTTTTTTGTTGTTGTTCTTTCGGCCTGCGGCCACAGGAGCGGTCGGGCGGGCGTGGGTTACTCATTTTGGCGTGCCAGGGTGTCTTTTCAGGCCATGAGCGGTGTCGCAAAATGATGAAAGTATAATGAAGTCCAAGGTGTGCACCTGGGTGGGGAATGTGTGTTGTATGTGTTGTGGCATGTGAGGATGTCCTGCTGCTGGTTGGTATTTGACTGAAATCTTACACAAGACCCCGAAAAACATGTTTTGCTTCAACACTGGTCTAATTACTTCGACGTCGAAATAAATACTAGCCCGACGGCCCATCGGTGAAGCACACTTTGCTTTGTCGTCGCATATACGTATGGAACGGATGTGTGTGTACTGCACATGGAGCCGTTGCTCTATGATGTCGCTTTGGTCAGTTTTACCTTAACCTGTACGCTTTGTAAAACATGTTGAGCCAAAGCGGTTTGAAGCGGATCTAAAGTGGAGTGAAGTTTTTTCTTTAACTGTTTCACATGAAATGCCTGCGTCACAGTTATAATAAAGCATTGCTCAACGGGCGTGATGATAAGACGCCGTGAACACATTGGAGATATATGATGAGCTGACACCATTTTCAAGTATCTGCTCTTCCCGAAGTATGCTCAGTTGCAAAGACTTCCCACTTTTACTCCCCCATGTTTAAAGGTTTATGCCACTTTATAGCCCTTCATTACAAGTACCATTACTTTTAATACTTTAAGTACATTTAAGAGCTATTACTTCTACGTCTACATACTGAAGTCATTGTGCGTGTGTGTGTATATTTGTACTTTAGCTTCACTAAAATCTCTGAATACTTCTTCCACCACTGACCAACACACATAACACACAATACAAATAAAGAAAAAGTGCCCGAGGCTGAAAAACAGATGTTCACTAAAAAAAACAACAACAACGACAACAACAACCACACAAAACAAGCAATCGGGTGTCTTCTTCCCTCGGCGGCTTTGGATTTCGACCGCGCGGTGTCATGCTGACGCCGCCGGGGTCCCCAGAGCACGCAGGGCCTCCGCCTGGCGAACGGGGTCATTCCGCTAATGAATCCCTCCTGGCGGGGGCCGGAGACGCGCTTGTCGGCGAGATCGGCGTCGGCGGCCGCGTAGAAGGTGAATAAAAACCTGAACTGAAAATAAAAAACCCTAAAAACTCTGCTCTCTCCCCGCAGGTTCTTTTTTTTGGGGGGGTCGGGGGGAGACTGGTTTCCTCCTCCGGCAGCAGCGTGAAATGCCGTCGCAGTGACAGAGGTCAACTTTTTTTTTTTTTTTTTGTTTTTTTTGTTTTGTTTTTTTTTGGGGGGGGGGGGTCAGTGACAGCTTTGGACGGACTGGCGGCCTGATGACGGAACACCTTCTCAAGGAACCCGACACCCGTGTTTTGGAGCCTCCGCCGGGGCGCCGTGAAGCCTCCCTTCCGGCGAGTGACGGAGCGGGGGCGGGAGCGGGGGCATCCTCTCCGACATGGAATAATCGTTGCGTTCACCAAAGGTCGGGGTGCAGACAAATGGGTCGTTTTTTTTTTAAATTTGTTTTGTTTTGTTTTGTTTTTTTGCTGGAGGTTTGCCTTTATACCCGTTCAAGAAGTTAGGCTAGAACAGAACCTTCCAGATTGAGTGACTCATTCTTGTAAATAATAATAATAATAATAATAATAGATAAATATCCCATACTATTTTTCACAAGGCGCCACATTATTGGAATTGAGGACGTCATCACAGCACCAGCCACGTCACTCAGCAGGGGGGGGTGAACCAAACCGACCGTGACGCGCTTTTCCTTTTAAGCGGCGTTAACGTTCTCGTGCTGAGGGGAGGACGCGCCCCCCCCCAAAAAAAAACCCCAAAAAACCTGGCCCGCACAAGAGCGTCGTTTCTGGGGGGGGGGGGCGCGTCCCCCTCTCGCGTCGCACCACCAAGAGCCATACCAAGCGTCGACGGGGGGGACGCGGGCGACCACGTTCTGACGCCAAACTTGCCCCAGGGCTCCGCGTCTGGACCCTTGACTCTGGGTAACGTGGCGTTGGACCGGCCGTAAAAGCGAAGGACTCGGGACCCCCCACCGTAAGCGCCCTGGTCAAACCTGACCCGGGCGCTCATTTCAGCCCCCCCGAGCGTTCGGGGTCCAAAGTAGGCCCCCGGACGGCGCGGCCCCGTCCTCCCGGGCCCCACGACTGCGGGAACTTTCAACTCCACTGTTAACCGTTGTTTTCCTCTTTGCCCTTTTCTCCCCCTCCACCTCCGCTCCTGATTTAATAAACTAGATATACATTTCAAATAGTGTGCTCGTTATTTACATCCCTGCACCGAGTCACGTTAGAATAAATCAGTTGGATTACAAGTGATAGGCAGGGGGGAGGACATCATTAAAATGTCTGCTTGTTAACATTCCTTGCGTTTCATTGTAATTAGGACGTCGGCCAACGGTTCTTGAAGAATAGGCTGAAGTAGAAGTAATTGCAAAGTGCCTCTTACCTTCAACATAAGCATCATTGTGCGGGGCATGGAGCGACATATTTTTGGACCTGGAACGCCGCTTGGAGTAAACTTGGATTTCAAACCCGCACTGGGATATTTACGTGTACCTTGGAACCTTTGCAGGAGAGTTAATGGTGTTGGTGGAACACACACACACACGAACACACACACACACACACACACACGAACACACAAACACACGCACACACACGAACACGCGCGCGCACACACTTTTCGAGTACAGTGTCTGTACTTACTTAAGGATATTCATATTCAGTTCGGAGACTATTCTGACTTTAACTCCACTACATCTCAACGCAAATATCTGTACTTTTAAATGTTACTTCTTACTTAACATTTCTAACACAGTCCTGTTACTTAAGTTGAAAAAAAAAATTATATATATATATATATATAAGGGCCAATCCATTCAACCAATCAGATTGGGTAGTCCCGTATCATAGGCTCTGTAATATCAGGGCAATCAATGTGTTACTTGTACTATTGTATTTATGTGTCCGTTTTATGTACTTTTAAGAAGTAGGGGGGTCTGTGAATTCCCTCCACACACACACACACACACGCACACGCACACGCACACGCACGCACACACACACACACACACACACGCGCACACGCACACGCACACGCACACGCCATTCTCTACCGAATCTATGGCGAATCCTCAGCGCCCCCCAGCGGCGGAGCACGGGAGGTACAGCGGCTGCGCTCCTTGTCGCCTACGCCCACGTCACAATCGGCGGACCCGGAAGTGCGGGGACGGAGGACGCTCGCCGCGTCGTCGCCGCGTCGTCGCCGCGTCGCAGCGTCGCGTCGTCGCCGCGTCGCCGCGTCGTCTTCTCCCCGGCGACGTTCCGTGGCGTGTGACTCGCGCGCGACACCCCGTCGTCGCACCGACACCCGTCGCGAGCGGCCGGTTGCGCGTGCAGAATGTCGATGTCCACGTTTCAGAAGGTGACGCTCGCGACCTGCCTGGTGCTCTGCGTGGCGCTGCTGCTGCCGAAGATGCTGTTACCCCGGGGCAGGAAGGACGCCGAGCGCCCCGAAGGTGCGTCTCCGCGCCGCATCCAGGTGGCTGGCGTGCGGCTTTGGAGCGGGATTTATTTTAGTTTCTTTGTGTGTGTGTGTGTGTGTGTGTGTGCGCGTGTAGTGTTTTAATGTTTTATCGCTATATATTTTTTAATATCTTAAGATGTTTTTCCAATCATAGCCACGGCAGCAGCTCGTCGTTCTCGGCTCTTCGTTGCAATGACACTTTCCTCCCTGAAGGGGGAGCCCTCACTATTGAACATATGACGCCCACTGACCTCTCTGCGCTTCAGTGGAAGTCCCGGTCGTTGGTCGCCACTTTCGAACTGAATGTGTTGCATTACTTCTGTTTTGGAAACCATAGTCAATTCCAGTAAATGTATGTTTGTTTTGCAGGCTCAGGAACTCTACAAGCATCTGCCCAGGAGCTAAATCTAGTTTGGATCGAAGTTTAGACGTGTTCTCAAGCGGAAATCGTATGGAAAGGCAACTTTGCCAAGTGGGAAGTTGGATTTTCCGCGTTCCGAGTTGGGTATGGCGCGGTGTCCCTCCCCCTCTCACCTGTCTCCGTTCCCAAACAGGTCCGGGCCGCTTCCCACCCATGGTCAACCGTCACATGGCCCCGGACGGGCAGGGCCAGAGGGCGGCGGGCTCCCACTTCTCCAAGGCCCACAACCCAGAGGCCATAGCCAGGGCCAAGGGGGCGGGCACGGGGGCAGGCGCCGGCGGCAAGACCAACCTGGCTGGACAGATCATCCCAATCTACGGTTTTGGGATCCTGCTGTACATCCTCTACATTCTCTTCAAGGTGAAAGACAGGCGGAGCTTCATCGGCGGATCGGCGGAACGACAAGCGGTTTCCGGCTGATAACGCTATTGTCCTCTTTCAGATCACGTCGAAGGGGAGCAGCAAGCCGACGGAGAGCAGATTCTCCTCTGTGCGATCAGAGAACATAAAGAGGAAGATCAGTGAGTGTCGCTTCCGGTGGGAAATCACACTCGCTCTCTGACTGTGCTGAGAACGGAGGAAGCGGCTTTGTGTTGGAGTGGTGTAGGGGGCTGACGGTCATAATTCCTCCTGAGCCCCGAGGTGAAACTTGAGTTGGGAAAAACGGCCCCCTTAAGGGTAGAGCTTGGATCGAATGAAAAGCACCGTTGCGTAGATGTCTAAACTGTTCTTACGTTAATGTGGGAAAATAAATTGGAAAATTGCCATTATTCAATGTTTTGACGTGGTCGTCAGAAAAGAAACGCCACCAGAAACAAATGTTTTTTTCCTGTTACATGTTGATCTTTTTATTCTTTCATTCATTCATTTGTTCTTTCTTTTCCTTCTTTCTTTCTTAGCTGACTTTGAACTGACTCAGCTGCAGGAGAAGCTGAGAGAGACGGAGCTGGTGATGGAGAGTATTGTGTCGAACGCCGACCAAAGTCCCGAAAGGTCCTGGAAGGCGCATCAGCCTGGGAGACTCATTCCCTGAAGTGTATTTATTGTTTAGTAGTCGCTGCTTAATTTAGAGGTTTTTCCTCCTCTCGCATTTTAAACATGGAAACACAGGAAATAAAAAGAGAGACAATCTGACGAAAGAGGAGCTATGTACACGTCCAAAGAGTCACATGTGGCCACGCCTACATGACATGTTAGAAGTTTAATTTGCCGCCTGATAGTTGAACGGCCCTGATAGTTCTAAACTGGTTGAGTTGTTTTCCCGTTTGGGTTTTGGGGAGCCGCCGCCTCCGACTCTGCGATGCAGGACGATGCAAGTAACGGTCGACTTGTCTTCCAGGCTGAAGGGGGTGAGCGCCGACCAGGAGGAGAACCTTCTGCTCCAGCTGAGGGAGATCACCAGGGTGATGCAGGAGGGACGCCTGGTGGAGGACATGGCTCCCGAAAAACCAGCGCGCACCCCCAACTGGGAAGGTAGACCAACAGACGAGTCAATTATTCTTGTTGTTGTCTCAATTATTAAACTGTTTGTCATTTCTCACATTGACTACAAAAAACAAAAGCGACTCTTTGTTCTTTGTGTCCATTGTAAATCGGACGGCTCCGTGATCCTGATGGAACGCTGCGTAGCTCACAGCCATGCAGTAGCGTCAGACATATCCTCGTGTAATTCCCAGGGTTTGGGAGAGTTCTGAACACTCACGAAGACAGAAAATAACGCATGAATAACGATTTAATTAGAATTTTGTGTCATCCCCCATTAGTCCGGAAAAATGCAGAGACAACGGTTTGTCTGTTGTAGGCTGGTTCCGCTTTACTAGACTGGCAAGACATCTTATCATTCTGGGAAAAAAAATAATTAATTGTGGGTTGTTTGTGTTCAGCAGACCAATCAGAATCCTCAAGTGTCTGCAAAATAGTGTCAGGCGGGAAAGTGTTGTGGAACATTACATCACCCTGAACTACCCTTCCAAAACCAGCGCTTTTTCAGGCTATTTCTGGTGTTTCTTCCCAGATAAAGAATCACAATATGATAATATGCTTGATATATTAAACATTTTCCACAACCAGTTGTCAAACATGGCAACACCCCCCTTTTAGATATCAAATTTACTGAACGTATTCTTTGTTATAAAAAAAAAAAAAAAAAAAAAATCACTCAATGACCCGAGCACGGCTGCCTTAATGCACAATCCTAAAAGTTTTCCATCATAACCATGTAATTGTCAGCCTCTCAGTTTGGATTTGAGAAGCGAGTGGGAGCTTTATCCCCGTAACCCACATCCCGTTACACTAGATGAACCACCGATGAACTTCCTCCCTTTGCTGTTGTTTAAACAGATTATCCTAAGGAGCCTCACCAGCACTGGGAGCATGCCGACTGCCCCTTCCACCACAGCGGCCCGCAGCCAGAGCCAGAGGCCCAGAAGACTGATGGTGAATCTGAGCTGGGGGACGACAGATCCGAGGAGGTCGTGGGTTCGGGGGAAGCCGAGGACCCACCAGAGCCGAGCAGAGATGAAGATATAGAAGCTGCTCCCGGAACAACGGAGGAGCGGCCGTTGAAGGACGAGGGCGACTCGGGGGCAAAAGACGTAAAGGGCCCCGCTGAACCCGAGGGGCGAGGGACCAGGGTGGACCTGGGCGTCCCCGCGGAGGACCTGGCCGGGGTTCTGAAAGAGCTGGAGCTCACGCTGCAAATGACCTCCATGATGGAAGAGAAGATGGAGGACCTCCACTGCCCGGCGGAGACAGCAGCTGCCCCCGCCCAGGTCAGAAGGAGGAACAAAAAGAGAAAAGGGAAAAAGGATTCCCACTGACCCCAGCACGTGGATGACAGCCACAAACTGAAGCGCGTTGTGAGCCTCGCTTCTGAGGAGTCTCTTTAAAACGGTTCTATTAAAAATATCTGTGTGAAAGATGTCATTCGAGGAGCTTACAACAAGGTTACCCTCATAGCTCTCTTAGCTTAAGCTAAGTAGGTCTGGTTCCCAGGGGCCTCCATCACCTTTATCAGGTTCGTCATTCTCACTGGCACACACTAATCCTATTAAAAAAATATTACCTCACAAAGGTGCATACTTTAAAACTTACATAACTTTTGTTTCACTGAGCTGTTCCCATGTCTATGGCACTTCCACAGCAGATGTAAAAATGTTTGTCCCATTGCTTAGTAGCTCTGGCTTGAGATTAGTGAGATCCATTCATTCATTCATTCATTCATTCATTCGTCGATGCTTCCTCGATCAGGGACTATCTTTACGGCAGCGATGCCAGATCAGGGCACAAATGAGATTGTTTCCTTTAGGTAATTTAATTGGGAGATTGTTGTGTGTGTGAGTTAATACGTGTCGACAAGATCGAGTACTTCCATTACCCTAAACCTGCAAAGTATATACTATAAAGTTCTACATTCACTTGTGAGGGGTGGTAAAGACCCTGTGAAATGGCTAGAGAAATGTATTACATAGGAAATGCATTTAATTTGTAGCTTACTGGGTTTATTATAGAGCATGGTTCGATCCTCCGATGCCAATATGCATGTGGATTAAGGTACCCTAATCATTCAAGAGATGAAAAATTATGTAGTTGCATAGCTTTTAAAGTTGATTTGGCATATTTGATCTCAACGAGACAATTTATTTTGAAATAAACTGATCATGTTCCAAGTTTTAAAATTTAAGCTGAATGACTATTTAGAAGCGTTTTACAGGCGTCCATCTCCCGATGTTAACGCATTGGACCAATTGGTATTGGTCAAAAACAAATTACTAACGTTTAACTATATAGTCATATTACACTATCTAAAGGTTTGAAGGGATGTGACCTATTGCATTACTTGATAAATCCTGTTTGTGATTATTTGGTCTTGTGCAACATTGAGAAAAAAATACCTGTCGTGCACTTACTTTTTTTTTAGAGAACTCATTTAATGCATCTTATTTGTTGCCTATTTATTTATTCACCCTCTCGATAAAATAAAGTACATTGTTTGAGCTATTACTTAAATAACCCATAATAAAGGATTAGCAATTCAAAAAAAAGGTTTTTATTTATTGTAGAATGGTACATTCTAGCCATACAAAATCAACACAACGGGATGAACAGTAAAGCGAGTGGCACGGTGAGAGATCTTTCCCATTTTAAACTGATGCCGCGCATTTCGGCAAGGGTGTCAGGGTGGACTTTGAGTGCGTCTGTCCCGCTGCTTACAGGAAGTACACGACTGCTCGACTTGACGGGGGCGGCCTCAATGCTCCATCGGCTCGTCGGGAGCGCCTGGTGCGGCAGGCTCATCCGCTGCCGGGGCGACCTGAGGGGGAAAACAACAACAAAAGTAATTTGATTTTGAGACTCAGGGGTCACGAGATCCTCCCTACGTCTGAAATGTTGTGGTACGTATAACATGTCTGTACAAGAATGCGAGTTAAAACGAGGCGATGTTTTTTTTTGGACCTATCCAGGATGTAGCATGTCATCCTTGACACACACAGGATCGGTGTCGTCTTGGTCTTGGACATGAAAAAAAAAAGGTGTGAGGGACAAACACGCAGTGCTTGAGTTACCCTTCTCTGCGGTCTCTCTTCCAGTCCCTCCAGGAAGGGAGCGACGTCATCGTCATCGTAGATGACGAACTCCATGTCCTTTCCAACGATCCCGATGGAGACATTCTGAAATATGAACAACAGCCCTCAGAAAAAGGACAATGTGATTGGCGGGGGCTTCAAACACTGGGCCAACCGACGCCTAAACAAAACGGTTCCCATCAAGTTCGGGAATTCATATTCGTCTGGTTCTTTTATTTTCACCCCAGCAGTTTTGGAGAAACTAGTAACGGAGAAGAACAGGTTTGCGGTTTCATTTTATGTCAAGACGGACGTGTCAGTGTGTGCGCCCGTCTTGACGCGCGGTGTAAGCGGAGCGTGCCTTGGTGGTGAGGTCCTGCTCGGCGGGGAGGGTTTCCCTCAGAGCGCGGAGGCCATGCTGCACCAGGTCATTGAGATTACCTGCCAGTGGAGAGAGAGAGAGAGCACACCATTACTACACCGCCATTCATCTTCTCGATCTACATACGCTAGGCACGTGGGTTTATTTTATTTTGGGCATTTCGGGTGTCATGACGGTAAAACCCAAGTCTTCATTGAAATAAGAAAATAATTGGCCGAGGAAAGCTTTATTACCCCGTTTTAAATGTATTTCATCACCTTAATTAATTTCTTACTCGACTTTGTAAATGCATTTTGCTTTGCTTTTATCGTCACTTTCTGATGGCCTTTTAACGAGCTATACAAATAAAGGTTATTATTTTATTATTATTACTACATATGAACGAGCATTATGGAGAAAAATCCAAGCACAAACAAAAAAAATAAAAATCAATGGAAAGTCACAACTGCAATAAACCAAATTGTAGTAGAGGACAGCACCAATGTTTTATGCAACTGAAATGGTTTTGCATTAGAATTTGAATCTCACAGTCCATGAATTTGTCCATGTGTCTCTCCAGGTAAGTGCGTGCGGACTGTGAACGGGCTCCGATGGACATGGCTTTGCAGTCAAAGTAGTTGGCCGAGGGGCAGGTCTGGAAGATGTGAGGTCCCATGTCCTGTGGAGCGCACAATGTACAGCTGAGTAAATGGACATCAAAAAGGAGTCTTGATTAATGAACTTAACTCGCTCAAAGGATTTTCACAGTAACGTTTTTAATGATATTCAAACATATAGGAGTTATTAAAAAAAATAACTAAATAAAAAAGTAAACTCACATCATAGCCAGCAATGAGGAGTCCAACACCATAAGGCCTTCTCCCGTACCTCTGTGTTGGGATTTGGGTTTCTACACGTTGGGTTAAGGATTGTGTTAAAATGTGGAATCTTGTTCTTAAACGCTGCGAGGTAGGCAGACAGGGCATAATTACTTTCCACCTTTTTGGTTTAGTTGCTTCCCACTGTACCCAACAAGCCAATCAGAGTTTCACAAAGTAAGAAGTAATTTGCAATAGGTGAAGGCCAAAAGTCACATTTAATCATCTGGAGAGGCAGCATGGACATGCTGCCAGAGCACAAAACTGCTGCATGGCATATGTGCCTGGTATCAACTTCCCACCGTCGCTCCCTGGAAAACAATGGCTCCCAGATAGCTCACCTTGCGCCACGTCATGTGCCTGTTTTGCCGGTTCAATAAAGACAAAAACATTTCGCAAATACAAAAGACAATTTTTTTCCCGCAATTTGTGAGGATACTGCTGCCGACGAGAGTGACGAGGCGCGATGTGGGGAGTGGCCTGTCGAAGACGAATCTGGAGTCCAAGCACTCCTGACGCATGAAGTTACTGAGAGGAAGGGGGGGGGGGGGAGACGGGGGAAAGATTGAGAACGACGTCAGTACATTAATACAAGAAGCGCTGAGATGCTGTAGCTACAAGGGCTGGGAAATAATGAGAATGTGTCATGTCTTCTATTCTAGAACATGCGCATTAACTCAAAATGTAATTGTGTCCAACTGCAGCTGGATTCAGTGAGCTGTAATCCAACGCATGACATCAGATCAAAACTCATGTTTGAAATAAATGTACCTCTAGTATTTCAGACCTCATACTGCGAGAAATAAAACGCCCCTCACAGTATGACGACTACACAACACTACTGAAAGGGAATAAGTGTTATTATCAATTCATCTCCCAGCCCTAGTTGTTTCCAAAGCCTCCTGGCAGCAGTTTGGCGAGGTGCGACCTACCAGAGCAGTCGGGCGTCAGCAGTCAGTCCGGCAATGGAGATCCCCACATGGCTGTCAACATGGAGGATCTTCTTCTGGTGGGCGGCCAGCTCAGACTGCGCTCTCTGCAGACAGACGACACGGCCAAACATGGGTGAAGCGGCACACGGCTATGCACATTAGATAATTAAACTAATAAGGCTGCAATGAACAGCCACGGTACCATATAGCGCACGTTTGGCAATTTGTAAAAGATATAATTAGAGGATTGCTTACTTGTAAAACTGATTCAAAGTAGTTAAAGAACTAAGTATTATCTGACAATTAAAGTGATCAAGGAATAGAAAGAAACGTTCCTAAAAAGATGTATTGAGCCCACAGAGAATGTGAAAGTATCAGGATAAAATAGATTTAAAAAAAACAAGTAGTAATGACAACACAGCCCCCCAAATAGTGAGACGTTACTGAGATGTTTTTGCACCAGAAGAATGAACCATTTCGAGCACTTCACATTATTAATATTTAAACAAAAGCTGAATATGGCTTTTGTTTCAATATTATATGTGCTTAAAGTGCTCGAAATGTTTTGTTCTTCTGGTGCAATAACGTCTCACTATCAGCAGCTTTCACGACAAAGTGCTTTGCAGGTTTAGGAAATTCACGGGACGGAGCAGGAACGTCACTCATAAAAGATAACTTTCTTTTACTCTTTTACCTTCAGCGCAACGAGGACCGCGAGGCTTTTGGATTTGAGTCCCACGGTCGCGGAGCCTTGCTTCACAGCCTCCATGGCGTACTCGATCTGGTGTATGCGGCCCTGGAAAATGAAGCTCGTTTAAAATCAACCGCACTCCATGATAAACAGCCACAGACGGCGTCTCACACCAGACACGTTGCCCCTCACCTGTGGACTCCATACTGTCACGTCATTGTCGTACTGGTTGCGAAACTAAAAAAAACAACAACAACAAAACAAACCACGTTTAGACAAGAACACTAAGAACATTTTGAGATATTCCAACGCGTCGTAGCTGGGCTCACGTAGTTGTCTTGCATGGTCTCTCGAGGTCAGAAAACAAACAAACCCCTAGAAAACCTTGTTGGCTCTACAGGTGCACATGGATCTTTCCGTGCACCCTGGGCTTCTCTAGACCAGGAGTCATGTTTCTCCTTAATAAATGATAAAGCTGAGAGCTTCATTTGCAGCCACTGACCATGGAAACCAAGCACTACTGCCAGGTGCCCAGGATCATGCGGCGCTACAGCAGCAAACGTCACAACAATAGGCGACAACAATAAAAAAAAAAAAAAAAAAGAAATTGCAATGTACAATAAAACTAAAATCGAACGCTTTGGAGATATATAATAATGTCAAGGTTTTCCAATAATTGTAGTAGGCCTGACTGCGTACATGTGAAGGTAAATGGTTGACGCATATTCATCTAAAAAAAAAAACAACAACCTAAACTGAGCGAGGGAAGTCGGACGGATGAGAACGAAACTGAAAACATGGAGCCTTACGGAGCTAACCCACATTAGCCAGCTGGCGCTGTCGAGCTTAGCACGAGCTACCTAGCTAGCGGCAACGTGCTAATTTCGAATTAATGTGCGTTACAAGGCCGTGGCGAGGGGGCACAGGAGAAGCCCCGTATAGCGGGTGTTTGAGTGAACTGAGCCGGCGTGAAGCAAAGGCCGAGCCCGGCGGTGCGAGCTGCGCTTGGCACAACCGGCATCGACTGGCTGTTCTGCTTACTCACAGTCCGAGCTTAGCTAGCTAGTTTAGCCGCGCGTTTCGGCGAGCGCCGCGCTGCTCCCGCGGCGATTTGCTCCACGGAAACGAGCAAATCGCAGCGGCGACGAGAGAGCGCGAAGCGCACGGAGCGTCGCGATTAATAAAGGCGTCAAACGTCCGTCCACACGTACCATGTCTGCCGCTCGAATGGACGCTTCTCCTCCGGGTAGACTCGCTCCGGATCGATTGCTTTTCCTTCCTGGATGATGATGATGATGATGATGATGATGATGATGATGACGCTGCAGCCGCCGCTGCTGCTGCCAGGAAAAGCAATGGAACCCCGAAGTCGGTGATAAACCCCACAAATAAAAGGTAAAACATGAAATCAACGAAACTAAATAAAACTCAACGAAACTAAATAAAACTCAACGAAACTAAATAAAACTCAACGAAACTAAATAAAACTCAACGAAACTAAATAAAAGAAAGGGCGTTTAAAAGAAAATAAATTATTATTATTACTATTATTATTTATTATTTCTTTTAAAATGAAGCTTTTGAAAAAAACCTGTAACAATTGTATTTTTATAACCCCGTGAGAACAATATATATTTTGTTTTATATATATATATATTACAATACTACTATAATATTCACATGAATAAACAGCTCTTAAAACACTCTAATATCAATCAAATATGATTTTACAGAGATATGTGATAATACAAGGGTGCAAGGGTATCCCCCTCCCTTTTTATATATATAAATATATATATATATATATATATATATATATATATATATATATATAAAATCTGTGACCTCACAGTATTATATATGTTGTTTTTTGCCCCCAAAACCAAGAGTTTATTGTTTATTAGAGTGTATGACGCATACTGCCGACGTCACCTCGGACTATAGTGTGGATCCGCGGCCGCTAGGTGGCGGCAGAACACAGGACAACCAAAGACGCGCCTTCTCGTTTGGGATTTTTTGGAAACGTTTGAATTTATCGGGTGAGATTTAACACGTTTTTATTTCAGTGCGATCTTATTATTATTATTATTATTATTATTATTATTATTATTATTATTATTATTATTATTTTGTTTTTTATTATTTTATTTTTTTTACACACATCCACGTTTTTCAACCAAAATAGCTCCATTCTCAACACCATGCTGCTTTTGTTTGGACGCGACCGCGTGTGTATTGAATAATTCTGCAGCTCTTATGATGTATAAACTATAATGAAGCGTGACATGATTTGGACATAATAAGAGGAAGAAACACCAACTTCATTTTGGGTTAGTCTACGGATCAGTTCAACTCAATTCTTACAAACGTCACTTAGGTTCTTCCTTCACTGTTGTTATAAGGCCTACATTATCCAGGTGCATATTTTTGAAGCGGTTAAAAAGTTTAATTGGAATTTTCAACAATAAAATGTTCTGATCTTATCTGTGCGTTTCCCATAGCTTTTTAATGACATAACCCTCACAAAGATAATAGGCAGGTAACCCCTCATGCAGCTATTTTCTGTAAACCACCCCTGATGGGTTCATTCTTGTTTTTGTTATTTTTGGCCGTGTACTGGATTCGGACTGGGACGCAGGTCAGTTAACAGGTGAGTGGTACGATCCAAAATTTATTTAAAAGTTATGAGAGGTCATGTCAACATTTTAGTCTTTTGCTCCATTGATTAGGCGAAGTAGGCCTAATATAATGGACGTTTAAAGCGGTAATCCCTAAAATTATTTTGCTAAAAAATAAAAATCCCATATTTGATATTTATCCCATATTTATTCAGCTGGCTGGCTGACATTATAGGAAACAGCCACTGAATGTATTAGCGTTATGTACGCGCTCCTCTTCCTTTGCCGTGACTTGTAATTGCACTCTTTTTGTTTTACTTGCCTTATTCTACCATTTATTTTCTGTCTCCAGACGTTCTGCAACCCGTGCTCTCTTTCAGAAGCAGATTGTGCGAGCCTCAGAGCCAGCCATTATACCCAAACTAACATTGCAGAATCCCACAATGAGTCCTGTGTTTGCTTTTCTCCGATACGGAAATGTTTGGAATTTGATTGGCAGATGCTCTTTGACGTCACTTGCGGCAACATTTTCCCACCGCTGCTCGACAGAGACCACACGAGGCTTTTGGGGCCAAACCCCTGGGTCGGTTGGATTGTGGAATGATGGATTTTCTGGTTCTTACACATACTCAACTTTTTATTAATAGGGGTTTCAAAGATATCTTATTTACAACAAAAAATGTAATGTAACAATATAATTAAAATTGGTAATGTACACAAATGAATATAATTGAACATAATGCTTTTGTGTGTGTGTGTGTGTGTGTGTGTCTGTTAAGCAAAGCAACCCAGAGAGTAATGAAAATATTATTTTTTTCTTTTGAGATAAATGAACTGCCCGAAAACCATGTGTATCAAATGATTCAGCGGGCTTTGAGAAAACACGTCTTCAACTCAGGAAAGAGAGATTATTCCAAGGATTTGTTCGAGTCAAATACGTAGATAAAAAAAAAAAAAAAAGAAAGCTGCCTGTTGAGGCTCCAAATTCTGAAAGAAAGAAACTTGAAGGTAGATGTACTGTATATCCATCACAACATTTTTTTCTTGTCTAAAGAAACCTTAAACGGAAATGTTAAAATGTCTCACCCCTCTTATCAGCTAATTTTGCTGAATTGGCGATATTCTTCGGAATTCTTGCAGTTCGTGTGTGTGTGTGTGTGTGTGTGTGCGCGCGGGCACGCATGCGTGCTTTTGTGTGTGTGTGTGTGTGTGTGTGTGTGTGTGTGTGTGGTGGGGAAGGGATAAATTAATAGGTCTGTGCTGACGAGCTCTCGTCCCCTGCCAAGGCAGCAGCAGCGCGGTGGGCGGCCATTACATCAGTGCGCCAGCCTCCTCCTTTGTGATTGAGATTGTAGAGGCTCTGCTGAGCTCAGCATGTTTGGCTCCGGGGCCTCATTTAACTCTGCCAAACGGCCCCTGTTTAATTTTTCAAATGGAGAGCAGCCTGAGTCACTCTGTGACGGGTCCAAGCCACGCCACGGACTCGGTGTTCATACGCAGGGGAGAGAGAGAGAAAGAGAGAGGGAGAGAGGGAGAGAGAGAGAGAGAGAGAGAGAGAGAGAGAGAGAGAGGGAGAGGGAGAGGGAGGGAGAGAGAGAGAGAGGGAGAGGGAGGGAGAGAGAGAGAGAGAGGGGAAGGAGACGTTGCTTAAAGGTGCAACGGAGAGCGGGAGCTCCGCCGTTCATTCATGGTTTACCGTACTATGTGTTAATCACAAGAGATCGAGTTTAAGTAGAGAGCTAACTCGTGTCTTGACGGCTTCCAAAATTTAACCCGCCTGAAAAGTTCCATTTCCCGCAGAGGTTCTTGCAGTGATTTGGGGTTTTCTTTTCTTTCCTCTTGAGCGTCATTTCCTGATCAGACCGCTTCCCCCGTCCTCGTCTCTTTGAGTCCACCCGACCTGCTTTCCCTCCTGCACTCCACTTGACGCTTCCTATGATATGTCCCCCCACAAAAAAACGTTCCCGAACCCCGCTCCCCCGTTGCTTCCAAAATGGGTCAGTGGTGTGGCTCCTCCTGGTCTAAGCGGCCGGGGGCCGAGCGGCCGCTCCGGCAAGGTCGCGTTTGGCTGGCCGCCCGCTGTCCAATCACCGGGCAGGTCAAAGGTCATCGGCGGCATACCAAATGGATGAAAGCTATCTCAACTCCGGCCCCCCGGTAGGTTTTATGAGGCGGTATACTGTATGTCTTCGTTGACTTTTACCTGTCCGTACGCCCCGAAACACGCCGGGGGGCAGGAGGCGCAGTGTGAGGAGAGGTGAGCCGAGAGACACGTCCTGTCACTGACGCTGGTTTTCCCGGTGTTGACAAAAGAGCTTACGCAGCATTTCGGAGGAATATGGCTGAAGAGGCTTTTCTGTCTCATAGTGGGGGGGGGGGGTAGAAAAAATGCAGTACATTGTGGAGCACTTAATAATATCAGCAACCAGATAGATTGCCTTTTTGCTCGGCCTTTTGAGCTAAGAATAGACGGCCGATATCTGGCAGAACATCCACACACGCTTCAAGGGTCCGTCTTGGATCCCGCCTCACTCAGGGTTTTCTTTTTTTTCCCGCTACGCAAAATAATGAATATTCATCTTTGTGTAATATCTCTTTTCTTTTTATGAAAACGGTAAGTGCAGGTAAATGTGAAAGGCGTGGAAAAAGTGAATTCCCTTTACTTCCGTTCATTATAAGTGACATATAGCAAAAACAAAAAAGAAAGTGGATTCGGATTCATGCCGTGGTCAGAATAATCATAATAATAAAAAAAAAAAACTGGTTAAAACTGTTTTAAAAATCTTTCTAGTCAAGAACAAATAAAAAAGTTATACAAGTTATGGGAAGAATTGTTTAAGAGGCGCCTTCGCTCTGTGTCTGGTAATCATATTGTCTTCTTTCAATTGGTAGTGGATGGGGTTGGAAGTCCTTAAATCACAGTGAACAAGGCCAATGCCTCGTGCCCCTTTGCTATTTTGGGGAAAGCAGCGGAATAACCGATCGTGTAAACGCCTGCACCGAGTAGCAAGGGAAGGGAGCTTGCCATGAGTTCAATCAAAGAAGAAGAAAAAAATCCCCCGCTAAATTTCAACGTAATAAATGGAATATGTAATAAAATTCAAAGTCCATTTGGATTATTCGTGGTCGATGCCGAACCCAACCTAAATGGTTTTGCGGCCTGGGAAAAACCTCATTGAAATGCACAGGAACAATTAATTGATGCTGAGTTTCTATGTGGGACTTTACCGATCCCATTAGGACGCCGTGATGGCCGTCCGGTGTAAGTGACGCTGTCATCCCCGAAGCCACAGGGAAGAAGCGCTCCCATGCCGCGTTGATTTGACTCATTGCGTTAACAGTGATTAGAGCCCTCCCTCTCCACCATGTCCATAATCTGATTGTTTTCATTCCAGGGAAGCGCATCCTCGCCACCGCAGACTTGCTGGAGTCCGTTAGCGCTCGATCTGATTGTTCATGACACGTCTTACAGAATGGATGCTCGTTTCTGTTCACGTTCATTTTTTGCATCGTGTATGATTTGCGGAGATGTCGTTGGGCAGGCATCTGTCGCAGGTTTTAAAAAAAAACAAAAAAAATACGTTGTTAAGAATTAGTATCAGAATTTGAAATAATCTTTCCACTTATTCCCGTTCAGGGCTGGTGAGGTATGACCCAGTCCAAGCTTAAGGAAGGTTGTCCACACACACACACACGCACGCACACACACACAGACGCGTACGCACGCACACGCACACACACACACTTATGTGAGAGTTATCACAACTATGGGAAATATAATGTAAGGTCTCCGTTTGTCATAGGCGACCCGTATGTGTATCTCACTTAGGAGACTGTTGCATGCTGGGAGTTTATGCCTAAATGATCGGCCATTCCTCGGTCTGAGTGGTAGGAGATTTTGACGGCCAAATTGCTTGGGTTGTAGGTCTTAAGAATATCTTTAGCACTCAAAGGGCCGGTATTACTCTATTACAAAGCTCTATTACAAAGTCCACAAGGTGTTTTTCACAAGGCGTCTTTCGCCACTGAGTCACTCCATGACAGGGGCGCCGTTTGGCCCTTCTGTTATCAGAATTTTTAATAACGTGACGGGGTGGAACATTTCTTCCTAAAATGGCCGGAACACAAAAAATATACTCGGGGTTACATTTATTAACTAATAATTTGCAGTAAATAGCAGTAAATAACATGTTTTCTTTTCATAAATATCACAAAGACTGTAAAAACTGTTTTTTTTTGTATCTATTATCAGTGACGGGTGTATACGTTATGCCTGACAGACCCCATCAAACATTATAAAACATCAATGTGGTGTGGGGGTGGTGTGGTTTAAGCAACCACAACTGTCTTGGGTCTAGGTAATTGGGCCCGGTATCAGGGTGGCTGTACACCTGTTGTTCGTTGGAGAAATCAATGAACAACAGGTAAAACCCCCATCCCCCCACACACACACACAGGAGAGGAGCCCTTGTGGTGACATGCTGTCCGATCTGCTCCGGGCTTGTTCCAGCTTGCCCACTCTCTGCAATACAACTGGTGTGTTTTCAACCCCGTCGCCCGTGTCTCTGTGTTGGAGGGCCCTGGAAGGCAGGCGACACTGCTACAACCAAATTATCGGTAATATATAATATCATAATGTGACAGGTTTTGAATTGAGCTCCTCTGAAGGTTTATATGACGTCACTTCCTCTTTATGGTGTCACCTAAATCAACAATTGATTCGTTTTGGGGGGAAAATGAGTTGGTGTGATGGGGGGGCTAAGGAACACGACTATAATGTTTTTTTATATATATTTTATTCATATGTGCTGTGCGGAGGGGGAAACAGATTTCCCCCTCCGCACAGCACATATGAAAAAAATACTACTAGAAAAAAATACTATTCACTTGAAATAAATACTTATCATATGATATTTTAATAATTAACTGTGAATTATCGTTGTCGCTTGGCAAGCACATTGGCAGAATATTTTGTTTTATGGACATCTAGAATGCTGTGGACCCAAACGGCACTCCTTTCATGGAATGACTCGACTATACTCTACTGTATATAACCGGAATCATTCCTCTTCAGTTTTTTTACAAGTTTTCCTGACCATTGGCGCCACGCATTTATTTTCTCATAAAATGTAACATAATCACAATGCACATTCATCAAGGTAACCGGCTTTATTTAATTTGGGTGATATATGAGCGGTTTAAGCCACTTTCTTCACAATGAGCTTAGTCCTTTTACTGCGTGTGTGCTGCGGTTCGGTAGATAAATGGGGGCCTCCCGTTTGAACTTCCTGGTCCACCCCACTATGGATTATTATAATGTTCTCATGGGTTTTTGTTTTACCTATCACATTATTGGATTGCAAAATAATTAGGAAGAGAGTTCAGCTGTTGGGTCTGTTTTAGCTCTGCAGTACATATAACCCAGAGCACCGACGCCCACATCCATATCCATAACAAAATTAACCCCCCCCCCCCCCCCAAAAAAAAAACCTCGTAAATATGTAGGGCGGTGTTTAGCAGTGCTCTTTACTTCGATGGCACATTTTACTGCAGTACCAAGCAACGTATCCGCAAGGTGCTTTGTTTAGTGCTGAAGATTCCCAGAAACGGTTTGGTTTCTGACCCTCATTCTCAAATCTTCCGTTATGATACTATTAATTCATTTTGATATGTAATACTCTCTGGTGCAGTAGCCAGTGGTAGAATGAAACATTACTCTGGAATTAAAGTCGTAGTTTAAACGTTCTACACAAGGAAAAGTAATTGCCACGGAATGTCAAGTATCTCAAAATAACTTCTACAATATCAGTGCCATCATTTCATGCTTCGGCTTAGATTTAACTGTTGATAGTGCAGTTTTGATTGCTCTGCTGGTTTGCTCTCATGACTCGTGGTAGGCACACACTTAAATGTTAAGCTGTTCCATATAAATGTAGTGAAGTATCACATGATTTTATGGAGAAATAAAATTACTCAATAAACTACTATTACCTCCAAATTGACAGTACTTGATTTAGATAAATCAGTTCCTTTCCACGCCTGGGAGTGGCATTCTAAAGTGAGTCGTATTTTCCGTCGATATTCTGCGTCAGAAGAAAACTAAAAGATGTGAAGCTGTTTTTTTTATTTTTTTTATTATATATATTTTTTTAACTTTTTTTCAATTTGTCATCCCCTGTCGGAGTCAATACGGGGAGATTGGATGATGCCAAGCCAGAGGAACAGAGACATCCAATCATTACTTTGGCTCTCCGGCAAATGTTTAAGCATTAATTGCATTTGCTCATCCGCTGCTGCAATTTTGGAGGAAAAAAAAAAACAAAAAACCTAATGTGAGTGGTCACTTTTGGAGATGAGAGCATTGTCTTCCCACAGATAGCACTGCATTTATTCTTTTAAAAGTTTTTATGGGACAGATACAAAGTTTCCTGGCCAGAAGACAGTCAAACATTTACCGGTTGCTGTGGTTACGCAAAGGGGAGACCGTGGTTTTACGCTCTGAGAATCGAGTCAAAGCTCATGATTCATGCCGGTTCCACGGACGACACCTGTTTGGCTCTAGAAGGGCTTTTGCTCTTTTATTGAGACCATGCACCAGATTTCATAGTGGAGGGATATCTACACATTTGGGCTTAAGCTTACTGTACGACAGAGGGATTTATAAGTACTCATTGTTTATCGGTGTTGCTGGAGTCTGGCTCCGTTCCTGGCCGAGGGTAATTAGTGCAACTTCGCCAAAGGTTGAATGTGAATGTCCATTCCTGTTCTTATCTTTTTAAGGTTGTTAAATTTGTGAATAAACAATTAATTATCACAATAAACGAGAACGGGAAATCCCATTGGCAGCACTGTTGCGAGAAGGGTCATACATCAAAACAACCAGGACATTTAAAATAATGTGAAATCAAAGCATTGTTTTAAATTTTGTGAAAACTGATTTTCCACTCGTGTTCGCCAGACAGTATTATTTACAACATGCAAAATGTAAACTGCTTTTTTATTATTTTCCTTTTTTAACATTTTCTTTTTTTACTTGAGACAACCAGGTTGTCACCAGCACCGAGCCAGTAACACATCACAGCGGTCAAATTATCGGCTGGTACACGCTTTGTTTTTGGGGTTGCCAAGCAGGGGATTGAATGGGCCATCTGTGATTTCATTGTTGTCCATCAAGATTTACTTAAAATCTCAGCCTCCAGCGAATGACATCCCACCTCATCTTCAATATTAAGTGTTTAATTTGTGCTCAATCTAGAATTGATAAGGACGC
This sequence comes from Zeus faber, assembly GCF_960531495.2. Classification (NCBI taxonomy): domain Eukaryota; kingdom Metazoa; phylum Chordata; class Actinopteri; order Zeiformes; family Zeidae; genus Zeus; species Zeus faber. The sequence goes on along the minus strand of NC_137201.1, from coordinate 27,188,524 downwards.
TGCCTGAGAAGGAGGGGATGCATGACATATTTAGGTGATTACAGGCTGCCATGAAAAAGCAGGTAAATGACTCATAGAAGCCATCGCTGTGTTATTATGTAATGACATGTATCCATGTTTACAGTGTAGTGAGCATCAGAGCAGACGACAGCGAACCTTATCGATCGATAAGAACAGACATGATGAAATGCGGCTGAAATTCTATATCAGGTGTTTTCAGTTGGAAGTGAAAGGTTAGCTCGATTTGATATTTATTCCAGTCGTATTTGGCTTTTTGACTGTGCTGATTTGAAAAAAATAAAAACAGAGCTGCAAGCTGTCCGGTGGGAGGACTTGGATGTATTGATGAAGCCCTCGGCTTGGCCTTTGGTCTAAAAAGGCTCTATCGTCAATTATTCTTCATGGTCGAGGGAACTGTATTTACTTTAGGTCTAAGGAAGGAGTCATAAGGTTTTGTTCTGGAGACACCTGGCCACTCCAGCTAATCCATTCATTAAGCAACCTTAGTGGCTTCTTGTGCTTCAAGATCCGTCATGTCACAAGAACGGCTTTTACCACTGAAGGGCGCTTTTAACTGCATCTAGTTGATTGTGTGAGGAAAATGCAATGTACACGATGTATTAATTTCACCGAAGCGCCGGCCCAACCATTAGCTGAAAGACTCAATTACATCAATGAGGATGACATAACAAGGGAGAGGAGAGGGTCACGGGTCAGGAATTTGATGGCCCGCATTTGAGAACTTTCCCGCTGAAAGGCTGATTGACAAGCCTCGCTACCCCTCTGAACAGGCTCTTCAGACAGAGACGTCTCGGCGAACTAATGCATGTGCACACTGGCGAAGAAAAGGGAGATTTTTAACAAGGCCAACACAGTAAAGCCAGAAATGTTGTTTAGTTGTAATCCTGATCCGGAGATTTCCGTCAGTTCCTCGTCTTGGTGGCCATTCTTTAACCCGCTTTGAGGTCCTGGACCCTCACCCTCACCAGGTCTAAAAAAAAACCAACAGAGTTAGCGATCCTGTTCGTGATGCCAAATTGTTGCGGGAATTGTATTTATTCCGCCCGCAGTAACACATTAGATGTGTTGTTTTAAGTAAATTTAATAGAAGTTTGCAAACAGCTGACTTTGCGCGCAGCTCAGTAGAATCTAATTTGCTTTCAAATTTGCGAAATCCTTATCGTATCTCATTGCTGGAAATGACTCCAGCTTGTCCAAGTGTTTCCCAATTGATTAATTCTCAGCGACCAATACCTTTGTGTTACTCCTCAGCAACCGTAGGTAGATGTAAAAGTCATACTTTGCTTCCATCAGTAGTAGTTTTCTTAGATTTCACTTAATGCAGCTTAAAATACACACGCCTTATCAAATATAATGCTCTCTTCACATGCATCAGCCAGTCTGGTCTCGTTTGATATCAACTGGTCCAGAATGGCGATGCCAGGACTTCCTTAAACTAGAACTCCACTTATATCCCAAATCACACCGGACTACTGGACTGATGGTGCCCACAGTTAAATCATATTAAAACGGTGAAATCTCCGTTATCACTAACGAGGCCCTACATGGTCGTCTGTGAGGAGTAGTAACTTTTCAGCCCGTTTAACTTCAGCATCCCTCCCAGAGCTGCTGCCGCTTGCCATTGTGTGGCCCAGATGTAAGGCAAGAGGTGATCTTCACCCCTGTGATCTTCAGAGGTTTCTGAACCTTTCTGACTGTTTTAC
>NC_137201.1:27179300-27181800 GCF_960531495.2 Zeus faber | reverse complement strand
TATGACGCAGGCGAGGGGAGGCACCCCCCCCCCCCAGCCCTCCTTTACCTTACTCTGACATATAAACCAACACACACCCTTACAGGCAGACACCATCACTTACAGATAAACACACACACACACACACACACACACACACACACACACACACACACACACGTAACACATGCATATACGACACCGACACACGTGTAAACCCTCTTGGCTGGCACAGACACACATGAAGACACACTCACACACATAGTTTAACACACATTATGTGCATACACACACAGTCCCACATATACCGCACACATTTCATGAATGCATGTATAAATAAGTAAATAAATAAATAATATTCTTGATATTTCAGTAAGATAATAACATTATAAATACAAAATATATTTACAAAACTATATATGTTGTACACACACACACACACACACACACTGAAACACATCTACAAACCCATACTTTTCTTCTATGCGGCATAGATATTTTATCTTTTGCACACAGAAGCAGATGGACATTCAACCCCCCGTACCCACACACACACACACACACACACACACACACACACACAAACACACACACCGCTTAACACTAATAAAAACAAAAGGAATTGAGAGTGCGCGGAGAGCAAACAGTTGTGTAATTGCTTTTGAGAAGTGGCTTATGTCGAAGACTGTCATCGATCTGTGTTAGTGCGGATGGCTTGGTTTACACACACTGTGGGAGTGGGCCCAGGGGCGTCCATGGTCATTACTGAACAAAGAGCAGAACCACTTTGGCATCACAATACTGTGGAATTATTTTTTTTGTTTTAGCAGGGAAGGAAGCTTGACGCGCAGCACAAACTTAAAGTAGTAATCAGGATCACAATCTGTTCATTGGACAGATGTGTTTGCACATCCAAATAACTCCCCTTGGTAAATCGCTGTCATGTTCAGACAAAAGCAGAATAATAAAATTCACATAGACAGGAATACGTAAGATATACTGATGAGTGCAGAATGACTTGACTAGATAAAGGTGTAGGAATTATACTATTTTGGATAGTTTGGAGGACTATTTTGTCTCGTTTGTTTATCCCGATGAATGGAATAGAAAATAAACCAGATCCAGATTAAATACAATGAAAATGTTTATCCTAGCTACACTAAACACAGGATATATTGTTTAATTACCAGAATAGCACAATGTGAACATTTTACATTTGACTTCACTGTGAGTGGTCAACTTTATGCTTATTAGCTTCTGGTTACAGTCCCCTGTTTGAGCTTCAGTGTTAAGAAACTCCAGTGGGCGTATTGCACATTGAGCCTCTGCACTGTGGTAGTAACCAACCAGTATTATGAATGAACAGCTCAGGAGTGTAGTGCACGTCCATTCCCAGTAGATGGCCCCGCCTGCAAGTGCTTTGCCTGGGGGTTGGGGGCGCGGGGGGGGGGGGGCCTTATTGATTTGGCATTTGAAAAATAGCACGCCATGTAACATTTTTTGGAAGTCTCTGAAATATTTATTGCTGATGATGATTTTTTTTCTTCCTCTTTTCCGCGGCCACTTGTATGGCTTGCCTCCTATTTAATTAATGACCTCAACGCATATTTGGGATGGCAAATGGTCCAAATGACTGGTGGATTTTGTGAATGGGGCACTTAGTGACTGAGGAATGACGTCATAGCAAAGCCATATCCCTTATTAGTGTGCCAGGAGTCAGGGGCGATGTACCATTGGCTCGCCGTGGCATCAGAGCAATGCCATTGGCTGACGGCAGATAATTAAACACCTACACAGTCAATGCACAAACCCAAGTGGTGGGATATATAGGCTGGTGCGTTGGCGCTGCATGCAACAGAATCAAGAGTTGCTCTACAAGTTAAGAGAAGTCAACATACAGCGTTTGGTACATAGAGCTACATAGAGATATATATATTTTTTGCAAAGTGATTATCATTAAAGGTAAGTGCAGACTTTTCGTGGCGCTTATACTATTGATGGTGTAGTTGGGTAGCTTTGGGTGACTTTTAACTGTATCTGATGAGCTTTTTGTGTGTGTGTGTGTGTGTGTGTGTGTGGTGTGTGTGTGTGTGTGTGTGTGTGTGTGTGTGTGTGTGTGATCAGTGTAGAAATGGACTGTTAGTGTGTTTGGAAGGCTGCAAGGATTCTAGGGTGCCGTTAAGAAAGACTAGAGTTTGGACGCAGGGGCGGTCACTGTCACTTCACTGCTTACTGTAAGGCAGGAGGGAGAGAGAGAGAGAGAGAAAGAGAGAGAGAGAGAGAGAGAGAGAGAGAGAGAGAGAGAGAGAGAGAGAGAGACGGGGGGGGGGGGGGGGGGGGGGGCGGGGGGACTAAGTGGAAAGTATGAAAGTGAGGGAGAAATTGAGAAGGACACCAGAGAGAGGACGCTGAAAGCGAAGAAAGATGAGAACGACAGAGATGGGAAGAGCAGAGGAAGTTGGATAACCTGCAGGTTTTGACTGTGTGTGTGTATGTGTGTGTGTGTGTGTGTGTCTCTGTG
>NC_137201.1:27156365-27176600 GCF_960531495.2 Zeus faber | reverse complement strand
CACCGCCCCCCCCCCCCGTCCCTCTCTTCTCCTCTCCGCGCCTCAGTTTCTCCGATCCTCCCCGTGGGCTTTTGACCCGGCCCTCCCACATTCCTCCTCCCCTCTCCTCTCTCCTCTTCTCCTCATTCCAGTTTTTCCCCTCCTGTTATTCTTGTTTGATTGACAAGTGCCAGTGCATGTGGGTTTTGCCTGCTCGATTGGAGAAAAAAAAAAAAAAAGAAAACTGTACGATTTAACATTTTTTCCCCCCTCCTTGATATTCCTTTAACCTCCTCCCGTTTTAGCAGAGAATGCCGTAACCTCTCACTTCCGATAACCAAAAATAGTTCCCCTGGCTGTAACCCATCCAAGCGAGCCGACCCCCCCCCCCCCCGCATCTTGAGTCATCTCTGCGTGCGTGCAAACCAATCATTTGATGGAATTTTCAAGTCCCTGAAATTTATCAGCTGAGAGAAAATCACTTCAGTAATATCTAACCGTAATAAATGACCCACTCATGCGACACCATGTTTCTTGTTCAATAAACATATTTTTTCTTTTCTTTACCAGGAAACCCTTAGCCCATTCTCATTTGTAGGGATTCCGAGAGTAGCCGTGAACTTGACGTGCAAAACAATGCAATCATTTATAAATAAGCGCAGGAAATAGAACTTAAAGGTTCTGATCTGAGCCCGTGCAAATTCTCAGAAGCTGTCGTCAAGTGCACAAGGTAAGGACAAACCTGCCAACTCCACATGTACAATCTATCTTGCAATATATATATATGCTAGATAAACCCAGCTGCACGTGTGTATAGATTCGTGTTTCTTGGCACGTGCAGTACAATGTTGATGAGGATTACCTGTTTTTATATGGAGTAGGTGGAGATTTATGTGTGTGTTTGTTTATTTGTGATATATAGACCGAGTTTTATACACAGCTGATACATAGAATTACCCGTGTGTGTGTTTGTGTGTGTGTGTGCATGTGTGTGTGTGTTTGTTTGTGTGTGTGTGCGCGTGCGCGAGTGCCTATACATCTGCACGCATCCTTCTTCTAACCCGTCCGTGTCCTCTCCTGAAGCAGCATTACAGCACAGAAGCGCGCCTGCAACACGGCCACGTGCGTCACCCACCGGCTGGCCGACTTCCTGAGCCGGTCAGGAGGGATGGGGAACAGCAACTTCGTCCCCACCAACGTGGGCTCCAAGGCTTTCGGCCGACGGAGGAGAAACACTCAGATGTGAGCATTCTGGCCCTGCAGGGATACGGTGAATATACCCTCCTCTTCCTCCACCCCTGCCACGCCCCTGCAGCGATGCATTTGGGTGCGTCATTGTTGAGTGTGTTTTAATATTGTAATCGTCATGAAATTCAAGACATTTTCCTTGTTATTCTCAATTTTGAGGTCCAAAATTACAGATGGGATATAATCAAATCCCTAATCGAAACATTTCCATGGAATTTAATCACACTCAATAATCATAATTGAAGCCAATCATCACTGTTATTAAGAATGATAAGAGCTTCCTTTAATGAACAATGTCAAAAGAAAATAACAGTCACACAGCAATATTTCTTTATTTACTTATGTTTATTTTGCTTCTTGATCAATAGCTGTTATTTGATCATCTTAAATAACCTTTCTCTGTCTCTCTCTCTATCTCTCTCTCTCTCTCTCTCTCGCTCTCTCTTTTGTCCGCTCTGCAGACATTGAAACCTGACACAGTACCATCAGAGCATATCTTGGGAAACATCAACAACAAACTCAAAGCAAGCAGACACACAACCTCCAACCGGCTCATTCATACAGACAAACACCACCCAGTTCCCCAGACTTCCTCTTTTCCCCATTCATTCCCTGTTGGTGAACCTTTTGCTTTGGCAACAAGAGAAAAAAAAAAGTTAGAAAAAAAAAACAAAAATGCACTTTGGTTATGTAATGAACAAAATGAAACCCCGACCCCAAAAAAAAAAAAAAAAAAAAAAAGTCAGACTACTGATTTCTCTTTTTTATACGTTAATTTCACTGGAAAAATAAAACTAAAGCAGCAGTGGTTATCACTCTTTTCCTTGATTTTCCCTTATGTCCTCTTTAGAGCACCTCTGTTCTATTGCGACCCTCATCTAATGATCCGTACGACCCCATGTCCCATGATTCCCTCTGACTCATCCCTGTCTTCAAGTGGTACCCTGTCTTGCAGTGTGCCAGAGGGATGCCATTAAAGATCAGCCTACCCAAGGCTTCCCCACAACGGCTGTTGTCTTGTGCCTTGATGTAGAAACTATTTACATGAACATGATTGTACAGCTCTGTTTGGAGACCGTGAAGAAGACCCAAGAGAGGACGAAGAGAACGAAGACAGATTATCATTGTAAACGATATTGTGAAAAAAAAAAAAAACAAAAAAAAAACATTTCAGCAAGATTAAAATGTATTTTAGATACATTCGGGTTTGGGGTACTTGTGTTATTCTTCAGAGGTTTCACGGCGTCTAGGTAAGGGCTTTAAAAATAATTTGGTGTCTGATCGATGGCAAAAAAAAAAAAGCACAGGCCAACTGGGAAATAGTCATTTCATTCTGCCACTTAATGGACCTGATGAGCTGTGATCATATTCGGAAACAGCATTTCTACTGTATATATTCATACATTCACATGTTCACATTATGACGTGTGGGGCACTCAAAGATTCATTGCAGATCTATTGTAAAAAAAAGATTAAAAATTAAAACATCACAACTTTTGCATCTATACTTGCAAACTCTAAAACTGTACCCATTGAAAAGCATATACCATAGTGGGATGGAGGTATAGGAAACCCAAGATACAAAAAGCCACAAGGATAAACATGGAATAAAATTCGGTCAAAACTATGCAGTAAAAGTATGTCCTTGGGTTTATTTAAACGAAAATCTCATTTCATTGCAAAGATCACTTTGAACTGAACCAGCTGCAAAATTCTAAAACATCCATATCCAGTGAATTATTATTATTATTATTATTACTATTATAATACAGGAATCATTTTGCACTGGATGTGGCTGCTTCTTCAATACAAAAAGCTCCGCCCATATCGACAGCATCCCCCTCGTTCAATCTGAAACACAGGTTGCCTTCTTTCAGAAGCGTAATGTGCTTCATCTCGGTCCCAGACGTTCTAAATATTGGGGTTTGGGTGAAACCCAGACCCTGGGTGACTGGACTTTGTGGGGGTCTCTCGTTTTTACACCAGCGCCCCAACAGATGGCAGTGTTATTGCCTTTAACAAAAAGTTATGGCCCGCAGGTCCGCTCTCCAGTTTACAGCCCCTCTGGTTCCGTCCCAAAAGATCAGATCCACACCCCAATCCAGCGAGCCATCCAAGCCCCTGGACGGTAAGACGAGCGGTTCATGACGACGACATGCCGTCCAGGTTGTGGCCCGGGATGATTTGGAACGTTCAGGTTTAGTTGGTTCAGAGAAATGCCGACGGAAAAAAACCCACCGGATATTTAGAAAAGAAAATCATTCTTAGCGGTTAGAGCGAAATGTTTTTCAACTTGCTGGGAAAGGAAAGGAGGAAAGAAAGAAAAGCCGAGACCCCAGTAAGGACATAAAGTCACGGGGGGATTCAACCTTTCCAAGGTTTCTTTCGGGCCGCGCTGCTCAATAAAGCTGAGAGCTGTATGCGTCCCCCCTCTGAGTCATGGCCATGTGCGGTTTTGGATTTGTTTTTAGTCAATGAGATATGTAATATTTTCCGAAAGTCATTTTCGGTCGTGCGAGTGGGCTCGTGCACGGCTTTCACGCGCGCACACACACACACACAGTCTTCATCACGAATCCCGGCTCCTTTGAGTTTATGACTCACAGAGATTACCCTTCCACTGCGACACAGTAAAGAAGTTGGACGCAAGGGACGAACTTGTAGAGTGTGTTATCTGTCTTCCTATCATCACTTTTAAACATACAAAGGCTTATAATAAATAAACTGACATTGATTTGAAATCAGAATATATCACTCTCAGGGGAAATGTCGTGGCTCGCGAGTGACGCGTCATGTTTTTGCCAGCAATGTAATATCAGGATAAACGGCGCTCGGCACGAGGCCCCTCAGCTTAACGTGTTAAAATATTGTTATTATTATTATTAAGGATGATTCTCATTCTTTAAAATGCCACGTCCGGAGAAATGAGCGGCCCCAGAATGAAATCGAGATCTCTCACTTCAGAGAGCAGAAAAGCCCTTCAGTGTGGGATGACTCCACGTTGGGATATCAGCGGGGTAATGAGCCCATCCAATAAGGGAGGAGGAATTGAAAAAGCGGATAGAGCTGATCCTGTTTGGTTGCACGGATGAATGCCGAGTGTGCACCGGAGCAAGCGCAGGATATTTGCCCACGATGCTCATCGCGCCGATATGCACAAGAGCAGTCACAGTGAATTAACAAACAAAGCTGCGCTGTAAAGAAAAATAAGTAAATAATGAATTCCGACGTGACAGAAAGGAAAGACAAAAATGTTCAAAAACGGCGCAAATCCGCCCAATAACGAGATCAAAAAACGAAAGTGCTTCTTTGGGGTAAAGAGCGAGGGACGTGGGCTCGGTTCAATTTCAAGCCATGGAAACGCTCGTCTGTCATTTTTACATTTTTTTATTTTTTACTACAGTCTTTCCACTTGCACACGCTCCGTTATTCCCCCAATCTTATTCCCCCTCTATCTCCCCCCCGTCTGGAAGGAACCAGGTCTGGAGCTGGAGCTGTGAAGGAATCCACATGGAAACTCTTCTTAGATCACCGGGAATGAAGAGAAAAAAAAGATTCTCCATATTCTGATAATCGAGAGTTTTTGTTTTTTTTTGGGGGGGGGAGGTGGTGGGAGGTGGAGGAGTGGGGGTGGTGGGGTGGTGGGGCGATGGTTATGCATCCTTTTCAGCTCTTTAACAATCCCACCATGCCAATGAGAGGAGCGGCTCTAATCGCGCACAGCTGCTTTTCATGGGGCCCGTCCAGCTCCAGTGGGAAATTAGATGGTTTCGCGGAGGAAAGGGCGGAGCGGCAAACCCCGGCATCCAGCGTGAACGGCTGCCATCGCTCCCTCCCGGCTCCCAGGGCCGCCCGCCATGAACCCGGAGACACCGCTCGGCCGTTCCGGGGCCGGACGGGGCCCGGTCGGCGTAGCGCGAAGGACGGCGCGGAGCGCACGCCACGCGGCGGCGGCTGTGTGTCTCCGCACCGTCCACCCGTCCACCCGTCCACCCATCCACCCGTCCACCCGTCCACCTGGCATGCATGCCGTTTCGGCGGGGGTCCGCCCCCATGAAGTGTTGGAACCACTATTTCCCACGGCGGAAGTTTAGCGCGCATGCCACTTCCACGCGCAAAACATGTGTGTAAATAATATTCGCGCCAAATCCGCTCCATAACTCAAGCCCTATACGCGAGACGTAGCTGGCGATGTGTGTGTGTGTGTGTGTGTGTGTGTGTGTGCGTGTGTGTCACCCCCAGACTCCCGGTTCGTAGATGTAGGGTCTCTCGCCCTTTTTAGCCGCAACAGCGTCGTCCTGGCGCACGAGGGACATTTTTCGGACGGACCCGACATCCAACCCCGGCGCCAATCCCCTTCCAAACCAGAGGGCCCCCCCCCACCGGACGCCGCCCGCCTCCAAATGACGGGGTCCGCGAGCGAGGATGACCTCCACGCGCAGCAATGCGCTTCCTCCGCCGCCTTCGGTGCGGGCGGACGCTCGGCTCCTCGCGTTTGCCAGGAAATGAGGTGAAATCCGCGAGGAAATTAGCCGTTTACGCCCGGATTTACACGCCGGCCGTATTTATTGACTTTAGACGACGTAAAGGGGCCCGTATGCGTGGGCGAGGAGGCAGGTAACCACGGTGGTTTCCCAAGTAACACACCGATATTAACGACACTGCGATCGGCGGCACCGAGCAGCTGGACGGCAGCAGCTGAGTCCCACATGTAATGGGAACCAGCAGACGGACATTTTGATTTTTTGATTTTCCTGACTCGTTTCTTAAAGCTCCCACTTTTTCCAGAAGGAAATTATTTCGTGAAACCAGACGCCCGGGAGACGCTCGTGGTCTGGGTCCAGAAACAACACCAGCTCACCTCAGCTCAACACTCCTTTACCTCTCCTTTCTTCCTCCTCCCCTCTCCTCTCCTATCCCCTTTTCTCCTCTCCTCTCCTCTCCTCTCCTCTCCTCTCCTCTCCTCTCCTCCTCTACCCTCCTCCTCTCCTCTCCTCTCCTCCTCTACCCTTCTCCTCTCCTCTCCTCTCCTCTCCTCTCCTCTCCTCTCCTCTCCACCCTCCCCTCCTCTCCTCCCCGGCCGTCCTGGGGAAGGTAGACACTCTTTGACCGTATCCGAAATTGGGATTTCATTCCGCCGCCATGGCAGCTCCTCCGTCTGGCTCTCCTTTCGCTTCCCTCTCTCTCCGTCCCTCCACTTCTTCCCCTCCGCTCGCTCGCCCCTTTCTCCCCCCCCCCTCCCTTTCCAGGCACATCTGGATCCCAGCTCCTAATTTATTTATGCGGTCCGCGAAGTTGAGAGTTTCTTTCTCTAGCTTCTCCCTTTCCTCTTTCTTTAAAAGTCATTTACCTTGTCTCGTTGGCAGTGTCTCTCCATCTGATGAGGCCTGCAATTACATCCTACCATAACCGGTCACTCTACAATTACATGGTCCACCGCAGAATATCTCTCCCAGCGTCTCCGGAGGAGGAGGGAGAAAAAAAAAAAAAAAAAAAAAAGGAACAACCCAGCGCCACCGCTCATATGGCGGACCGAAATAGAATAGTTTCATGTCTGTTTGGACGTCGGCCCGGCTGAAACTATGCTGGATGCTCGACTGACAGCGGCTTGTGGGCCGTTTCAACCCCTCCACCCAGCCCCCCCCCGAAAAAGAAAAACCTTAGGGCCGGCCGCGTTAAGACTTTGAGCAGTCCTACTCGAGCGGGCTCCGGCGGCGGTTGGACTTGGAGAGCAGAAACAGACGGAGAAGGGGAAAGCAGAAGGGGGAGAGAGAGAGAGGGAGAGGGAGCAAAAGGGGGGACCACGGGGCAGGGGACGAGAATCGCGGGCGGCAATGAGCCCCCACGGGAACACTTAACCTCCGAGGAGCCGAGCGGAGAAAACGGGGTAAGTCCGGCGTTTCTTTAAAATGTCTCTAAACTGTGTAAGTTCCGCACCGGTCTCTTGCGTCACACACCCCCCCCCGCGCGCCCCGCAGCCCGTCCCACGCTGGCGTCACGTGCGCCCCGTCGCGCTCAGCGGGGTAAACCGCGTGGGTTTAAAGGGCCGCGTTTAGAGCGGCGGGCGCAGCGGCACGGGAGGTGGAGACGCCCTCACAGGGTTTTTTGTTTTTTTTCTTTTCATTTTCATTCTTTCCAAAGGCGAGGCCTCGTCACCGCCAAATGCGGAGCGAGGACGCTCCATGCACAGGTGTCTGAGGTTCGAGGCTTCTCCATTCGAAGGGCGACGACTGAAACCTTGATCCCGAAGGTCGACGTACACAGTTGAAGGTCACAGGCGTTTCTTTTGTTTTGTCTTTTGTTTTTTGCTCGTAAAAGCTTCCTCTGTTTTCACGTTTTTCGGTCGTATTCGCCCCCCCACAACGGTTTACTTCTTACTTTCAACCGGTACGCCGACGTGTTAAGTTTACTGACACTGAATTTAGTATTATTATTTATTTATTAAAATACCACATTTCTCCATTGTGACTTTTCATGACTTTAGGACGACGCTGCATGTACGACGTAAACAATCTGTTATGACAGAATATCGCGACACGCAGCAGAGAGGGTGTCATCCCTCAACACTCTGTTTAAGATCCCGTTATTTCAGCTTCAGACTCCTCCTACGATGTATGACCGTGGTACCTGCGTGGTCTTGGCATCTGTAGCATCTGTTGCACTTACTTCAAGAAATGGACTAATTTCTTCAAATGGCGGCATAAACGGATCAGTCCAGGTAACGCCTCAGCCAGAGATTCAGCATTGCTCTCACCTTTGCTTTTTTCTTTTTCTCCCCCTTAGTCATGTTAGTGCCGAGCACCCAAGGTGGCATCAGGCTGGTTGGAGGATGTGGGTGTGGGTGTGGTGGATGCTTCTGCCGTGGACAACACCAGAGATTACAGTAGAGCTAACGGTAATGACAAGGACACAAGGATACTGCTAGTGTGTGTGTGTGTGTGTGCACGTGTGTGTGCGTATGCGTGTGTGTGTGTGTGTGCGTGTGCACGCGTGTGTGTGTGTGTGTGTGTGTGTGTGTGTGTGTGTGGAAGGCAGGAGTGTGTTTTTGTGTCCTAAAGGATGAAGGAACCAAACAGAAATAGAGTGATAAAAAAGTAGGAGACGTTTCAGCGTGTAATAAATGACTTTACTGAGGAGCTTCCATGTGAATCATCATTTCAGCGCACTGCCAATGTGGCACAGGAGTCAGCCACTGTGTGTGTGTGTGTGTGTGTGTGTGTGTGTGTGTGTGTGTGTGTGTGTGTGTGTGTGTGTGTGTGTGTGTGTGTGTGTGTGTGTGTGTGTGTGTGTGTGTGTGTGTGTGTGGGGGCGGGGGTACCTTGCTAAAAGCACTGACCAGATGTTGTTTAAAGTACCGATCGCCGCTCCTGCAGCAGCTGCACGACCGATGAAAAGACGTGTTGCGCGGTGTTCCTCCGTCAAAAGGTTCAATTACCCCACACTGAGGCAGCGAACAGCAGGCGTAGTGACCTGCAGCAGACGCCGAGAACCCAGGCATGACGGCCGTGCATGCCGAGGCCAACCCCAGAAGACATGTACGCGCCAATGTGATTTGGAACGGCTCCCGCGGTCCCCCTCCCCGCCGGGCAGCAGTGGAGGGGCGTGGCCCGGACTAACGTGAACCGCACATGTAGGTGTGGCGCTAATTACGTGCTGTCACCCTTTTTTTACTCAGCTCCTCTCTTCATGGGCAGGCTCATCTGGGACTTTTTTCCGCCCTATAAAAACCTCCTTTCCCCAGTGACGCCTCCACGCCCATTGTCTGGAGACACAACGATAGATTACATTAACAATCAGACGGCACATTGCGGAGGACGAGGGTGCGACCCAACTCGGTGACCGCAGCGGGGGCCCGGCTGTAAAAATCGGCTCTGCACGTCCGGCTCAGCCGCCAGCCTCATGTGCCATTCGCACCACACGCTGGTCGTGGTGAGTCAGCTCCGTGTAAAACAAATGGACGACGCAGCGACGACAGGAATATGTTCACACAATGCATTTTTTGGATGCCGGATTAGTCAGCGTTGGCGAAAGGTCGAGTTAAACGTTGCGGGGATCCATCATTCGGCCGTATTGGCCTTAATAAGAAAAACATTCCTTTTCTGCTTATATTTTTTCTGTCACTCCTCATCCAGGCTTCTTGTTGTATCTGTTGCTATTTTCCCAGCCTTCCCTCTGTCCCTGGCAGGGTGGCCCAGCCAGAGTCAAGGCTGGGTCATTTGGGGTTTTCCTCCCATTCGTCTGGTGTTAAAATGATGGCTCCCAGCTCAGCCCACTCTGTAAATGAAAAGCCGCGCTTCCTGTTTTTTTGGCGATGAAAATTCTCTTTTCTGATAAATTATCTGGTCTACGCTGTTGTGCACGATCTCCTGCGCTCGATCCCTTTCGACTCGTGAACAGATATATCCTTTGGCGTATTGGATTGAACGGTTTTAATTGTTTTGGGGGAAAAAAAACAAAACATTCTTATATGGGTAGTTTCATTCTGAGTTCTGTTCTCTTCCTCAATTTTTTTAAACTACAGTGTGTTCCCGATTAAATAGCATATGCATGGATGCACACAGCCAGGACGACGCTGCTCTCATTGGAATTGACTGCTATGACCTGGTAACGTGGTACAGGCTCCGTGCAAGTTCTCTGTTCACGCCTTGGCAAGCAAGGACATGATGTATGTGATTTCCATGTTAATTCCACCAAATAATAGCTAACCAACCAAATATATAGTCGGGAGTGGATGTCGGTCGGTATTGTAAAACAGGGAAAGTGCAACAGTTTGCTTGTAATTTTGTCGTAAATTGCCAGTTGCAGCAGCGATAAAGTTGCACCCGTTTTAATCCACAGCTGGCTTCCTCTTTCTTCCCCATAAGGAAGTTGCTTTACTCGGAAAAAAGCACCGAAACAGTCATTTACCGTCCCAAGTGGATGTATAGTTGCATACGTCACTCGGGTAATTGAGACCAAGTGTTTGTGATTCAGCACCCTTCAAAGTGAGCTCTCAATTAAGAGAGTGCAGGTATACATTTTTGCGTAGGTGGGCCCAATATGGCATCCACTCCGGGGGTCAGAGCACGGCCCATTTCCATCTGCTAATTGGAGGGAAGACCTGTCTCGGCGTCTCCTCGGCGCTGCGCGTCCGCCGTGTGTGCCCTGCAGCCCCCGGCGCTAATGGCCCCCCGGGGAGAGGCGCGGGGACGGAGGCGTCGCTCGATCTTGGTGGTGTTTGCTGTTGTTGTTAAGACGGAGAGGTCACGACGCGCTCCAGCTCCAGTGAAGATGAGGCAAAGAAAAATGAAATTGATGCAGCGGAGTTTCTCACACACACGCACACAGACAGCTGCTTGTGGGGCTGTCGGTACGTGTATTGGCATGCAGAGCTACAACCATTAGATAAGACACCATATCACAGTAAAGATAGACAGACAGACAGACAGACAGACAGACAGACAAAAAGATAGACAGATCGTATTGTCCTGTAACCCCACTGGCCTTCTGTTATTTTGTTACTACGCTCTCTTCCTTTTCTTTTATCCTTTGCTTTGTGCAAAAGAAAGACTTGGATCATTGGATTATTATGGGAGGGTTCACACCTTCAGGAAAATGCTGCTGCTAACGATGTGAACACTGGCAGAGCGCTGGCGGTCGGTGCGCCCTGTCAAAAACTGCAGCCACTTTGTCGTCCATGTTGACAGAGAAATTGGTGTCCTCCTGCTCACAGTGACCGTACTGTGCGAGAGATCAGACTACGTCCTGAACGTCGAACCCTCAGCGCTTGATTTATTCTGTGTTCTAGTCTGATGTGGCTCACACAAGTTTGGCTGAATGCTCATCTGTCAAAACGGAAGAAAAAATAGGCTCACTGCTGAGAAAACGCCCGTTGATAGTTGTAGGTCTGCTGTTAGTATTGTTGACCTTATACATACCGCCCTTATAACAGAAAATGGAAATAACAATAACACTGAAAATTACCCAAGTAAATTTCTGCTTTATCATTTGTAAAAGCAAACTCCTCCAGAGAATTCTTATTCCAGAGAATATTCCACTTAAATCAAATGAGACAAGGCAGTCTGCGCCACACCTAATTCGACAGAAAATCATTCGCGCGTGTTTACATTGCAGGCCAGAAGTGGAAAAATAGCACAGGAATCGCTTTTGAAGTGCCATGTGTGCGCACTTCAGAACCTGTGGAGGCTTTCTTGCATACCTTGCGTTTTTTTGGATAGGCCTATGCAGCTGATATTTACTTATCATATTGACCCCACATGCGCGCCTCATTTGCTGCATGCATTTCATTCTGCGGTGGAGTCATACAAAGGAAAAACCCCAATGTATTTATTTTTTCCAACCTGAGCCAGCAGCCCGACCGATATACTTCTTCCAGGGGCTGAGTGTCGAAACTTAAGGATAAATCAATATAACGAATCCGGCTTGCCAATTTAAATGCTGTTTTTAGAATATTGCATTTCAGACTTGTGGAGTGTAATTCAAGTATCTACAGTGAATCCAACCATTGGATACGATCTGCTGAGATGCAGATGGAGACATAGAAACTGTATTTGTCTTCCATCCCTCATCCGGAGTTCATCTCTCTCTGTTTCTCATTCTGTGTCTCTTTTCCTTCTCTTTCTCCCTCTAACACACACACGCACACACGCACACACACACACACACTCACGCACGCACGCACACACACGCACACACACACACACACACACACACACACACGGACCCAACCCACACAATTTACCTCCACCCTCTAATGCCAAACAGCTGTGGAACCAACTTAAAAAGAGTTACTGCTGTGAGCGCAAACATAGTCCAGCGAGGGGGCCCTGGGAGGCCGCGCAGGATCCATGTTCATCGATGTAGGTTTCTCCCCTACCTCTGCCCCCAAATAATTATCCTGATCCCTCTTCCCACTCCGTGGCTAAAGAATGACAAATGCTGAAGAAATCGCTCCCGCGCCGCGCTGCCCATTCCTCTTTTGGGCCCTCAATCTCTCTGCATGTGGCCCCTACTGTCAGGACTAGCTCCAGCGTCGAGCCCCAACGCGGCGCCGACCGTTGGATCGGAAGCCGGTAATTTACATATCAGATGCCCATGCACGGGGATAAATAGACTAAATCTTGGCTACGCTTATCATATACTTGACTCCTGTTCTTGCCTGGGGAGTCTCTTGACATTGGGTGCGGTGACCGGGCCTATGCCGTGACCCAAGCCCTCTGTCCAGCTGAAGGAAAGCTTGTGTTGGGTACTGTCCATACGGGCGAGGTCATTCTCACGTCGACCGACAGGAGATGAGCCAGAGACGCTGATGACCCCGCACATGATTCCCCCGTGGCCAGGGACTCGCGAGCTGACGATATCCATTTGGAGAATTCCGCACGGATTGAAACGTTTATTTTCTGAGAGGGCGCCGATCTTGTCGCCCACCGCCGTATATTCCCCCTTTGAAAACGATGAAAGAGGGATTATCTGTTTGTCCATATGAATAGAGACAAAGACGAAGAGAGAAGGGTTCATCCCAGCTCACATCATTAGATATCTTCTCAAAATTGTTGGGAATGCATCTTTGGTTTCATTTCCCGTCGAAGGCAAGTGCAAGCAACATGTCAACGACTGCACGCCAACACATTTTATCTTCAAAAATATTTATGACAAATGCAAATCCCCTGACGTTGTCCACTTGGGCTTGCGTGTACATTTCAAAGAAAGACAATGCCCAGTGGTGTAAATTATTCATATAAGAACAATCCACTCACACGCACACAGAGGACTTTCCTTGGACCTGTCCTGTCTGTCGGACACCCAACGGCTCCCGTTTGCGTTTTTTATCGTTCCCTGGTCGTTGACTTTTTGATAGTACTTGCACTTAGAGAGCACCCTTTCCTTCTCTCTGGGAACGGAAAGACAAGTCATGGCCGGTGTTGGCCATTATCCAGTTCCTCCCCACCACACCCTAATGCACCTGATCAGCGACAGGTGTGGCCGAGCTGAAGGCCGCACAACCGAGCTCTTCTTGTTTGTCTCGATCATTTCATCGGTAATCTTCTTTTTTGCGGGAAATCGAAATATGAAAACCGGCAATGTAAGTGCAGCGAAAGCGAGGCTGAACAAGAGCGCTGACTTAGGCGTGATCTGACATTAGGTGTCGAAACAGCCGGCTTTGTGTTAAGTAATAAGTGGAGGGTAGCCGCCGGGCGATGACAGAGTACTTTGTTAACGCCATGTGTGTCAAGTTGCACTGACTGATTATAGTGATATACCCGACTTTTACCTGGCTACGCTGTAAGCCTGTCTCCAATTATGCCAGCGTGACTCCCTATTAGGCATGTGGCGTGTGTGTAGAGTGGTTTGTTGTTGAGTGTGTGTGTGTGTGTGTGTGTGTGTGTGTGTGTGTGTGTGTGTGTGTGTGCGTGCGTGCGTGTGTGCGTGCGTGTGTGTGTGTGAGCGCGCGTGTGTGTGTGGCTCTCTACCTGGGCCTCACTCCTTCATTATTAAGCAGGTTTGAATGTTTTTTTCTGGCCGGTGCTAGTGTCAGGTACACATACCATCCCCTCCTGGACCACAGGCTCCTGTCCCAGGATCCGGTTTCAGTCTCCATTTGGAGGAGCTCCCTCCGCCACTCGCATGCGCCGGAGCCTCCGCGTTTACGGCGGACGTCTGCCTTAGCTTCTTCCTCTCGGGATTACATCCGCGTGGATTTAAGCGGAGGGGCAACCTGGCCACGCATTTGGGCATTTCTCCTGCCCGGGCGTACTGGTGTCTTTCAGCTTTTACAAGGTACGGGTTTTGAAAATTCGAAAAAGTCATTTAGTTCTGAGGAAAATGGAGTTGAGAGTATTTTTGACGGCAGTGAATTGTAATGTTAAGAGACCTCAATGATAACAGTTTAAGAGGAATGAGTTTGTTGAGAGGGGTTGAGGCTTTACCGTTGTCTTAAAGTGTAACGGATATCCACCGCGGCGCCCTGTGCGTGTTTATTAGGGTGACACTTAACGGGGGCCAAATCTCACAGCGTTTACGGGGTCCGAGTCAGTCGGCATGGAAGAGATGAGTCCTTTGGTTTCAGCCTAAACGAGACTGACCAAGGAACCGGCCCTTGTCTCAGTCATTAAAATAGAATTTTTCTGTATTGTAGATATTGTAGTTTCGCTATATAACGGAATAACACAATCGCTGCTCAGTTCTAAGCAGCGATTGCGTTATTCCATTTAACACTCTTTCAAAGTGGAGAAATGAACCCCATCCACACTAGGGGTTTTTAGAAGAGAACAAATACAAATAAACAAAATGTCTCGACAACAAACCAGTTTAAATAAAGTAAAGGCTGCTAAACGGCTTTAATATACGAGACTGCAACTTGCTGTCATGGGGGACGATGAGATGGTGACGGGACAGATGGGACCATGGGAAACATATCTGACCTTCAAAGACGATGAGGAGCAAACGTTGTGTTTGACGAACACAGTGCACAGGGAGGTGATGAGGAACATATGCAACTTGCAATGTCCATGGTCAGGAAAACCCAACCTTGCCTCCAGCCAGCAGGATCTGCGTGCTCACACAGCATGACGGGTCAGGCTTGTGGACCGATGCATATAACTAGTGCGGAACAGGTCGATATTGTTAGCAGGGTCTCCATGAAAAATGGATATTCTAATACGCAGTCTTCTGCTGTTGGCAATCAGAATTTTCAGGAGAGACGGACTCCAACACAAATGAATGCAGAATTTAATTGTGTGCCACGCGGTACTCCGTGTTCCTTAATGGCGTGAACTGCGTCAATATATGTTGTAAAAAGTGGGAAGCACACTTGATTATGCAGAGTTCCATTGACAACATTTGCTGGAGAGAAAAAAAAACAAAACCCCCACTGGCCTGATGTCATGGAAACGTTCATTTCCATAGTCGGTCTCCTTGCAGATAGAAACCTTGCTTTCTGTGACCACAAATCCATCCTACATGACCCAGGCAATGGAAACTCTCTTGGCCCGACGGAGCTGTTTGTACAGGATGACCCAGCGACGAGGGAACATGTCAGAGCGGTGAAGAGAAATGAGACAGCCAAGCAATATTTGGGAAAAAAATAAAAACATACAAAAGACTCACTCTAATCGGAGGGAAGGCTCAATGCAATAACAAAGAAACAAGGTCAAGCAAAGTAGCGCTTGGTTGTAAGGGATCGCACCGCTGACGCCTCACAATTTGAAAAGATCTCGGTGACAGCGCGTATAGTTAAGTTAGTCCTGTCCCTGTTGCTGCCATTTCTGGTTTCTTACCAGTGCCTTTGACTTTCCAGCGGGGTCTTCTTGAAGCATATGGGAAATTTAGGATTGGATATCTGAAAATGCAGAGGGTAGTGGATGGTTCGGAGCCAAGCCCGAGACAAACTCTCAGCCTAATGATCGTGAAGGTTGACACAGTGACCATAGGGTCTGTGAGCTTCTTTGGACCACGGCCCCAGCACGATGCACGGGGAGTGTGGTGTGGAAAGCGTCTAAGCCTTCTGCCATCAACTCTCCGCCACTGGCAATGTGCAATATCTAACATCAGGTAATCAGGCGTCTACGGACTGCTTCGGAGTCCCAAGGTGTGAATCGGTGCGTTTGGATACGAGGTGGATTCTGTACAGAAACCTCTACAAGATCGAAGAGAAAACAGACTTTCATCCACCCAAACAGATGTCGCATGCAAGGAGACCAGGACGCCAATGCTCTCATGCAAAGGTGAAAACAGAAAGAGAAATATTCTCCCAATATTATCCAACTATATGGTGTTTATGGCTTCATCTGTTTGTTAAAGCAAATTAAATATGCGTTCAAAAGCGATCAGCTCTGTGCTGTAAGCTCATGATTTAATGTAATTCTGTTTGTGCTTGTGCATGGAACTGTGTGTCTCAAGTGAAGTGTTTAGTCAATGCAATGTAGCTGAAACCGGAAGGATATGCTCTGGCTTTCTTGCTTTTGAAAAGTCCGGGTGCAGTGTTCAGTGGAACCTGCCCAAGTTTTCAGACCAAAACCTGCAGCAGTCCAACCGACCTGCAATCTGAGTTCGATTTTCAGCGTCTTCCTGGGTTACGAAGGGCCGCGATTTGGCAATATTTCTAAGATGAAAGAATGTTTGTTATGATGTATGCCGTTTGCTTGTTATAGTGAGTGTGTGTAGCATTTGTTCTGTGTGCGCCTAAAATGGAAAAAGCATTGTCCGTCATGCATTTTGAAACCCCCAAACCAGGACCCTCTGCTGGCGGGGGGTGGCGGGGTGGGGGCTGGGGGTTGTGAGAGAGTGACTGAGAGAGTGTGCCCGTTATGCAGGGACGTGGCACGTGGGGCGCGCAGTGGAGTAGCCAATAGGAAGTGCCGGCCCTGCACCTACACACACACACACACACACACACACACACACACACACACACACACACACACACACAGACACACACACACACACGGACACCCCTGAAGGCACACAATTCACAGCAAGTGAGTGAGAACCGGGACAATTTGGTACAGTCCCGGACAAACCGGGACGTCTGGTCCGCTGTATGTTTACCGCAGAGCTGGGAATGAAACCATCAATTAGAGCGAGTTTCAATGTCATCGCGAAGACTGCATGAGGAAAATCAAAACGGAGATCTCTCGCAGTTGGTTGCGTTTTTTGCACGACGGCGATTCACAGTGTGTCACAGAAGACACAGAAGCAATAACTTTATGTCTCGGAAAACTTCAAACTGTAAATCGGAGAAAGCGAGAGCTTCTGAACGAGATGTTCCAGCGTCAGGTCTTTAAAAACGAGGCTGACAAGGCAGCGGAAATCCCGAACAGCAACGGAGAGACAAAACCAGCCAGCGCGCGTGTGTGTGTGTGTGTGTGAGTGGGAATGAAGGAGAGGGAGGCAGAGAGAGGGAGAGAGAGGAGGGCGGGGAAGAGAGTGAAAGTGTAAAAGTTTAGCTGTCAGATATCCAGCGGCTGAGAGGGAGCACTTCACATGTCGAGCCTTCCATCTTCCCTGCGTAGGACGGTGACATTTCCCCGGCGCTCGCTCGCTCCCTCGCTCGCCTCCGCGCTCCATAATGGGTCAATCAAGACGGAAAAAGGCTCATATACTTTCTCAAACTGAATTTACCCCTGTACCACCTTAACAACTTTCCCACATACTCTCCTACGTTGATGTTGTGGTCTGGACTACTCAGTTTTTACTTTCTCTCGTTTGCCTCATTCAAGGCTTCTTACAATTTCTTCAAAAGTGTTTCTTGTACTTGTATGTGCTTTTGAATGTTGCGTCTTGTTAGTTTGTCGGCGATATGTTCCTAATGGTTAATGCCTTTTTTTTCCTTAACCAGTTACGTGTTTTCGATTTGGTTGATAGTTGAGCTCCAATTCTCTTTCATTATCTCTTGAGTCATGTAGTGATTTACTCTCCACATCCCAAACCCAGTGCCAAACTCAGTCCCAACATTTGTTTTGGGATTACACTTGATTTCAAGCCTAAATTAAATTCAAGGGATGACTGGTCATGGCAGGCAGGGACACATACCTTCATAACATCATGTTTAATTAGTGCGTAATCAGGCATAAATAACACAACATTTAGTGATGAGGAGATTTGTATGTTTCGCATTTATTCATCGCTACACACACATATTAAAATATATTGTCAAATGACACATCATCAAAGTTGTCACGTCGTTAGAGCTTGAAATTTGTTGATGCTTTCGCCCGCAGGACACCCTCTCCGCCTGATGTACCGTGTACTGTATATTTCGCCGGGCGCAGTTGATAGAACCGGGGGGGAAGCCTCTGCTTCTGCGTCAATTTCCTGGCTCCCCCTGTCCTGGGGCCTGTCTCATTCTCTGCTTCCCTCTCAGATTGTCAAAAGTGTGAAGTGGCCGTTTCTCAAACTTGGACCGAAAATGAACGCCTGCCCTCAAACCTGTGACTCCTCTTCCGGTCGCTGTCAGCCATCAGCGCCCGTTGCGTCCGCTCGGGACATCGCCCCCGGGGGGGAGATGTCGAGGCTCCGACGCGGCTATCCATTCATTAGCCGCATATCTCCATCGGCCCATCCGTGGGAGGAGCCCTGTGCTGTTGTGCTGTGTGGTT
The DNA here is from genome assembly GCF_960531495.2 of Zeus faber. Taxonomy (NCBI): domain Eukaryota; kingdom Metazoa; phylum Chordata; class Actinopteri; order Zeiformes; family Zeidae; genus Zeus; species Zeus faber. The sequence continues at coordinate 27,158,277 of NC_137201.1, read as the reverse complement.
GTGTGTCTACAGAGGGTGTGCCCACGATTAGATCGGTCCTTGGCCGACACATTTAAAGACCGAGAGGTAGGAGGAGGAACTCGGGCCAAACTATGGGAGCTGTCACTGGCTTCGATAGTGTCTCTGGTGTGGTCCCTGGTCTCAGAAATGAACTTTGAAGGGTGGATTGATTTGACAAAGCCTGCATGTCACCACAGGAGACACGTATGAAACGTGGCACGTTGTGCCTGTGTGTGTGTATGTGTGTGTGTGTGTGTGTGTGTGTGTGTGTGTCTGTCTGAAGTGACAGAAAAATGTCATAGAATCTAAGATTGCTGTGGACAATATGCGATTATTAGTGCTGTGAAACACATTGTTTTTTTACAGTGGAGACCAAGACTTGATGTGTTTAACTGACGTCTAGGTCACCCAACTCTAAATCCATAATCATAAATCATAAACAATATTCATTTGCATTAAAGTGTTCCCAAATGTAACTCGCCGCTCTTTTAGTTCTTTCCCGGCTCTCGGTGCTCTGGATCTGCTTTCAGAATTGCCCATTTTGGGAGGATGGACCTCAAGTGGCACCGCAGGGCTATTTTGGCTCATCACAACACTGTAGAAGCAATCAAGGTTAAAGCTTTTTGCTCTCTCCTTGACTCGTCAGCTGGGGTTTTAGGTTCAAATGGCTGTGGCAGAAACTTCTCTCTCCAATCTCTCTCTCTCTCTCTCTCTCTCTCTCTCTCTCTCTATCTCTCTCTTTCTCTCTCCATCTCTCGCTCTCTCTCTCTCTCTCTATCTCTCTCTTTCTCTCTCTCTCTCTCTCTCTCTATCTCTCTCTCTCTCTCTCTCTCTCTCTCTGTATTCCTGTATAACGTCAGCATGTGGTGGGTGTGTAACAACCTTCTAGCTCTCAATGCAGCAATGGAAACTATCCATGTTTTGATAAGCAGCTCACTATACTCCCCTTTAACTTCCAGGCTTTCAGAAAGAAATCTAAATTTCCATTTATAGAAGCATAGACCATATATATCTCCTTTTGGTATTTGGTACAGAATTTGTTTCCTGGTAGTGCACTATCCATTATTTTTCTTTTCCACTATAAAGAACACTGACAATAAGAGTCATGGTGTGTCTTTGGTTTTGGTTGGGTTCAGTAGGGCAAATTCCTATGATAATAACAAGGAAAAGTGAATATCTTACATTTTGGGTAGGCAGAATGATTTCCTTCAGGGTACACGAAAAAGGGAATACGAGCCACATGAACAGTTCATAACCTTTTACATAGCTAACCACACCCAAATAAATTGCAACGGTCTGTTAGTTATACCAACGTTTTTGCTTTTTCTCATCAGCAAGAGAAAATATAAGCAGACCTTAAATAAGTTGTAATCTAAGGAATGCACCACATTTAGACTTCAAGATAATACACAAGGGGGCACGGGTGAGAACTCCTCGGCCTTTTCCCTGCCCCTGGTCCAGCATGTATGAGTGACATGGACAACAAAATAAGAATTGGTATTCAATGACAATTCTATTTGGGGAAACATCATCAACTGAAGCCTTAATTTCTTGCAAACTGTTTCTGTTATGTGAAGGTCCTTGTGATTTTTAATGAAATCACAGACGTCTGTCGTAAGAATTACAATCATATATATATATATATTTTTTTTAGGGTGCATAGTGCATTCAGAATCAGACTCTCATGCGTAATGATCTATACTTGTACGTAATTCAATAGTTTATAATAACAGCAGATGCTTTTTTTCATATCATAATAATATCATAATATTTTTCCGCAATAAATGAAATTAACCTAATTGTCCAGTTCATAGTTGTCCACTAACAACGCAAATACCAGGATATTATGTCAGTTTTTGTCATTTTTTAGTAACCACCCCGCCCCTCCAGCAAACAGTGAAACAGTAGCCCT
>NC_137201.1:27126365-27151365 GCF_960531495.2 Zeus faber | reverse complement strand
TACCATATACTTAACTATAATAGTTGATCTAAAAATAATAATAGTAATAATAATAATAATAATAATAATAATAATAATGATGATCTATATACTGTATATATAACTATAATAATCTATGTAATGTGCCTTCTCCCGTGTTTCCAAACAATACATTTTGATTGTGTAAAAGACCAAATTCAGATAAGAAAGAAAGGGATGATACTCTGTTCATGGAAACATTTTTAAAAAGACGTCAGGATCGAACCGGTTCTTGGACGAGGCCAAAACTGATCTGGAATCTGAAATGAAAGACAATGTCGGCGCGAACCGTGTTTACATGTTTATATTTTTGTTTTGCTTTGTTTTTAGGTGCGGCACTGAAGTGAGCTTGCTGCGGACAACATGGCGACCTCTCCAAACCCCTCCAGACAGAGCAGCTCCCTCTCATCGTCTCCAATGAGGCAAGTAGCAAAACACAGGCTGAGAGCCTGCAATTTGTAATAGACGCACACGCCCACACACGCACACGCGCACGCGCAGACGTGCACACGCACACACACACACACACACACACACACACACTCACACACACACACACACACACACACACACACACACACTGGCCCTTTATATACAGCTGTAGAGGAAGTTATTGTCGTGTTGAGGAATCCAAGTGAAAGGTATCACACACAAAAAAAGCATTTTCCTCCACATAGATGGACACACACAGGAAACCACTAACAAATGCACACACACGCACACACACGTACACACACACACACACACACACACACACAAACACACACACACACACACACACGCACACACACACACACACACACACACACGTCCATGCAGCCAGGACCATGCAGATAATAATAGCTGATGGTCGCAGAAAATAACCATCTGCTTTCATCTGCAATTGGGCCCAAAAAGCCACAGCCCCCCCGGCCCCTATGTGCTGTTGATAATGCGCTGTAATGATAACAATATGTGGTAGCGGGTGATGTCAGAGTAGTTCTCATGGGGCGAGGGAATAAGGTTTATATTGGTGACAGCGGTACAATCATTACTTCGATTTGGGAGTTTTAAGAAGGGGATGGATTCATCCGTGCAATGGTTGCTAACAGGATTATGTTGTTGCTGTGGTGAGGTGAACAATATCCATTTTGTGATTTACATGCCTGTGCACTGGAAAATGCAGGCGGATATGAGCACATGCTTTCTTGTGCGCGCACACACGCACACACACACACACACACACGCACGCACGCACGCACGCACGCACGCATACACATACACACGCACGCACACACACGCACACACACACACACACACACACACACACACACACACACACACACACAAACATGTTCTCATGTGCACTTCCAGGAAACTCTTACATATAAGGCAGGCTCCTTCACGCAGGGAGCTTTGATTCCTAGATAATGTAATAACCACTACACAATTCACAACACACACACACACACACACAACACACACACACACACACCCACAAACACGTTCTCATGTGCACTTCCAGGAAACTCTTACATATAAGGCAGGCTCCTTCACGCAGGGAGCTTTGATTCCTAGATAATGTAATAACCACTACACAATTGCCAACACACACACACACACACACACACACACACACACACACACACACACACACACAGAAACTCACCAATATACGCATGCAGACACATACACATCAATACACTCACACACATTTTCTCAATTTCTCTCAGTATCAGAACGTCAGAATTATGCAAACCCCAAAAATGCTTCTCAATCTGTCGGACATATGTGCTTGACAGCAGAAAGAGCAACGTGTGCACATACCAAACAACCCGAAAAGCAAGCAGGGCAAAAAGACCGCTGCCCAGCTGACTGTGATAACCACCATGGAGCCAGATGCCCTGTGCATGCTGGCCCTTCATCACATCGGGGTCCCTCATCCTCAACTGTTTTCCAAATGATCTTTTTTTTATGCAAATACAAATATACCAAGTGACAAACACAGATATTATATAGTAAGAGTCACCAAATAAAAACAGGAGTAAATTCATCTTTTGTGGTTTGCTTTTCGTCTCGGGGGATGGGAAACGTGTGAAGTAAGAGTTGGAAGTTACGTTTTTTTCAATAACTATTTTCCATAGATTTTCAGCAACCGGCTGTCTGGGACCCATATCTATCAGGTTATCATCACAACTCGGTGCTGGACATTTGGAAATATACCAAAAAGCAACTCCAGACTCTATGAAAGGAACAGTGGCCATTGTTCTACTGTGGAAAAGTCCAACTTCAACACCACACACCACAACCATCTACGGATGGGTTTTTATTATTTTTTTCTTTTTTATTTCATCGAAATGTTTTTTAACTTTCAATAAAAGAAAAAGTGAATATTTTTCATAGCTCCTCAGAATAACTTTTATATATATTTTGTATATCTTCCAACGTAAACCTGTGTGGTTTCACTGTGACGGCTTTGTCTCCCAAGTATAAACACGCACACAGAGTGATGAACGTGAAATGATTTTAATAGTGAACACACTCTGCTGTGTATTAAATCTGCCTGGAAGTGGCCAAACATCTGAATTTAGTTCAAGTGAATTGCAAACACAGATGATCTGCACACTTGCACGCAGCTGACATGCATCTACCGAGTCCAATCTGGGACTCCGATTATAGAATGTCTTAGTCCACAATATAACATTTACTGCAGCCTGTATGATTATATATTGTAAAGCCAAGTTCCTGCGCTGTATCTGTGCGTGTGTGCCTGCATGTGTCACGTGTGTCTTTATTTTTTTCACATGCTCTGTTTCGCGGTTACACATAACGTGCCAGACGCAGCGGTAGAGAAGCACTCGTACTGAAGTCGCAGTATAAATACCCCAAGACCATAGAGCACAGTTTTATCGAAGTGCTGAATAGTACACGTACGCAGGTATCAAAGGTGTTCAAAGTAAAAGTGCTGGTGCAACATCATGATTTAGAACGTCGACGTCAGGACATTCCACTGGACATTGATGGTTTGGATTCCCTTAATAGTTTCCTGTTATAATCAATAGTGTCAAGTAAAAGCTAACCCAATTTTTTTCCTCTTATAATAAACCTGAAAGATGTTGAGAAAGACAGACGGACAGATAGACGGATGGATAGGCAGACAGACAGGAGGACTGACAAACAGGAGGAAGGACAGACAGACATGAGGACAGACAGACAGACAGACAGACAGGAGGACAGATAGGCGGACAGACAAACAGGAGGACCAACAGACTGACAGACAAACAGGAGGACAGACAGACAGACAGACAGACAGACAGACAGACAGACAGAAGGACAGACAACAGACAGACACGCTGGGGGACGGACAGACAGACAGGGGGACAGACAAACAGGAGGACCGACAGACAGGCAGACAGACAGACAGACAGGCAGATAGACAGACAGACAGGAGGACAGATAGACAGAAGGATCGACCGACAGACAGACAGACAGACCGACATACAAACAGACAGACATACAAACAGACAGACAGACAGGGGGACCGATAGGAGGACAGACAAACAGGAGGACCGACAGACAAACAGCAGGACAGACAGAAGCACAGACAACATACAAACAAGAGGACAGACAGACAGACAGACAGACAGACAGACAGACAGACAGACAGACAGACAGACAGACAGACAGACAGGAGGACAGACAACAGACAGACAAACAGGAGGAAGGACAGACAGACAGACAGACAGTTGGACAGACACACAGACAGACAGACAGACAGACTGTTCCTGTTCTTCTCCATTAGAGCCAGTTTGCTCTGAGGCTGAACACAGGGGGACATCTGGAAATCAGATGTCTGGCCCCCGGAGCTCAGTCTCCAGTTCCAGCAGACAGGGGCTGTGGTTTCCTCTTACCAAGCACTACCAGTTGACCCAGCAGGACCCGCCCGGCCCCACCTGCATTTCACGGTGTGACCGGCACGCTTAAAAAGCGCCCCCACGGCCATGTGCTTTCAACATTATCTGAGTCCATCTGCCCCCTCAGTGAGCGGGGTGGGGAGGGGGTGGGGAGGGAGGGAGGGGGTTTCGAGCGTTTCTCCATTCAAGTCTTTTCAAACGAATGCCGCGTTGCATGGATGCATCAGCAGCCGAGTGCCTCTCTTGACGCAGGCCTTCACGTCTAACCGTCCCTTCAGCTAATGCGAAAAACACAGTGGGCGGCCTTTTGGGTTTTCCATCGGGCAAAACCTGCGGATTGTACCCGGTGCCCGCTACTTTTTTTTTTTGGCGTCGCCTCCGTCGAGGTTCCAAGCGAGCCGAGGCGACAAGGAAGGGCCACGTGAGAACACAGCAGACTGGTCGCGGGGAATCGTCGTCCGCGTCATCATTGCGCGACGCGGGTAAGAGAGTGACTGAGGAAGTCTCCCCGTTACACAGGGCTTTTTTGGTTTCGTTCATTTAGGAAAAGAAAAAACATCTACGATGCAAAAAAAAACAAAAAAACCCCACACCGTTATTATCGGTTTTGTTTGGAGAAATGGGGAACAGGTAACGGAAACGCTCAGAGAGATCGCTGAGGAGAGAGATCGGAGAGCGGAAATTTAATTATTATACTTTTTTTCTAGAAAGGTTAAAAAGAACAATAGTTATTGTCCTCGGGGTCTTCAAAAAAAAAAAAAAAAAAACGATGCCAGGAAAAGTGAAGTAAAGCTAACCGGGCCACACGAACGAGAAACAAAAACGCCATCCCGTGGACAGCTTCCAAGACGACGCCACCGCAGCTTCCAGGCGGCGGCACGAGGGGGCTTCTAGCTGCAGTGCAAAGCTAAGCACCCGGCGCCGAATCGAGGGGGGTCGAGTTGGACCGGTTCTGTGCGGCGGAAAAGGGCCCTTGCTGGAGTCCGTGGTCACATTGTGGTGTTTGGGTGACTTTTACAAGTATTAAAAAAAAAAAAAGATACAAACTCAACTCCTCTCCTTCCCTGTCAATCTACCGTCCTTGAACATCAAATGGTGTGGTGACGGTACAGAGTTAGGTGCATAACCTCGGCAACGACTCCAAAAATCGGCGACTTTTCTCCGCAAAAAGGAGGCAGCATCAGCAGGAGGGCTGACCTTGGCGGGCGTTGGTTTCTTTGTGTAGCGCGGCATATTTCCCACGCTATTATGCATCAAAAATCGTATTTAACGCGGCTTTTATTTACGCGTTCTGGTCCAGCACGGTGGACTGCATCTTGTATAAAAGAGCAGACAGGCTGGGCTCACTTCTCTGCTAATACAAAGCACCAGCAGAGAACTAAGCTTTTGCTGGCACTAGAAGATAAGTGCAGAGAGTATGAATATAGTCCTTCAGCCGGAGATGGCGGTGGTTCAAGCCCCTGCTTTCCGTGCCGCAAACAGCTCCCTGGTTGAAGCGGGAAACTGGACCCAGAGTGGGGCCCAGGGGAAGGTTCACCTCCGGGGGGCGAGGAAGAGAATTGTGTAATACAAGGACACATTTTACAATGCTTCTTCATGCTCGGTGCTTTTAAATTGATGGTTTTTAAAAGGGAATCACGAGAGCCCTCCAGCGACGCGTGGAGAGGTGGCCGCTATGGTCGCCCGCCCCGGAGCAAAATAAATGCGGCTGCTGCCCTGAGCCCTCTCTGTTTATGAACCATCTATGTGCCCAAAAACATCAGTGAACCAAGCAGTGATTTGGTAACTTTAATTAAAATAATACTATTGACAAATCGCAAACTGCCGATATTGCACTTTTGATCTGCCTAAAATTCTTCTTCCACTCTTCGATTTGGATTTGACGACGCGGGATATTCTTAAAGAACAGATACAAACGTGTGTGTGATTGGGGACAAAGGTTGCGCTGCGTCGCAGTCCACCTGCAAAAGAAATGGAAGCCGAGAGGCCGCGCGCGGAAAACCGTATCCAGCCTCCCACCTGACGACTTACCTCCCGCGACGTAGAACTCACTCACGGATCTGTAGGTGTGGCGCGGCGGGCGTGGATTCCGTTCTCCATTTTTTATCGTGCAGAATATCTTTTGTTCTCCCTGCGTTATCGCCCGACAGCGCTGGTAAACTGCGGGAGTTTCCCTCTCGGAATCGGCAGAACGTCGTCTTTTTGGGGGAAGCTGAGGCTTGGTGTATGACTGACAACCATTTTCATAGTGTAAAAGTAATCTGTGTGTGTGTGTGTGTGTGCGTGTGTGCGTGTGTGGTGGGGCGTAGGAGGAAGCCCTCGAAATATAATAAAAAAAAGAAGAGACGTCAAAACTTGTTTACTGGGTGAAGCGACGTTTTTGGTCAAAGGATCTGCATCGGGAAATTATTTGAAAAAAAAGAGGACATTTTTTTTCTTTGCATGACGTAATAAGCATGATATAATGTGTAACACCTGACGGAATGAACATTGTGATCAGTGATGTTTTGGGGGTAAAACCACTTATTTTCCAGCACTATGTACATTATGTAGGCCATTACAGTATATGTTGCTTTCTCCTCCCACTGACGTACTTCACGTGTTGGATGGATAAATATAAATATATACGTCGGATAATCGTTGGATAAACGTTGGATATACGTTCCCTACACCTTGCTGCACAACGGTGTGGATTATCCTCCCGATAACAACAACAAAGTCGTCATCACGGTGTTCATGGTACATGGTCACATGTTTGATACTAAGATACATAATCCCCACACACCCTCCAACTCACACACACACACACGCACGCACGCACACACGCACGAACACACACACACGCGCACACACACGCGCGTGCACACACACACACACATACACACACATACACACACACATACACACATACACACACACATACACACACACACACACACACACACGTACACACACGCGCACACACACACACACACACACACACACACACACACACACACACACACACACACACACACACACACACACACACACACACACACACATAGGCCCACTCAGCTCAGATCCAAGAACACATATCTATCTAAACAGGGAGAATTTATTTCTTTAACATTCTGTTCTTGTTCTCTTGATGTATCCTTGTAGCTGTTAAGGTGCCTCTTCAAGTCCTCGGAGCACTTGGCAAAATTTATAATCTTCTCTTCAAATAAGGTCGGGTCATAGTGATAAAGCATTAACTTTTTTCCCTAAGTTCCCACTTTAACTCGAACAAAGATTCAAATGTTTGTGTTGTGTCAACAGGCGGGACCATCGCTATGGCGACCACAGTGGAAACTGTAAAAAAACATGAACATTGCTCATATGGATGTGAGCATATTTTGGCGGCTACTTCTTCGGGTCCCATTAACCCGAATGCCCACCGTCATACAAAATAGCCAGGGACATTTCATTATCACTGTCGTAGGAACAATAATAGGAACACACACACACACACACACACACACACACACACACACACACACACACACACACACACACACACACACACACACACACACACACACAACACACACACACACACACACACACACACACACACACACACATGGTTTGAGGCCTCTGTCTGATTTACGTGGAGGCAGGTGAGGGCTAAAATACCAACAACGGTACATCACCCGTTCTGTGATATCATATTTCACGACCACCTTCACACATTGCGCCGCTCATATTCATCACAATCAATACACTGTAACTCTATCCAAATGAACTCCATTTTTTTTTTTTTGGTAAGTTTTACTCCATCCACTTTACGTCGCTCCGCAGGTCCCCACTCACTCTCTATAATTCAGTTTAATGACGTCTCCATGACAAGCCTATCAACGACCAGCAAATAAACAGCATCGCCACAACGTCACTTACAAAGTACAGATGCGTGGGTACCCACGCTGGTACCAGGCTGAGCGTCGTGTTCAGGACCAGGCTGCATGCTGCCTGTGTGGCAGAATATCCCCAATATGAAAATCAGATACCAAACCTGGCAGATATTAAAGAAAATAAAGCACTGATTTTTTTTTATTTTTCTGACACATAAAAGCATGTTAGATGTTCATAAAGGAGATAAAGTCTATACTCAATAATAAAAGCAATGGATCGACTTGGATTGTTTTTTTGGGGCTTTTTTTTTTTTTACAACAAAATAACCTTACAGATGACCACTGAAGTAGTGATATAGTAGTGGTATATATAGATCTCTATTACACCAGCACGTTTGTCAGATAAGGACGTTATTTTCCATTTTATTTAAGCTCATTCACAGGTAATGAAGCAGGGATTCCAGGAAAAAACTTTAACTGAGCTTTAACTTGCTTAGCTCAAGCTCCACTTCCCCTGGTTCTGGCCGTGGACTCGCTCTCTCTCTCTCTCTCTCTCTGTCTCTCTCTCTCTCTCTCTCTCTCTCTCCCTCCTCCTCGCTTATCATCAGACAGGGGAGAGGACGCCTCCTCTTCGCGGCCGGGGTAATAGACCTGCTGTCGTCTGGCCCTTCCCTGGCCTTGCATGTAAATATTTGTCGTTCTCCACACGCTGCAGCGGCTTTGCTTCTCCTCCTTTGGAAAACAAACCTATTATTATTATTATTATTATTATTATATATCTTTTTATTTTTTCCTCCTAGTGCGAGGGGATTGGTTTGCGGCTGTTCGGCCTGTGAATGCAGTCGGGACGCTGTAATGTAACCATGAACGCATTATCTAAATTACATCATATTATATAAATGATATGAATGACGGTGTATTATTATCATCACTGATACTATTAACAGACTTCTTGTCAGCAGGGTTCATCCTGGTCTGACGGGGGTTTTAACGTCTTCTATTCCCTCTGTCCTGTCCAACTATCCGACTGTCCCTGTATTTTTTTGTTTCTTTTGGACATCTTATCTTGGCGTTTGCTCCCAGCGCTGGTCTCAATTGTTGACCCGAGCTTCTTTTTTGGGCTCGCCTCGGGTTCCTTTTGGGAATTTGTTCTCTGGTTCTCCCGCTTGCAACGTGTTTTGTCTATTTTGATTTTTGGGGGGATGTAAGAATCCTGCAATTATTTCAAAGCAGCATGAGCATTGTGATGAAAATCATTTGTTATTTATTAATTTATTTAATTTAAGGACCGTTCAATGAAATTGCTTTAATTTAAGGTCATAACAAAAATTAATTAATAATATATCATATTTTATTAAACACTATCATTTATTGGATTGGAGCTTGTGTATTGTAGGTATTTACTGGATTTGATGTGTTTGGAGTTTGAGTTGTGTTTGAGTGTGGCTGTAAGTAAAGTCCATGGAATTTAATGGGAATTTAGTCCCATGTATCTGCCCCGGCTTGTATTTATGAGATCGCTTCTGACCTTGCGTAACCACGCGGTAATCGTTTTCCGACGCACTCTATCCACCCTCAAAGTAAATCAGGTATATTCGGAGTTGTGGCTCCGCTAATGGCACGGCCCCGTTTGACCGCCTCCCGCTGGAAGCTGAAACGTGACACCTGAGCCGGAGAAAATTAAATGGTACGTAGCGGTAATTGGTTATTGCGGGTCAATGAAAGGGAGTGAATGGGGAGTTTGCACTTCTTCCCTGTGGAGCACTTCTCTGCGCTGCCACCGCTCTAAACTAGCTCAGGGACGAGCGCTTTACTGATTTGAGATCAATTCATTGGGATCTTGGTTTGAAGTGTATTTGCAATGACAACGCGCCCCCTCCATTCCGTGCTGCATGATGCAGTACCCGACGCTCTCTCCAGTGAGCTGGCATTTCCGAGATATGACAGGAAAGAAGGACGGTAAAGGAGAATGTCCCTTAATTAGCGAGCCCCCAACGCCACGTGTTTACCCAAAGCAGAGGAGGGGGGTTATCCATCGACCCGTTCTCTGGACTCGGAGGGTGGAGCGCTCCGGAATGCCCCTCTAAGCCGACGTTCATCAGGGTGAATGGTGGTTGGGACTGAAGGGGAGGCGAGAGTGTTTGTTGGGCAAAGCAGTCGGAGCGAAAGGGAAAATATAGGTTTGGCTTAACTGAATACGGACACCAGCAATTATTGGGGGATAATTTACCCCCGCCCACCCCCGCTCACATCATTGATTTTCGGGCTTCCGGCAAGAGCCCTGCCGCTGTGGTGGACGACACCCACCAATTTAGGATAAGTGGGCCTTCAGGGGAGAACGCAGTTACAGCATGACTGATGCACTGCGTTGGTGGCGGTTCTTTTCAGTTTAATTTGGATTTATTATTTTTTTTTGGCGGGGGGGGGGGGGGGTCACATCTAATTTGCCATTAATATATTTATCAACGCCAATCAATCATTTCTTCTTTTCAAGTCGAACCAGGCATAGAGAAAAATGCTAAATTTATAGAAAAGGATAAAAGTGCTGCATAGAAAGATGGAAATGGCCGATGTTGACTTGTCTATTTCGTGCATTTTCGTCGATCAAATTTACGAACTGAGTCATGGTCAGTAAGCAATATGGACGGCCTTCGGAACATATTTCTATGATGATTGTTTTTGACTGCAAGGATATGGATCTGTTCTCACAGGGAAACCCAGGCTGCAAATGCACAAGACAAATGTTGATCACTCTCAGCGAAATCCATTTACAATAAGGAAACAACATTTTCTGCTCCAATGTTCAGCATATTATGACATGAAGAGACACACCCAGCTGTATTCATCGCCCTGTCATGGCCTTGTTAGCAAGGATGAAATGTTAACTCAATGGTGGCATGAGCGGTTCGGACAATTGCACATCCTTCACCATCCAAGAGGATAATTAGACTGTATGTTGTTAACAAGTCACTCCACCCATGCATTCTGCCAAATCACAGTCACATGTCGGTGTCATCTTCGTCCAATCAAGTAATTCCTTCCTTCCCGTCTGAGCAGCAGCCGGATCCAGTCCCTCCAGGTGGACTCGGTGCAGCGCTGGATGGAGGACCTGCGCCACATGACGGAGGTGGAGTGCATGTGTGTCCTCCAGGCCAAGCCGATCGGCGTGGAGGAGGACGGCCAGCAGGGGGAGCTCATCGTGTCGTCGGCTGTGGGCGCCGGCGGCGACCACGTGGCCCGGAACAACCTGCAGTCGCTGCTGCGCCGGGCGCTGGTGGTCAGCACCGAGCTGGGCAAGATGTTCCAGCGGCTGGAGAAGGGCCGCTGGCAGAGGGTCCACAGCACGGCGGTGCGGGCCAACTGCCACGTGCGCTCCCTCGTGCATGAGTACGGCGCGGCCCGCAACACGCCCCCCGAGATGCAGAAGGTGGGAATGTCGCCCGTTGGGCATCGCTGGCGGTCTGTTGTGACCTGGCCTGTGGTTTCCCCGTCCGTCTCACTCCTTTTCTCCCTTTTTTTTCCGCTCTTCTTCCAGTATGAGAAATCTCTGCTCGAGAAATGCATGGAGCTGACCACTATTACAGAAAGGTAACACACTCAAGCACTTCACGGTCTCCAGGGCCTAAAGTATCACGACTTACAGTATCACGGTTTTCCCTCGCACAACTACTTAAAAAAATAAAAAAAACAGTGATACTGTGAGTAGAAAAAATAATTGATGGGTCAGCCACAACCCTCCCGCCCTCCCTTTCATTTCTTGTTCATCGCACTGCCAGAACTCTGTAACACACCCACCTTTTGAATGGACTTGGACATCAGATTATCAACATTTTTGTGGGTTTCACCTGAAAATAATTCCGTTCAAGGCGTAGTCCGGCGATGCCTTGGAAAACGCTCCTAGATGCGTCTGAAAAGTTACGTGTACATTGTTTCTCTCATCTCGCGATCAATTTGGACGGAATGTAAAATGGTGTTGAGACCAAAACATCTGGACGGGAAGTCATAGCACTTAGCCCCAAATGGGACGTACCCAAATAAAACATAGTTAAAGCCCAAGAGGACGCACCTAAAAAAAATATATATATATATATATATATATATATATATATAAATATATATATATATACTGTATAATAAACTAAGCCAGATCTCGTTACAGAATGGCTATAAATGGAGTAAATGAAGCCAAAGGAAGCGAAACCATAACATTCTAATCACAATAAAAGCAACGCGGAGGCATGACGTCCACATATATACATTTTATAAATATATAAGTACACTTAAAATACACGTTTAAATGCACACTATTGCCCCTCCTCTTCAGGTGCCTTCATACCGACGATGAGTTCTTTCGCAAGTCCATGAGGGAAGCCATCCACGAGATCCTCACCGATGTCAGCGACTCTTTCAGCAACATGATCGACATGGCCCTCGCCAACGAAATCCAGGTTTGTAGGGGTGCGAGGGGGGCGACCGGTGTGTCCTCCTGTCTCGAAACGTGGGGCTGTGCGTACATCTGCACATCCTATGGACCGCCCCCCCACCCACTGTACGGACATTGTTAGAAAAATGCTTCATACACTATAATAGTGCTTTTTTTCCCAAAAACCAAGCCTTTGTCTTGAAAAAATGGATACGAAATGTTGTTTGGATGCCCAATCTCATTGTGTACAGGTAGGTACGTGTGTGCGTGTGTTTGTCATAATCACTATCAGACACACTCACATACACACACACAGACACACATACTGTACACACAGGAATGCACTCAATAAATCATGTGTACAAGCTCAAACACAACACACACACACACACACACACACACACACACACACACACGTACGCACACATACACACACACAGACGCACTCACGCAGGCACGCACGCACGCACGCACACACACACACACACACACACGTCCTTGCCACAGCCAATCACTGTCATGGAGCCTCCCCAGGGTATTGTTTTAGAAGTTCTGAGAGGTTGTACTGCACAGCGAACATGTGTTAAGTATTATGTGATCAGTGTGAGAATGGACAATGACATCATCACCGTGTAACTGAGAGAGCAAGAGGTAAATAAATAGACAACATGACATTCCTGTCTAAGTAATCCTTGATTACTGTAATCATAATTACGATGCCCAAGACAGGTTATAAATAGAACTTGATGTCTCGTACTCAGTTGGACAACGTCAAAGTTTACAGTGAGTAACAAATTCCCATTTAAAGTCAGCCATTATTCTACTTAATTGTAGGACAATTTAAAGAATTTCACGTTTGAGTCCAACTCTCTTTCCATTAAATTTCCTGGAAAGTCAGTTCCGAGATTTGTTTCGGAACACATCATACACGTGAGAAAGTAATTGCTGAAAACACGTGAAAAGACTGTGAACGACTTAATACTGAATTGTGGAGTTAGACCGTTAAATTATTTTCGTGTTACAGATTTATTGGGCGGGGATAAATCAGGGCTGGATGATCCACCGCCGCCCTACTCTGCGTGGCCCCTTCCCCAACACTATATAAGGGTTAGAGCAAGTTACTACAGGCTACTACACTGGTTTGCTATCTATGAAGCCTTCATTCCGAAAAATGCATCGTCCCTGGATGCCAGAATGCACATGACAGCTCGGTCTCCTTATTTACGTTCCCGGTCCGTTCCAAGTGAATGTTCTATGTTCAACTTCCCACCAAAATCCAAACAACGAAAAAAACAAGCCCGTTCAGATTTTGGATGAGTGGTATTTGACACTTGGAGGGGCTGCACCTCTCCCGCAAATGCGCGTGGAGTCAGCGCTTTCTGCAGACACGCCCAAGGCGCCTCAGAGAAGGGAGTACAGCCCCTTTTTCCCATGATTTTGAAACCTAATATTATATAGTTGGCTATTTGCTTGACGTAAATAGTGGTAATAACACATTTTTCCGTGGTGTGACAAACTCAGAACACATTTATTTTTGCTTTTAAGGGACTTTAAACTTACATTATGCCAGATGTGATGGAAACTAGTTGGTTGTTGTTGTAGTTGTTGTTGTTGTTGTAGTGGTGGTACAATCCAAATGAAAAACAATTCATTCAAAATGATCATTCTTAAACTTTTTCTTTTCACACGCTCATTTTTGAAACTGTTTCCCTCCAGGTTCTGATCAAACACATCGAGTCGTCCGACAGCATCTACACCATCGGCAGCGCCATCAGTAACCTGCTGTCCCTCACGCAGGACGGACCGCAACTCTGCAGCATCATCGCCAAGGTGGGTCCAGGGCTGTTTTCGGCAGATCTCTTTTTTTCTAGTACCTCCACCAGCTAAACTCATATTTGTGATTTGTGAAACCACATATACCAACATATTTCCCTCCAGTGTAGTAATAATATATATTTTTTACTTTATAATAATAATAATAATAATAATAATAATAATAATAATAATAATAATATATTTTTTTTAACTTTATTACTACTATTATTATTATTATTTTAATATAATAATAATAATAATAATAATAATAATAATAATAATAATAATAATAATAATAATAATAATATCAATAATAATCATAATAATCTATACTTTTCACTTATTTATATGATTGAGTCATTGGTTTTTACCCTAACTAACCCAAGCAGAGTTTTATGAATTGGTTTCAAAATTAGATATCTACCTCCTCATGTCATCCCCCTGCTGGAGGTTCAGTTTCATATTGCAACCCCACCTCTTTTAATTGCGATGCACCTCTCTATTTCAGTCCTCCCTCCCTCTGTTTGTCGTCATCACACAGAGCGACCGATCTCCATTTACCATTTATCTCTGCAGTCAGGTTCTAAAACGCCCGTAGATAAGACGTCAAAGTCAGACAGGAAGTCGCAAAGCTCCATTAGTTCACCGCTCACTTTAAGGATATTGTTGATAAGACTCTTCCTGATGGCCAACACATGCACACACACACACACACACACACACACACACACACATACGCAAGCACACACGCACACACACACACACAAACACACAAACACACACACACACACACACACACACACACACACACACACACACACACACAAATGCGCTCCCATGGACACAAATATTGCCAAAAAGGAACACATATACACACACACACAGAACAAGCATATCGATATCATGTACAACACACAAAGGTGCGCGCACACACGCACATATGGGCAGGCACATACACACTGACAAATACACACACAATATACAAACAAAACTGAATACTCGTACAGTATGTATATGCTCCAGTCTGTGTGTAACATCAGTGTGTATATGCTCACTCGTGCATGCAATCGGCCATAACTACACACACACACACGCACACACTCACGCAGGCACGCACGCACACACACACACACACACACACACACACACACACACACACACACACACGATCACATACATCACAAACACTGATTTCCCAGTGTCCCTCTCAGTATATGTAAAGGCCGTTCACCATCCCTGTTGTTTTACCCACTGTGTTGTGTATGTGAGAGTAATATACATCTCATACATTTCAAGGCAATCTAATGCAGTTCAATGCAATGAGCGTTAGATAAAATAAATTTAAAAAAGAAAAGAAAATAGCGTAAAATTGTTTATTTATATACATACAATATGTATTCCTATACATATACAGTATATTTTTGTATATTTATTCTAAGTGTATTTTATACATAACATTTTTTTTTATATGTAGCATCTATAAAAATATATAGCATAAATAGCCTAGTGTATGCATCCCTGCTCCATGACCATGTTTCTCTCTTTGTTGTTTAACATATTTTACCTCCTTTTTTTCTGTCTCTCTGGCCTTACGTTCCTCTGTGTACGTGCAGGTAATGACCTAGAAATAGCTTTTTCTGTAAATAGGTCACCTGAGTGAAGTATGAATTAACTTGGCCGACCCCTGGCCTCTGACTAACCTCTCGTCGAACCCACCGGATTCCCTCCCTGACGCAGTGGATTCTGACAAAATATAATTTGCAAGTCAGGGAGAAAATGTAACTTCTCTTCCCCCTCCTCCCCCGCAAATTGAAAAAAACAATTATGTGCTGTTTCATGCAAGTCAGGTTTGGTACGGCGGCATTAGTGTGCTACAGCGGTGTTCCCGAACGCGTGAACGTGAGAACGAGGCTTCTTTGTGGGTATAATAATCTGAGACGTGGAAGAAGTCAGTCGAGACAATGTGTGTGTGGCTGTGAGGCGTTCAGTGGGGAAAAGGGAGGAAACGACTGCCGTGGCCATCGATCTGTGAAAGAGGAGGAATGGTAGGAGGTCTTTGGAGATTAAATTAAAAATAAAGCAGAGCTCGAGAGAAGCGCAAATTCAGTCGTACGCTCATCAGACTGGTCTGGTCATCACACCGGAGCCAATTGGATGGTTTGAGGAGCTTGGTGATATGAAAGTCTCGTTAACCACCCCTACTACAGTATGTGACAGTGTTTTAAAACTAGTGGCGTTGGCGGGAAGTGACCAGCAGATACCCTAACCTGTCCCCCAGGTCCCCATTTTCTTCCATTTATTCTTTTTTTGATGATTTAGTTTTCCAGTTGTTCTCTCCGTCAGTTAGGGGCTATTTTTTTTATTATCTAATTCTCGAATGCTAAATACGTGTATGTGAAACAATCAATCAATCAATCAATCAATCAATCAATCAATCAATCAATCAATCAATCAGTCGGTCAATCGCTCTATCGATAACTCAATTAATCATTATTGTCCTTTTTTGGAAATCTGTTGTGCAGTTGTGTGACAATAACGACAATAGAAACAGGACAACCTAAAATATAATAACCTATAATGATCCATGTATATAAACATAATTCACAAGGACTACATCTAAAAAAAAAAAACCCACATAAAACTCCATCTTAAACATGAAAACCAGTTGTTGACTAATTGTTCGGCCAAGAGCTGGACCAACCAGCATTTGCATCACAGAAAAACAACCCACGACCACAAACCTCTTCACCGGCGCTGCATTCTGCCCGTATTTGTTTTTCCAAACGCCTCGTAAAATGCAGCGGGGGGTTGCGGGGGGTATTTCTGGGAGCGGCCTGACCATTGCGTAGGCAGGTGAGAGGGGAGGAGCGGTCAGATTTGAGGGCATGATGATTAGCCACTACAAGCCCTGGCACCGTGGCCTGATGAGACGCGGCGGGCCGGCGTAATGGCCTTATTAGGATAATGGTGGTAGTTACAGCCTTCGCCTTCCACCAGGTAATTCTATCTATCTATCTCCACTGTGAATGGATTTCAATACCTGCAAGTGTTTTGTTGTCACAGGGTGTCTCTCTTGTAGACATAGACGTGATATAGGAGCTATTTTTGTTTGTTTGGACAAATCAGTAGCGCGAAAGGAAAATGCCCGCACCATTACGGATGAGGTTTTTTTTTGTGTGTGATTTTTCCAGCGCTGAGTGTTTTCCACCCATAAAATATGAGTAAGAATAATCAGGTTGGCTTTTTCGTCTGACAGCATGAGTTGTGTGACTCATTTGATAGGTTCTCCATTTGGCATGGACACTGAGTAAAGCTGGCCAAATCCTTTGGCCATTTTACCCCGTTTCTTTTCCTGCCAGTGAGCTGCCCCTGGTCTGGACCTGTGAAACAGAACTCTGTGAAAAACATTGTTCGCAACAAGGAATCAATCAGAATCGGAATCAGAATCAAAATCAAAATCGCTTTTATTCCCCAAATGTACAATGTATACAGGAAGTTAACATGGTGATACAGCGCAGTGAATCAAGACGGGTTGAAAGTTAAGAGGTTGAGTTTAAAAGTAGAAAAAAAAAATATATTGGTTAATATTATTCATATTTGTTATATAGTTATATATATAGTTATGAGTTATATCAAGTTAAGAATAATTAAGAAAGTAATAATGAAGTATGCTACGTTATGCTACATGTACTGTTGTTGTTGTAAATATGCATGTTCAGAATAACAAATATGCTCCATTATTATTATTATTATGCTCCATTTTTACAGTGCAATACAATGGGTGTGTGTGTGTGTGTGTGTGTGTGTGTGTGTGTGTGTGTGTGTGTGTGTGTGTGTGTGTGTGTGTGCGTGCGTGCGTGCGTGCGTGCGTGCGTGCGTGCGTGCGTGCGTGCGTGCGTGCGTGCGTGTGTTTGTGTCAAAGTGCAGGTGTGCGCATGTATGTGTGCATGGTGGGCGGTCGGGGGATGAGGACGGAAAGGTTGTTGAGGAGAGTGATGGCCTCCGGGGAAAAAAAACAAACTGGGGTGTCCGGTGGTTCCTGTGCTGATGGAGCGGGTGTGACGGGTCCGCCACTATCGCTGCTGGTCCGCTTTGTGGTTCTGGCATCGTGCGGCACCCTCACGGGCACCTGTTCCCGTACCCGTGAGCCGCCTGGCTGTTCGCACGATGCTTTCCGGTTTGTGTTTGGTCCCCGGCAGAGGGTGCGGGGGCACCACACAGTGATGGAGGAGGAAAGGAGTGGACACTCTCGATGGCGGCTCTGTAGAGCTGGGTGCGAGCTTTCGGGGAGATGTTCATCCCCCGGAGCAGTCTGAGGAAAATCATCCTCTGGTGAGCTCGCTTGATGGCATGAGATGATTCTCCCCCTTTTCAGGGTCACTGGTGACAGCTGCGTTGTTGATGTGCGTTGTTGTTTCCGGATGTCCACGACCATCTCCACCGTCTGGTTGACATTGAGCTTGATGGAAGGGTGGCTGGAGGCGGGGTCATTGTTATACAGAGAGAAGAGATATGCGGAGAGGACACCACCTTGTGGAGCTTGGGGGGTGGGGGCCGACAGGTGGCTTCCAAGCCGCACCTGTTGTCCTGTTGGTTAAGAAGTTTGTAATCCGCTCGCAGATGGGGTGGGGTACCTGCAGCTGTAGCGGCTCGGTGTGCTGGCAGTCCGGGAGGATGGTATTAAAAGCTCAACTGTAATCCACAAACAGAGCCCTGACATAGGTTCTGGGTGTGTCCAGGTGCTGTAGCATGTGGTGGAGCCTTAGGTTAACAGCGTCGTCCAAGGAGCGGTTGGCTCTGTAGACAGATTTTCAAGGGTCCAGAAGGGGGGGTTCTGAATTCGGTTTGAGGAAGGACAGGATCAGGGGTCTTTTGGTGGGGAAAAGGAGTCGGGGGAAAGGAGTCTTTTGAAACCCTTCAGGACTGCAGATGTCAGGGCAGTGGGTCAGGCGCGTGACCCTGTCCTTCTTTGGAACTGGGACGATGCCGGATGTTTTGAAACAAGGTGGCACATGACATTCAGCGATGGACTGATTGAAAATGAATGAGAAGGGGGGCCATCAGTGTGTGTCATAGGGGACCCCTCAAACCTGGTGTAAAAGCTGTTGAGATCGACAGCCAGTCGATGGGGTGATTGCAGGGCTTGTTTTTTTCTTGTAATTTTTGATTGTCCTGAGTCTGTTCCAGATAGCTGCAGGCTCGCTGGCGCTTGAACGGCGCTCCAGCCCGGCTTGGTATTCCTCCTCGGCAGATTTGACGGCCTTCTTGACGTTCTGTCTAGTCAGCCTGAATGTACGCATGTCCCCCTCCCTGCACACCTGCTTTTTTGTGGCGCCTGAGTTCTTCTGAGCTGTTTGGAGAGCCAGGGCTTGTGGTTATTGTACATTATGATGGTTTTGATTAGGAGGCAGATCTTCCTAATATATGAGCCTACAGTGTCAGCAAATGCGTTGTTGTTGTCCTCTGGGTCCCTCAAAGACTCCCAGTGAGTAGACTCCATGCTGTGCTATAGCACGTCAGTTTGCCTTGGTGTGCATCTCCTAACTGTAGTCCTGGATGGTTTTCCCCTCTTCATTTGCTGTCTGTACAGTATGTCGGAACATTTGTTTAATGCAGTGATCTGGGTGTCCAAGGGGTGCGCGGGGGATGGAGCGGTATGCATGTTTATGGTGGCGTGAAAGGGGTCCAGTGTATTACCGTTGTGTGTAGCGCATGTCACCAGTTGTTTGTAGTTCGGTAGGTCATGTGAGAGACTACACAAGTTGGAATCTCCCATGACAAGAACTACTGAGTTTGGCCGAGCGTTTTCCGCCGAGGAAATTTGCTCAGCCGGCAAGTGTTGTGCTTCTCGGACGGGGTGGCCTGCGGGGGAATGCAAACACCCGCGAGAGTGCCGGACGAGAATTCTCTCGGAGTATGGTGTGCCCTCGACAAAAACGTATTCAAGGATACTAGAGCAGTGTTGGTATACTTCAACTGCATACGGGCGTCAGTTGTTTTTGATGCAAAAGCACAAAGCACCTCCTCCCTTTGATTTCCCACATGGCACTGTGTCCCGGTCAGCTCTGATAAGTTTCCGTACCACAGCAGTGTCGGCAATGTCGTCATGCAGCCACGTTTCACTTTCTTTGAAAGTCTTTATTAGACCGTAAAAGTAGACTGACTTCATCCATGCAGATGGTCGAGAGCTGTGTGCGGTGTCCTCTTTCCCTCCACTTGCGTAGGGCACCGGCTCGCCAACCCCCATAGAGCCGCAAGGGGGCTTGTGTGTCAGGCAGCCTTTCAACTGACCCCGGGGAGTATGCAGTCATGGATTTCCTCCGATGGACTCAAAAAAATTGGAGAAGTTGCATTTGGCACGAATTCCCTGATGTCTAGGCGCGTGTTCTGGTCGAAGCTATAGCGTGTAATGGAGAAAAGAAATGATATAAATGACACGAAGAATCGGGAGCGCCGAAACACCGTGGCTGCCAATGCAGAAGTCAGGCGGCATCATTCCATGGGTCATCGGTCATTTTTGCCTTTCATTGTACCTCATGACAGAGTTGTATATTTGGTTGCATTAGACCGCACTTCTTCGATCCCCAGGGAAGAATTCCGCAAACACATTTTGGCTTATAACTGCAACACAGTGAGTCATGCTAAACCATCACCTCTTCAATTTCCATACCAAGAACTGGTCATTTTGGAGGAAAGTGGAAACCTTGCAAGGTTGGTATATAAGGTGAAAGCTGTTCCCCCTGATCTAATTCCAACCCCTTTCCTGCACAAAATGTTTTGTTTGCTTGTTTTGTTTTCAATGGAACAGCAGATATTATGTGCAATGATTATAAAATGAAAATGATTATACATAATTATATATTATTATTATAGCCACTATAGATCCAAGATATTCCTATATGAATAAATGCCAAACTCTCATCATTTTCATGATATTTACTGGGATTGTGGTAATAAAATCATGACAGTACTGTACTTGTTGAGCAGCAGACATGCTGATATGAAAACACAAGACAGTATTTCCCGCTCTCAAACCCAAATCCAGTGGCCCAAACTGGAACGTGACAGATCGCCATTTTAGGTAAAGATGTTCCTACGGCTTCTTCTTGAGCCTGGAATGTGCCGTTTGATGACGAGGCTGGAATGCAGCCAGCGTTCAGCCGCATCAAGTGGGCATGCACGGGTTAAATTTTTTACTCAAATTTTACTGTTGTGGGGATCAATCCTGTGACCTTTCAGCTCCTGGTCGGTGTCTTCAGCGGCTAAGCCACCACGAAACCGGGGCCGAGGCTTTTTCCAAAAGCCCCTTTGAGATGAGAGCAAATATGCATTATCAGCAATACCATCTCGGCGGTTTTCTTTCTCGATGTTTGTGTAATTCAAGCACCTGTGAGCCCCCGTTCAAAGGGGACTTAAAGCTAAAATACCCTTTGACGTGAGCTTTAATCCCTTCGCTCCTCTCCCCACAGGAAGGTGCCGTGGTGGCTCTGTTCAAGATCTGTCGGCAGGATTGCTTCAGCGACCTCTACGCCCACGCCCTGCGAACCGTGGCCTCCATCTGCTGCGTGGAGGAGGGCATCACCCAGCTGGACAAGGTACCGAACTCCAGCGCCGAAACAGGACTAGAGAAACGCAGCCAGGCTCTTCCATACACGTCAGTGACGTCATATCGGCAGAACAATTTGGCTGCCTTCACGTGAGAACGTCTTTGCACTAGAGGCTGTAGTTGCTGAGGCTCAGCTCAAAAACAATTTCTGAAGGTGTAAGAAACGATGATTTATTGATTACTAGATTTATTGATCAAATTAGTGTGTCTAAATTAGACAGCTTTATTTTTTAATCAATCAATTAGTCAGTTTCTCACGTGGTGAGTAACCTGAAGAACCAGCAGCATGTGAAACCAATCAGCTATGAAACTTATATATTATACGAGAAACTGGTGTGTGTGTGTGTGTGTGTGTGTGTGTGTGTGTGTGTGTGTGTATGTGTGTACATTCACTTGTGTTTGTGCATATTTTATTCAACACGTGTAAGTCCAGTGTCTTAAACAATGTCTGTTTCGTCTGATCACCGTCTGAAGCAGCACATGCAGAGCCAGATGTCCGGGCTCTGGCTGTGCACGGTCAAATCCTTGAGCAAACACGGACTGTTATGTCTGTGACGGCAGTTTATTTTGTCAGGGGAAGACAAAACGCTTACAATAACAACAGTAGGAGACTCGGAGTGAAAGCCTGTGATCAGGAGCGGAGGGATCGACGGAGGAAGGGTGGAGTGGGCGGACAAAGGAATCCTTGTTGCTTCAGCACCAGCGGACGTGGTGGCTCATGCTCGTATCATGATCACACAGTTTACTACACATCTTATCACCAGGCCAGAAAAAAAACCCTCTACCGTTGTTTTTGAAGTGGCAATCCGTAAGATCGTCTGTGTTTGGGGAATTACACTGAAAGTCCCAGAGTTCCATTTTTTCCCATCGTCCTTGGTTTTCCCTCGTCCTTGGTCTACATCCTTTTATCTAAAATTTGCCCATTTCTGATCCATTGATTTTATTTTTTTCTTTGTGACTCGGGGGCGGTGGTGTTATTCATTATATTTTGTGAATGTCCATCCCTATGGACAGCTCACTGAGAGCAGCCAGCTACGCCGCTTCACCAATTTCACAGCGGCTGCCTTTCTTGTTTTGCCTGCGCCCCATCCTTGCATTCTCGCCGGGAAAGGTGGACCCCACCACCAACCATCGAAACAACGTATCGAGGAGCACGTGCATAACACAAATACATAGAATGGCAGCAAGCTTTGTTAGATCTGTCAGTCATTATTGCCGATGACCTATGAGGTGCTGATCTGTCCTGAAGTATGGTTCGGTATTTAGACGGATGGGTGTGCATTCGGATCTATGTGCGCGCGCACGCGCGCGTGTGTGTGAGACAGCGATATCATTACAGCCACTGTTTGTTCACGCCCTGCCTCTCCGTCGAGAATTCAGCCACAAAAACACGCGGCAGACAAACGAGGGCCAGGCAAGCGTTTACACGGGGACAAAACATTTCCCCCGTTCTGGTGAATAACGACGGCACAGCGGTGGCGCGGCGTTCGGGTAAAGAGCAGCTGGGACGTTATGAATCATCCGAGCGTGGAAACTCAAAGCGGAAACAAAAGTCCAAACCTTATTAGCAGCTCTGTCCCCGGAGGTCCTGTCAGGGAAGAGGAAGACGCTCGATCAGGCTTGAGAAAGCCACCTGTCGCTGCTGAGGGGTGGCGTGCTCGGCGGTGGATTCTGTCTCCGTTCAAAAAAGCCTGCCGGCGTCGGTGGGAGCCAAATAGGGTGAATGGAGGGGGGGGGGGGTTGGGTTGTAAAACAGCAACCTCGCAAGATAATTGGATGAGATATCCCCCATGAGAGAAGTTTACTTCAACGGTTAACGCTTGTTGATGTGCACATCACCGCCTTGATCCGAAGTTGAAAAAAAAAAGAGAAACTAAAAAAAGATACGAATAAATAATTTCACATGTAAAATGCACCTGGAAGCGTGCGAAAAAAACAAAAGACAAAAAACAACAACAAAAAAAAAAAAGATTTTAAGGGAATGATAAGTAAAAGCAGCATATTTTATTTATGCTTCGAATTAAAATAAATCATTACATATTTAATAAAGACAAAAGAAGGCCAAACAAAGAGAAAAAAGTCACAACTACATTAAAGGCGCATTCAAAAGTGACGGTTATTATATCACAGGGTCAAACATTTCCACTTGTCATTTAGTTTGTCGCGCTCCCTGTGACTCTTTCTTAAAAGTTAGAGAGAGAGAGTCGGTGTTGGAGAACAGTGAATGAGCTCGTCATTGAACAGTGAGTTCTGAGTTCCTATTTTGGGGAAGATGGTGTGTGTGGGCGGGGTGGGGTGAGGTGGGCCTGGGGTGGGGAAGGGTGGGGGCGGAAAGTGGATTGTTCCACGTCAGTGGGTCGCGCACGCTGCCACTGTGCTGCTGACGGCACCGGAGACAGAAATACTGAATTGTGTGTGAAGCTCCGAGCTGTCATGCTCAGACTGACAGGCAGTGGGAGACCGACTAGAAAGTGGATTTTCTTTCCAGTTTTGTTACCGGAAAGATGCGGGCGGTCAAAAGTAACCAAATAAAAATAAAGATGAGTAATCTCCATTTCTTAGCTGAGCTTATGAGTATGAATAACTTACTAAAAATAATAACAATAATAATAATAATAATAATAATCACCATTATTTTAGTCTATATTGTGATCACGATTATTTATCAAGATTATTAATCCATTTTTGTGAACATAATTATTTTATGGCACTTAAATTAACAGAAAACTGCCTTCACAATAATCATGTATTTTATAAACCTATAGATAAATTAACTGAGGACTGACATCAACTGTAGAGGATATATAACAAAATTAATTGTGTGTAGTGGGCTGCACCAAAAACACAAAAGAAGGAAAATATTTCAAAACACATATGCATAATGTAATTGCTTATGGTTATTTTTTACCAGAAATCATAATTCAGGAAGTTTGCATACATTGATGTCTCTGGAATGTCTATAAATTCTGACTGTGATTTTACTGTTTTTTTTTATTCTGTAGAACCTACTCTGGTGCATGTCAGTGTATATATGTATGACGTTTAATATGCAGCGCTGTGTTTAATCCAATTCTCCTTGTATGGCTAAGAGTTTATATCCTGTATTCCTTTAGTTAAAGCCCAATCACGACTCTATCTGCAGGATGCACAGATTATTCACTTTGCCACACATGGATAATTGCGATCAGACAAAAAACAAGGGCAAATTGCACTCAGCTGAAAGTCCAGTCGGCGAGCTGGCCGGCAGCCGACAACGATCTACGGAGAGCCCGGTGTCCTGGCTATCTGTTTTTTATTTTTGGGAAGTGCATTCCCAAAGGCACGGTAGACTGGTAGACTGCAGCGCTATCCCAAATGATCACAAACTCCATAC